>NC_091157.1:25030357-25137857 GCF_040958095.1 Procambarus clarkii | reverse complement strand
CTATGCCCTGAAAAATAATGAACATAAGATAAATTATTCGTAGGTTTTCTGTAGACACTAAACTTTAGTGAAAAATTTTCCCTATGAATAAGTACATCTAGGAATGGCAAACATTTATCAATTTCAGTCTCCACAGTAAATTTTATAGAGGTGACTTGGTCATTTTGTGTATATGACCTTCAGATGTAAACACAGACGAATTTGTAGCCAAACTTAATGACCTAGTCACCTTAATGACCAAGTATCTACAGGAAGCGGGTTAAGGTGTCCTGTAGATACCAGTTGCGTTGTTCCTGGCAGTATGGGTTCGAGTCACTTCTGGGGTGTGAGTTTTCAGTCGCATATAGTCCTGGGGACCATTCAGGCTTGTTCGCATTTGTGTTCCTCACGTGTGCCTCACGTGTGACATACATATATATATATATATATATATATATATATATATATATATATATATATATATATATATATATATATATATGTCGTACCTAGTAGCCAGAACTCACTTTTCAGCCTACAATGCAAGGCCCGATTTGCCTAATAAGCCAAGTTTTCCTGAATTAATATATTTTCTCTAATTTTTTTCTTATGAAATGATAAAGCTACCCATTTCATTATGTATGAGGTCAATTTTTTTTTATTGGAGTTAAAATTAACGTAGATATGTGACCGAACCTAACCAACCCTACCTAACCTAACCTATTTTTATAGGTTAGGTTAGGTTAGGTAGCCGAAAAAGTTAGGTTAGGTTAGGTTAGGTAGGTTCGGTAGTCGAAAAACAATTAATTCATGAAAACTGGGCTTATTAGGCAAATCGGGCCTTGCATAGTAGGCTGAGAAGTGCGTTCTGGCTACTAGGTACGACATATATATATATGTCGTACCTAGTAGCCAGAACGCCTTTCTCAGCCTACTATGCAAGGCCCGATTTGCCTAATAAGCCAAGTTTTCCTGAATTAATATATTTTCGGAAATTTTTTTCTTATGAAATGATAAAGCTACCCATTTCATTATGTATGAGGTCAATTTTATTCAACACGTTCTCACACAAGACAGCACATATGACTTTATGCTTAAAGTCAATATGTAGAATATGAATTAGTAAATATGTGATATATTCCCAGTTACTTTTTTTCCAAGGCCCAAACTCTTCCTCACGTACCAATTTATGTCTCACAGTACCCGTCCATCAACCTAGATAGCAGAATAGTCGTGATTGGTTCAATTATAAGGAAAATTGTACTTTTCAGGTCCCACATGGGTTGTGAAATTTACCTACTATTGTCCATGCTCTTAGAATATTATAGATCAGCTACTTTCTATTGAAGGCTCGTAGTTTTGTTTTGAGAAATATTAGTTGTTCTTAGTAAATTATAATAAGCACTAAAAATGATTACATAGAATAACAGTCGTTCACCAATCAATATTATATACCATAGTTTGTGCTTTACAAATCTTTAAAGGATGTTTTGTAGGAACGCTAACAGAAAACGATGGTACATTGGAATGTCTATGGGGTAAACTACTGTAAACAGGATGGTATTGTGTCTACTCTACCAACTACAGGATCGGTATATTGTCCACTACCACCTGTTAGGTGAGTAAGGGGTGCAATACCACCCACAGGATGGGTATGAGGGTCACATCCACCCAGAGGATGAGTATGGGGATCACATCCACCCACAGGAAGGGTATGGGGTCCAATACCACCCACAGGATGAGCATATGGCGTCCACTACAACCCACAGGATGGGTATGGGGCTCCAACCACCCATAGAATGGGTATGGGGCTCCAACCACCCACAAAATGTGTATGGGGTCCAATAACACCCACTGGATGTGTATGGCGTCCATTGCCGCGCGTCGAGCTCGAAAACCGCAGCATTCATCTCAGAACCATGCCTATTTCACGCAGATTCCTTAATAAACGTAAGAGTTTTATATGTCACAAGAAAGATAGAAATATAAACTTTATTCTAAATAGCTTACCATGGGCATATTTAAATTTAAAGCGAAGATACGTGTACTTTTATAATAGCCGAGCTCCGACCCCGGACAGATCGATCCACCGAGCAACTCTCTCTCAGAACAATGTTTATTTCACGTGAATTCGTTAGTAAACATATATGTTTTATATGTCTCAAGAAAGGCAGACATATAAGCTTCACTTTAAACACTTTACTATAGACATATTTAAAGTTCTAATGAAGATTCATGTATTTTAAAAATTACAGAGCTCCCACCCCGTACAGACTGAACTACAGAGCAACTCTCTCTCAGATCAATGTTTATTTCACGTAAATTCGTTAATAAACACAAATGTTTTATATGTCTTAAGCAAGATAGAAATAAGAGCTTCATTTTAAATACATTACAATATACATATTTATAGCTCACGTGAAGATACATATGTTTTTATAGTAGCGCTTAGTAGCTTGTCGGGCATGGAGTGCAGACGCCTACGCACTTGCCGATATATTGTATAATTAACAAAGATTCGCTAATAAACCCTAAAATCTTATATGCCTCCAACAAGACCGAGATATGAACATTATTATAATTGCACCAAATGAAATATATCATGTTCGAGAACAAAGATATATCAATTTTAATTTAAGTTTCGACTCTCTCTCGGGTGAGACAGATGGGGCGACTCTCGCCCCATCTATTGGAGATTCTGTGCACTAAAGACCCAAAGCTACTCAAACCCTCCTAGCATTTTTTAAGTAATGAAGTAATATGGTATATTTACTCACTATAATGTGGTGCTGAATGCAGAACATGAGAAAACATATATTTACTCCAAACTAATATAATTTCATTATGAAATAAGTAGCATTAAAGGAAGTCGATGGTCCAAGCGGCAATGTTGTGGAGCGACTTATCCAAGATATATCGTTGTTTGGTAAGTGTTTGTTGGCATATCCAGTTGTCGCACTTCTCTGCACAAATTATCACAAATTTAAATTATAATGTTAACAAGTAGAATACGTATTTTTAATAAAATCTAACATAACTAGCCAGAAAACATTTAACATTTATTAAAAAAATATATGTTTGGAAGTTAAATCGACTTCATAGGACAACGGTTTTGTTATATATACTCGTTATTCGTTGACATGCGTTCGCTACTTAAACTACCATGTACTGTACTTATGTAAAATCTCCCATGTCTCTTCGCTCATCTCACCGAACCCTACAGGCTCAGTGATATATTGTTTAATTAATTGAGATTCACAAATAAAGCTAATAATTGTATATGTTATCAAAAAGGCAGAGCTTAGTTTAGTTCATTTATTATGCACCCCATACCCATCCTATGGACGATAGTGGAGTGTTACAGAGGCACATAATTGGCTCAGGGACTGAGCCCCACAATTCATATAGCCAAGCAAGTTATAATCTTGATAGGCTAGTTACAAAAGTCAATACACATTGTCACATCAACAATGGGCTCGAGACCGACCACAAGTACAGTTTATAATTTAAGCAACTGATTTATATGGAGGGCTAGTGTCACAATTGATATGTTTATCCTACACATAACCCCCTCTCCCCCATCCAATAGGCAGCGGTGGATATGTTACAATCAAGTCTTTTTTTTTGCGTTTTATTCAGAGATTTGGTCTTATTAGGTGAGGAAAGATATTCATATTTTAAAGAAGGCTTCTTGGCTGATGCTCTCCATTGATGGAAAATATACAACCTTTTGAAAATCAATATTAGTTTGATCTAGATATTGTAATTAACGAAAGTATTTATGTCATCAGAAAGGTAGAAATATAGGCTACATTTAAAAAATCCTTTGTCATAAATATAACTGAAGTGAAAACGAAGATATATGCGTTTTGATAGTTACTTGATGGTTTGCTCTGAGAGTGTGAAGCCCTGCACACCAGCCAATAAATTGTATAATTAGTTTCCATATATTTTAATTAATCTTAAAAATCTATATGTCAGAAGAAAGGAAGATGTAGCCGTTAATGTGACAACATTTAAAAATATATATCTCTTAAGTTAAATAAATAATACCACCTTATCGCCGGTGTCCGGACACATGAAAACTACCTAGGTATCAGTATCCAGCCAGGCGGGGATCACAGGCTGCACAATACTGATAAATTATATAATGCACTACTTGTGGTCGATCTCGAACCCATTTATGATGTGACGACTTATAGTGAATTTTGTAACTAGCTCATCAAGATTGTAACTTGCTTAGCTAAATGAATTGTGGGGTTCGGTCCATTCATTTTCTTTCTTTATTATGCACCCCATAATACCCATCCTGTGGGCGGTGGTGTAAAGGATTACAGAGGCACATAATCGGTTCAGGAACTGAACCCTCTAGTTCGTTTAGCTAAGCAAATAACAATCTTTTGACGCTAGTTACAAAATTATTAATGTACACATACTTATGCATACATGTACATATACATACGTATACATATATAAATACACATACATATTTAATCACCCACACAAATACACACATCAGTAATATTTTGTGTCACAAGTGATTCAACAAGAGGCTCTTAACAGTCACTATACAAGGCACTTTACATCTATGAGGAGTCGCACAGTTACTAGTCTTGCTTCACACCCACCCAACTGGGCGGCAGCTTTACAGTTACCTGGTGTTATTCTTCACCTATATCTTTTTCTGGTTAATCCCTATTTACATTATGCAGTTCAGGTTTCGTCGCCATACTATAGTTTTTAGTTTGGTTAATTTATCACATAATGGGTTCAGGGACTGAACACACAATTTATTTATCTAAGCAAGTTACAATCTTGAGGAGCTAGGCACAAAATTCATAACACATCGTCACATCAAGAACATGTGTTCGAGATCGACCACAAGTACAGTTTCTAAATTAAGCAAATGCCATAAGTGGAGAGCTAGTGTCACAATTGATATGTTTGTCCTGCACATTTCCACAGTGGTTTGCTTGGGTTCTTTTAATTAACTTAGATATCATTGAAGAGAACCTCCTAGGTACTATACTGTATATATACTGGTAAGAAGTATAATAATCCTGAAAAATCGCGTAAATTATGTTGTACGAGTGCTTCCAGTTAAGTAACATAGTTCATTTGTGTGCGCGTGCTTGAAGAGGAAATTTTATCCCCCCCCCCTTTGTAAATATTTGTGGGTTTCAGACCATACGACCGCGACTTACCCTCGCCGCCGTCGAGGGTAAGAACACCGGATGTATACCCAGTATTACAAGTAAACATTAGCAATAACATTTATGGAAAGTTCCTTCACCTATATATAGACAAGAGACTGAACTTCAGCACCCACATACAACACA
Source organism: Procambarus clarkii (assembly GCF_040958095.1). Lineage (NCBI taxonomy): Eukaryota > Metazoa > Arthropoda > Malacostraca > Decapoda > Cambaridae > Procambarus > Procambarus clarkii. The sequence goes on along the minus strand of NC_091157.1, from coordinate 25,132,539 downwards.
TAAAGGGATGCTCTGAGAGAGAGAGGGAGAGTAAAAATATCCACTGAGGTCTGTTTAAGTCCTTTTGGGGACCTTAATCATTAGGACGTCCAATGATTAACGCAAAGTGAAGCGTATTCAGATGGTATATTGACAACATTCAGCATATCTCATAATGACCTAGTAGAACTTGGTGCACAAATACCTTTTCCAAAGGAATCGCAAAACATAATTAAACACAACTGTACCGTACAGTGTTATATATTTATTTCAGTTTGAACAATTTTTAACATTAAAGGATAAATCCTTTAATTGGTTGAAATTGGTTTTAATATTCGAAATCTAATTTGTTGATGTTAAATAATATAAGGTTCAAATTTATTAAGATACATACTTTAAAAACTATTTATATTTGAAATTTAAATAACATAAAAGGAGTACAGAATATAACAAATACCGACTATATAAAATACCTGACACTTGCAGCACTTAATTATGCTATTGTAACACATTGAAAGTAATAACATTATTTGATTCAGCAAAGCATTTGGTAAGGTTATAATAATAATAATAATAATAATAATAATAATAATAATAATAATAATGTATTAATTAAGTATTTTAAATTATAATTCACAACTTGCTAGCGCACAAGAAACAAATCCACGAATCATCATTACATTCTGTAACACCTACACATGATTCATGGTGCCAAATATTGCAACGGTCACAGCATACCATCAGCTTCAAATCATTTAGCTTTCTGCAAATGCAGTACACTTCCATCGAGCATGACCGGATGATTCGTTTTCTTCTCAGTGTCTGAGCTGCAGGGAATGAGATGAGACACTTTCCATTAAAGTTCTCTTGAAGATGTTGTCTCATTCTGCATATCATACGAGGTTCACCGGATCTACACCACTTGCAAGTGATGCAGCAAACGCCACAGCATATACTCCACTCATACTTGAGTCCCTATGTCTGCTGACATTCATTATATTGCATATCAGCTTATCATCCTGGCAATTAGCAAGAGCATACAAGATAACTTCAGTAGATTTGGATGGTAATTTATGCCTGGTGTCGTATATGTTAATTTGTCCAGTTACTCCAATGTTGGAAACGGTGACCCAGTGACAACCATCAACTTGGATAATTTGAATAAATTCACCAATTGTAACTGGCCAGGAGAGGTCCCGCTACAACGCTGGGTCATGAAGGCCTTCTACGCTTGGCACAGTTTGTTTGATGAGGTCACATGCAGATTTTATGTGAAGGTCAGAGAGCTGTACATTTGTTCCAATGTTCATTATCTCGTCATCTGTTAAATAATTTAACATTGTCGAATGTGAAGCACTGTTATCACTCTCCTTATTGTTGCATTGATGTGAGGAGTGGCAGTGATTGGTGCAGTTTATTTTTTCTTTAATTAGGGACATATATTTGACCTGCAGATACCAGTACAGTTGCACCGTTTCTTTATATATTTTATACTTGGGTTAGCAAGGCGAGACGCTTCTCTTAACGTGATACTGTTGGTATCAAATAGAAATAGTTTTTAAAGTATGTATCTTAATAAATTTGAACCTTATATTATCAACATCAACATATTATATAATTTAACATCAACAAATTAGATTTCGAATGTTAAAACCAATTTCAACCAATTAAAGGATTTATCCTTTTTAAAGGATTTAATTAAAGGATTTGACACAAAAATCAGTATGAAAATTACCTCGGCTGAGGACATTGAAAAACTTCAAGCAGATATTAATAAAGTTTTCGACTGGGCATCAGAAAATAACATGATGTTTAACAGTGATAAATTCCAGGTACTCAGGTACGGTAAAAATGAGGACCTTAAACATAATACAGAGTACAAAACACAATCAAATGTACCCATAGTAGGAAAACAGCATGTAAAGGATTTGGGAATAATAATGTCTGACGACCTAACGTTTAAGGAGCATAACCAAGCAAATATTGCGACAGCCAGAAAAATGATAGGATGGATTAAGAGAACTTTCAAATCCAGGGATCCTATCACAATGGTTGTACTCTTCAAGTCACTTGTGTTGTCCCGTCTTGAGTACTGCTCAGTACTCACTTCCCCCTTCAGAGCAGGAGAGATTGCTGAAATAGAGGGAATACAGAGAACATATACGGCACGCATAGACGCAATAAAGCACCTAAATTATTGGGATCGTCTCAAAGCCCTCCAAATGTACTCACTAGAAAGAAGACGAGAGAGATATCAAATAATATACACCTGGAAGATACTGGAGGGCCAAGTACCAAATCTACTCAGTAAAATAACAACGTACTGGAGTGAACGATATGGAAGAAAATGTAGAATAGAACCAGTGAAGAGCAGAGGTGCCATAGGCACAATCAGAGAACACTGTATAAACATCAGAGGTCAGCGGTTGTTCAACGTCCTCCCAGCAAGCATAAGAAATATTGCCGGAACAACCGTGGACATTTTCAAGAGGAAACTAGATTTATTCCTCCAAGGAGTGCCGGACCAACCGGGCTGTGGTGGGTATGTGGGCCTGCGGGCCGCTCCAAGCAACAGCCTAGTGGACCAAACTCTCACAAGTCAAGCCTGGCCTCCGGCTGGGCTTGGGGAGTAGAAGAACTCCCAGAACCCCATCAACCAGGTATCCTTTAATGTTAAAAATTGTTCAAACTGAAATAAATATATAACACTGTACAGTTCAGTTGTGTTTGCCTGCCACAGCCTGCCACAGCCTTGAGAGCACGGAGCCTCTCTCTACATTGGCGACCCAGTCTGGCTAAAACAGTAGAACCTCAAGACGGTACAGTAGAACCTCAAGACCAAGGTATTTGTATCTGGTAACTAGTCGAGCAGAGAGCCATCATCCAACTGCATTTTGCGAACGGCCCCACCCCGTCTGGGTGGGCGTCGGTTCAGGATCTTTGTTTTCGCTACTGAGATGACTAAGCATAGTTCCTGACATGTGTACAATACAGAGTTCAGAACATTTTGGGTGTTGGTATACCCATTGGTGTGGATCAGTATATCATCCACATAGCTAATGATGTGTTCGCTGGAGCTTCTAGTTACTAAGTTTAAAAGTGCACTGATTAACACATTGAACAGAGTATGTCATATGCTTAACATATGTCAGTTGCTTAATTTAGAACCTGTACTTGAGGTCGATCTCGAACCCATTGTTAATGTGACGACTTATATTGAATTTTGTAACTAGGTCATCAAGATTGTAACTTGCTTAGCTAAATGAATTGTGGGGTTCAGTCCCTGAGCCCATTATGTGCCTCTGTAACCCTTTCCACTACCGCCCACAAGATGGGTATGGGGTGCATAATAAATGAACTAAACTAACTCTTTAATTGGATGATAGAGAGGAGTCTTTAACTTGATTGGGAATACATACATACATACATACATACATACATACATACATACATACATACATACATACATACATACATACATACATACATACATACATACATACATGCATGCATGCATGCATGCATGCATGCATGCATACATACATACATACATACATACATACATACATACATACATACATACATACATACATACATACATACATACATACATACATACATACATACATACATACAAACATACATACATACACGTCCAGTCAGCATATAGCTATTTCGGGACAAAATCCAATACAGTTTATATTGGTGAGACGCCACTGTGATGAGGAGTTTAAATATCACAGGGACTGTAGGTTAATGTGTGACATAGGTGAGGTTAGATGAGGCATCTACAAGCATCAGTTGGAGGTTGATGGAGTGTTGTGGAGGTTGCTGGTACTATGTCCAGATGTTGGAGGGTGGATTTGACTCTCCCACCCTCCCTCCCCCCCCCCCCCCCAACGTTGACCGCAGAGCGTCATAGGTTACCTTAGGTTACCATAGGTTACCATAGGTTAAATCGCGGAATTTAAAGATAACAACATCAATAGTGTCCATGAAATGTGTATAAGTACTTCATTCATAATGATGTGCTGCCCGAAATCTTAGCGAAGTATTCAAAATTTGCTTACTGTAGGTAATGCATGCACATGACTGTAAAGCTGCCGCCCAGTTGGGTGGGTGTGGAGCACATGACTGTAAAGCTGCCGCCCAGTTGGGTGGGTGTGGAGCAATTAGACTAGTAACTGTGCGACTCCTCATAGATGTAAAGTGCCTTGTATAGTGACTATTGTGAGCCTCTTGTTGAATTACTTGTGACACAAAAGATTACTGATGTGTGCATTTGTGTGGGTGATTAAATATGTATGTGTATGTATATATGTATACGTATGTATATGTACATGTATGCATAAGTATGTGTACATTAATAATTTTGTAACTAGCGTCAAAAGATTGTTATTTGCTTAGCTAAACGAACTAGAGGCTTCAGTTCCTGAACCGATTATGTGCCTCTGTAATCCTTTACACCACCGCCCCACGGGATGAGTATTATGGGGTGCATAATAAAGAAAAAATGAATGGACCGAACCCCACAATTCATTTAGCTAAGCAAGTTACAATCTTGACGAGCGAGTTACAAAATTCACTATAAGTCGTCACATCATAAATGGGTTCGAGATGGACCACAAGTAGTGCATTACATAATTTATCAGTATTGTGCAGCCTGTGATCCCCGCCTGGCTGGATACTGATACCTAGGTAGTTTTCATGTGTCCGGACACCGGCGATAAGGTGGTATTATTTATTTAACTTAAGAGATATATATTTTTAAATGTTGTCACATTAACGGCTACATCTTCCCTTCTTCTGACATATAGATTTTTAAGATTAATTAAAATATATGGAAACTAATTATACAATTTATTGGCTGGTGTGCAGGGCTTCACACTCTCAGAGCAAGCCATCAAGTAACTATCAAAACGCATATATCTTCGTTTTCACTTCAGTTATATTTATGACAAAGGATTTTAAATGTAGCCTATATTTATACCTTTCTGATGACATAAATACTTTCGTTAATTACAATATCTAGATCAAACTAACATTGATTTTCAAAAGGTTGTATATTTTCCATCAATGGAGAGCATCAGCCAAGAAGCCTTCTTTAAAATATGAATATCTTTCCTCACCCAATAAGATCTAATCTCTGAATAAAACGCAAAAAACGACTTGATTGTAACCTATCCACCGCTGCCTATTGGATGGGGGAGAGGGGGTTATGTGTAGGATAAACATATCAATTGTGACACTAGCCCTCCATATATATCAGTTGCTTAAATTATAAACTGTACTTGTGGTCGGTCTCGAGCACATTGTTGATGTGACAATGTGCATTGATTTTTGTAACTAGCTTATCAAGATTATAACTTGCTTGGCTATATGAATTGTGGGGCTCAGTCCCTGAGCCAATTATGTGCCTCTGTAACACTCCACTATCGCCCATAGGATGGGTATGGGGTGCATAATAAATGAACTAAACTAAGCTCTGCCTTTTTGATAACATATGCAATTATAAGCTTTGTTTGTGAATCTCAATTAATTAAACAATATATCACAGAGCCTGTAGGGGTCGGTGAGATGAGGGAAGAGACATGGGAGATTTTACATAAGTACAGTACATGGTAGTTTAAGTAGCGAACGCATTTCAACGAATAACGAGTATATATAACAAAACTATTGTCCTATGAACTAGGCTTGGTCACCTCAGTAGAGAAAACAAAGATCCTGAACCGACGCCCACCCAGACGGGGTGGGGCCGTTCGCAAAATGCAGTTGCATGATGGTTCTCTGCTCGACTATGTAACCAGATACAAATTCCTTGGTCTTGAAGTTCCTTACTGTACCGCAATGTTGTAGCCAGACTGGGTCGCCAATGTAGAGAGAGGCTCCGTGCTCTCAAGGCTGTGGCAGGCTACCATCCAAGCTATGGTGCAAATGTGATTATTGTCATAATGATGTATCTCTCATATATTAGGTCTCTGATTGATTATGCTGCACCCATGCTTGCTCTAGTGCCTGAGAGAATGCTTGGAGGGTTGGAAAAGACGCAAAACGAAGCCATGAGGATTATCCACGGATGCCCCCGTACAACTAAATTACTAAACATGAGGAAGGAACGGAATATTTCATGAGTAAGTGATCGTATCACTGAAATTAATGCTTTAATTGGTATCAAGATGCTTAGGCTAACCCACCCTAACCCCTGCACTGAAGCCCTCCAAGCCTTCTTCCTTGAAGATCAGCATCCCTCCAAATGGGTTACCGTAACTGCCAATGTGCTCAGAAAGTATAACTTTCATCACCCCTACCAAGAGAGACAACAACAACACTTTCCTGCCCCATGGGAGATCACTCCTTTCCAAATTACTGTCCCCCCTTTCCCACCCAAGAAGCTGATTAAAGAACAGTCCTTGCTTCGACAAGAAGCAAAGTACAATGCCTTAAGCCAAATTGATGCTTTAGTCAGAGAGCGCTCCCTTTCCCAGATTATTTACACTGATGGATCCTTGCACCAGTCCTATGGTGCAGCTGGAAGTGCAGTTGTTGTGACAGGGAGAGAGGGTTCCATCTCCCATGAGTGTGGAGCGCGTCTCAGTAACTGGGCCTCCACTCTTCAAACAGAATTGGTTGCCATAATCCTTGCACTAGAGCGCGTATATGAATCCAAAGTTGACACGCGAATTGTAAGTGACTCCTTGTCATCCTTGACTGCCCTCAGCTTCCCAAGGCATAACTGTGACGTGCTTATCTCTGAAGCTAGACACAGATATAGTGAAATAATCAATGATGGAGTCAGAGTTTGTCTCGTGTGGATTCCTTCCCATATTGGTCTCCGAATGCATCTAGTGGGCCATATATGAATGAGCATTCATTTAGGCCCCTTAACTCGACGTTTGGTTCATCCCACAGCGCCAGTTCTGCTTACCAAAAATGGCCCACTAGATACTCAGACTTCTAGATGTTACCACTGCTAGGCTTAGGCTCGGCTACAAGTACCTCTGGGAGTTTGTAACATCTGCTGATTTACATTTGACTAAATGTAAACTCTGTCAGCAGAACTATTCGCATACTTTGCGTCATTATATAATGGAATGTGAAAAAATTGCGGAATTTAGAAATAACACCATCAATAGTGTCCAAGAAATGTGTAAGTACTTCATTCATAATGATGTGCTGCCCGAAATTTTAGCGAAGTATCCAAAATTTGCTTACTGTAGGTAATGCATGCACATGACTGTAAAGCTGTCGCCCAGTTGGGTGGGTGTGCAGCAAGACTAGTAACTGTGTGACTCACTATAGATGTAAAGTGCCTTGTATAGTGACTGTTGTGAGCCTCTTGTAATGTCACTTGTGACACAAAGATTATTGATGTGTGTAATTATGTGGGTGATTAGATATGTATGTATATGTGTATACGTATATATATATATATATATATATATATATATATATATATATATATATATATATATATATATATATATATATATATATATATATATATATATACACATGTATGTATGAGGGTGTGTACATGTGTATACAACATTGATAATTTTTTAACTAGCGTCATATATTGTTATTTGCTTAGCTAAACGAACTAGAGGGTTCAGTTCCTGAACCGATTATGTGCCTCTGTAATCCTGTACACCACCGCCCACGGGATGGGTATGGGGTGCATAATAAAGAAAGAAATTGAATATGAAGTCGATTTAACTTCCAAACATATATTTTTTAATAAATGTTAAATGTTTTCTGGCTAGTTATGTAAGATTTTATTAAAAATACGTATTCTACTTGTTAACATTATATTTTAAATTTGTGATAATTTGTGCAGAGAAGTGCGACAACTGGATATGCCAACAAACACTTACCAAACAACGATATATCTTGGATAAGTCGCTCCACAACATTGCCGCTTGGACCATCGACTTCCTTTGATGCTACTTATTTCATAATGAAATTACATTAGTTTGGAGTAAATATATGTTTTCTCATGTTCTGCATTCAGCACCAACATTATAGTGAGTAAATATATCATATTACTTCATTACTGAAATAATGCTAAGAGGGGTTGAGTAGCTTTGGGTCTTTAGTGCACAGAATCTCCAATAGATGGGGCGAGAGTCGCCCCTTCTCTCTCGCCCGAGCAAGAGTCGAAACTTAATTTAAAATTGATATATCTTTGTTCTCGAACATGATATATTTCATTTGGTGCAATTATAATAATGTTCATATCTCGGTCTTGCTAGAGGCATATAAGATTTTAGGGTTTATTAGCGAATCTTTGTTAATTATACAATATATCGGCAAGTGCGTAGGCGTCTGCACTCCATGCCCGACAAGCTACTAAGCGCTACTATAAAAACATATGTATCTTCACGTGAGCTATAAATATGTATATTGTAATGTATTTAAAATGAAGCTCTTATTTCTATCTTGCTTAAGACATATAAAACAATTGTGTTTGTTAACGAATTTACGTGAAATAAACATTGATCTGAGAGAGAGTTGCTCTGTCGTTCAGTCTGTACGGGGTGGGAGCTCCGTAATTTTTAAAATACATGTATCTTCATTAGATCTTTAAGTATGTCTATGGTAAAGTGTTTAAAGTGAAGCTTATATGTCTGTCTTTCTTGAGACATATAAAACATATATGTTTATTAACGAATTCACGTGAAATAAACATTGTTCTGAGAGAGAGTTGCTCGGTGGATCGATCTGTCCGGGGTCGGAGCTCGGCTATTATAAAAGTACACGTATCTTCGCTTTAAATTTAAATATGCCCATGGTAAGGTATTTAGAATAAAGCTTATATTTCTATCTTTCTTGTGACATATAAAACTCTTACGTTTATTAAGGAATCTGCGTGAAATAGGCATGGTTCTGAGATGAATGCTGCGGTTTTCGAGCTTGTAGCGAGTAGATTATCCCAATAATAAACTCGCTCCAAATATAGTGTTAATATTCCTGTCAACCTTTGGAGATGAATGAGGTGAGGCGTTGCCCGGGCAACACGGTGAGGTGTTGCCCGAGCAATATAAGCAGCGGTGTAGCGAACATTGGCTAGTCTACTTTCAAGTGTGGTCTAGAGCAGACACTTGCGAGATACTGTACCGACGCTCAGTGCGCTCAACTCACACCAAAGTATCACCTGTGTACTTCTGTATATTCGACCAAATATATATATATAGTATCTTAGTGTCTATGTTTATTGTCACCATACTTTACGTAACAATAGAACCGTTACATTGGTGACCCCGGAGAGTTTCGACGATACCCAGCCACGATGGACTACTTATTTATTTATTTATGCATATACAAGAATGTACATAAGGAATGTGAGGATACAATTATGGTAATTACAGTCTTGTAAAGCCACTAGCACGCGCAGCGTTTCGGGCAGGTCCTTAATCTAAGAAAATTTTAAGGAGGTAAATACTTGCAAAATTTATAGACAAAAAAATGATAACAGATTACATGGAATGAAAAAAAAAAGATGAGAGAAAATTATAGGTACAGTATATTAAAGCACATAGGTAGCTATGATTGATTGCAATGACAGCTTAAAATGGTAGTTGACAACAAATTGGTAGGCACAATACAGCAGAAACAATATAAGATTGATTGCAATGACAGCTTGAATGGTAGTTGACAAAAATTGGTAGTCACAATACAGCATATGGCTAGCACATAAAAGAAGACAGCAATGAACACAATGATAAGGTTGTTTGATATTACATAAAAATTAGGAGATTGGGTACCACTAGGTACAGAGCAAATTTAAAGCTCAGTGTAGGAAACTAAATAGATGAAGTTAGGTACTTTTTGGTTTTGCTTTTAAATAAGGCAAAAGTTTTACAGTTTTTCAATTCACTAGGGAGTGAGTTCCATAGACTAGGTCCCTTAATTTGCATAGAGTGTTTACACAGATTAAGTTTGACCCTGGGGATATCAAAGAGATATTTATTTCTGGTGTGGTGATAATGGGTCTACAACATGGACTCTCACTGGACCTCCACTGCTGCTGCTTGCTGTGGACTGCAGCCACCTGTCGTGGAACGTTGCCAACACCCTTGCCACAGCTATGATTTTCATCGCGATCATCTCTGCATTTTCATCTACTACGGCTTGCTGCTCCACGATCACTACTCACTCATCTGGCAGCTTCATCAGTAACTACATAATGTGGGATCTACAGCCTGCCCTGCCGACTCTCCGTCGCTGCCAGGGCACTGCTTGTTCTACAGGGGCGCCCACGAAAGCTGCTCTTTCGTCAGATTCATCTACACGTTCACTGAATTTTGATACCCAGTGCCGACTCAAGCCCTTTGCGCAGTACAGGACTTACAGCTTGCGTTTCCGACTCTTCGTCGCCTCCAGGACAATTCAGCTCTAGCAGTGATTCCCTCGTTGTCCTAACTACGTGCCTACATTACCTCCTAATGTCCTGGTGCCCGAGCCCATCCGCCCCGGATCTAAATGCTCCACCAGAGACCCAAGGACGCAACAATTATGCACATTCTTCTCTCCTGCTACACCGAGCTTGTCCACACACTGCCTACATCTTTTAGTACCAGACTACAATTTCCAGTCAACAATGTAGTACTCGGCGTGTACAGTCCTAATCAACCCAAGACGCTACAGCTTCGACACAGAGCAGACAGCAGACTACGACCGCATCGAGCCGCCACGCTCTCGCTCCCCGAGTTTAGACACTCACAATTCTCAATCGAGCCGCCACGCTCTCGCTCCCCGAGTTTAGACACTCACAATTCTCAATCGAGCCGCCACGCTCTCCCACATAGAGCTCCACGACTCCGGCCTCACTCAGCTCTCTGCTCTGCTCCAGGCTTCGTCTCAACGTCTGCAACACTGCTAAATCCAGAGACACATCCGCCGACTACGCAGTTCACTTTCGACCACAGTTACCAGCCGCACCACAACCTGATCCTACGACGACGGACGATCCTGTGCGACCTCCCACCCTACGACCCCAGTTAGATGACATCAGCGAAGAGGAGGAAGTTAACTTTGATGGTTATGTAACGCGAGCAGGGCGTACAATTCACCGACCAGCTAAGTTCCTTGATCAAGTATTTTTCCTTTCATCCCCTGGGAGGGGGAGTTCTGTAGCGAGTAGATTATCCCAATAATATACTCGCTCCAAATATAGTGTTAATATTCCTGTCAACCTTTGGAGATGAATGAGGTGAGGCGTTGCCCGGGCAACACGGTGAGGTGTTGCCCGAGCAATATAAGCAGCGGTGTAGCGAACATTGGCTAGTCTACTTTCAAGTGTGGTCTAGAGCAGACACTTGCGAGATACTGTACCGACGCTCAGTGCGCTCAACTCACACCAAAGTATCACCTGTGTACTTCTGTATATTCGACCAAATATATATATATATAGTATCTTAGTGTCTGTGTTTATTGTCACCATACTTTACGTAACAATAGAACCGTTACAAGCTCGACGCGCGGCAATGGACACCATAAACATCCAGTGGGTGTTATTGGATCCCATACCCATTCTATGGGTGGTTGGAGCCCCATACCCATTCTATGGGTGGTTGGAGCCCCATACCCATCCTGTGGGTTGTAGTGGACGCCATACTCATCCTGTGGGTGGTATTGGACCCCATACCCTTCCTGTGGGTGGATGTGATCCCCATACTCATCCTGTGGGTGGATGTGACCCTCATACCCATCCTGTGGGTGGTATTGCACCCCTTACTCACCTAACAGGTGGTAGTGGACAATATACCGATCCTGTAGTTGGTAGAGTCGACACAATACCATCCTGTTTACAGTAGTTTACCCCATAGACATTCCAATGTACCATCGTTTTCTGTTAGCGTTCCTACAAAACATCCTTTAAAGATTTGTAAAGCACAAACTATGGTATATAATATTGATTGGTGAACGACTGTTATTCTATGTACTCATTTTTAGTGCTTATTATAATTTACTAAGAACAACTAGTATTTCTCAAAACAAAACTACGAGCCTTCAATAGGAAGTAGCTGATCTATAATATTCTAAGAGCATGGATAATAGTAGGAAAATTTCACAACCCATGTGGGACCTGAAAAGTACAATTTTCCTTATAATTGAACCAATCACGACTATTCTGCTATCTAGGTTGACGGACGGGTACTGTGAGACGTAAATTGGTACGTGAGGAAGAGTTTGGGCCTTGGGGAAAAAGTAACTGGGAATATATCACATATTTACTAATTTATATTCAACATATTGACTTTAAGCATTAAGTCATATATGTGCTGTCTTGTGTGAGAACGGGTTGCACGGAGAACGGGAAAACGGTCTTTGATGTCAACCCTTCAACCATATTATTCCACCATATTTCTGCATATTATTAAATGTTGATGTGATCTTGATAAGGCGGCTGTTCTTGGGAATTCGAATTCCAATTCATAGCGCCACATCAAATACAAATATTTGATTGTGAGAACCCGTCGGTTACCCTTTATTAGTTTTATCGTCCTGTTTAACTAGGAGGAGCCAGCGGCCTATTGTAGACAGGTTTTCACCCCTAGTGGTGGAGGCCTGGCGGTTTGCTCCCGCTTTTCCTTTTTCTATTGGACTCATGCTTAACTGCCGTGAGCAGACTTTAAACTTGTAGTCCACCTCCTAAGGGAGGTAGGCGTAGAGAAAAATCTCACAGGTACCATTCTTTCCCTCCTGTCCCATCCCTAATCTTTATCCTGACCCCTTCTCAGTGCTATATAGTCGTAATGGCTTGGTGCTTTCTCCTGATAGTTGCTTCCAGCACGCGCCGTGTTCGTGGAGCCAATGACGGCCGTGTGCGTGTCGGGGAAGCTGACGCCGGCTGTGTGCGTGTCGGGGAAGCAGACGCCGGCTGTGTGCGTGTCGACAGAGCTGACGCCACCTGTGTGCGTGCGGGACCCACGATGCTGTGCCCGTGGCCAATCGATAAAGTTGTGGTTCAGGGCCCCGTCTTGGCGGGCCGAGGCGTCAAACCTCTAGCCTCCCCATCTTGGAATTACCACAGCGGTCCACGCCGCTTACGCCCGCCGCCAGAGATGTTATCGCGAAGGTTTCGGTTCGAAACGAGGGGTTATTTTCACCTTCATTTTAGCCACTGTATATTTCCGCGCCGTTCTACCTACTTATCTCCGGCGTTATATCAAATAAACTTGTGAGAAGACTGTGAAGAAATCTGTCTTCAAGACGTCTTCTCTGGTGGGATTGAAGGCATACGCTTACAGTTACAGCCCCGCTTCTGTGCCAGGTAAGTCTACTACGGGCTCGCCATAGCCCGTGCTACTTGGAACTTTTTGTTCCAAGTAGCGAATCTTAAACAACAACAACATGCATACCCTGGGACTATAAGACGGTGCTATGAATCTCTGGTGTATTGGATTGCCTTGTAACGTGGTTTATTAGTTTTATATGAAATTATTTGCGAAATTATTCAAGAGAATTTGTAAAAAAAGTACATTTTTCCCTTTTTTCGACGGTAAAAAAACAGAGGAATGGAGAGTGTCGATCTTTTTTGATGGTGTGTTGATAGAGGCGAGACAGATCACGCCATTCCTTCTCTGTGTCTTGTAGACCAACATGCTCCATGTTGGGTTCATGTAGACCAACATGCTCCATGTTGGGTTCTTGTAGACCAACATGCTCCATGTTGGGGTTCATGTAGACCAACATACTCCATGTTGGGTTCATGTAGACCAAAATGCTCCATGTTGGGGTTCATGTAGAACAACATGCTCCATGTTGGGGTTCATGTAGACCAACATGCTCCATGTTGGGGTTCATGTAGACCAACATGCTCCATGTTGGGGTTCATGTAGACCAACATGCTCCATGTTGGGTTCATGTAGACCAACATGCTCCATGTTGGGGTTCATGTAGACCAACATGCTCCATGTTGGGTTCATGTAGACCAACATGCTCCATGTTGGGGTTCATGTAGACGAACATGCTCCATGTTGGGGTTCATGTAGACCAACATGCTTCATGTTGGGGTTCATGTAGAACAACATGCTCCATGTTGGGGTTCATGTAGACCAACATGCTCCATGTTGGGGTTCATGTAGACCAACATGCTCCATGTTGGGGTTCATGTAGACCAACATGCTCCATGTTAAGGTTCATGTAGACCAACATGCTCCATGTTGGGGTTCATGTAGACCAACATGCTCCATGTTGGGGTTCATGTAGACCAACATGCTCCATGTTGGGGTTCATGTAGACCAACATGCTCCATGTTGGGGTTCATGTAGAACAACATGCTCCATGTTGGGGTTCATGTAGACCAACATGCTCCATGTTGGGGTTCATGTAGACCAACATGCTCCATGTTGGGGTTCATGTAGACCAACATGCTCCATGTTGGGGTTCATGTAGACCAACATGCTCCATGTTGTGTTCTTGTACACCAACATGCTCCATGTTGGATTCTTGTAGACCAACATGCTCCATGTTGGGGTTCATGTAGACCAACATGCTCCATGTTGGGTTCTTGTAGACCAACATACTCCATGTTGGGTTCATGTAGACCAACATGTTCCATGTTGGGGTTCATGTAGACCAACATGCTCCATGTTGGGGTTCATGTAGACCAACATGCTCCATGTTGGGTTCATGTAGACCAACATGCTCCATGTTGGGGTTCATGTAGACCAACATGCTCCATGTTGGGTTCATGTAGACCAACATGCTCCATGTTGGGGTTCATGTAGACGAACATGCTCCATGTTGGGGTTCATGTAGACCAACATGCTTCATGTTGGGGTTCATGTAGAACAACATGCTCCATGTTGGGGTTCATGTAGACCAACATGCTCCATGTTGGGGTTCATGTAGACCAACATGCTCCATGTTGGGGTTCATGTAGACCAACATGCTCCATGTTGGGGTTCATGTAGACCAACATGCTCCATGTTGGGGTTCATGTAGACCAACATGCTCCATGTTGGGGTTCATGTAGACCAACATGCTCTATGTTGGGGTTCATGTAGACCAACATGCTCCATGTTGGGGTTCATGTAGAACAACATGCTCCATGTTGGGGTTCATGTAGACCAACATGCTCCATGTTGGGGTTCATGTAGACCAACATGCTCCATGTTGGGGTTCATGTAGACGAACATACTCCATGTTGGGTTTTTGTAAACCAACATGCTCCATGTTGGGGTTCATGTAGACCAACATGCTCCATGTTGGGGTTCATGTAGACCAACATGCTCCATTTTGTGTTCTTGTACACCAACATGCTCCATGTTGGGTTCTTGTAGACCAACATGCTCCATGTTGGGGTTCATGTAGACCAACATGCTCCATGTTGGGTTCTTGTAGACCAACATGCTCCATGTTGGGTTCATGTAGACCAACATGCTCCATGTTGGGGTTCATGTAGACCGACATGCTCCATGTTGGGGTTCATGTAGACCAACATGCTCCATGTTGGGGTTCATGTAGACCAACATGCTCCATGTTGGGTTCATGTAGACCAACATGCTCCATGTTGGGGTTCATGTAGACCAACATGCTCCTTGTTGGGGTTCATGTAGACCAACATGCTCCATGTTGGGTTCATGTAGACCAACATGCTCCATGTTGGGGTTCATGTTGACCAACATGTTCCATGTTGGGGTTCATGTAGACCAACATGCTCCATGTTGGGTTCATGTAGACCAACATGCTCCATGTTGGGGTTCATGTAGACCAACATGCTCCATGTTGGGTTCATGTAGACCAACATGCTCCATGTTGGGTTCATGTAGACCAACATGCTCCATGTTGGGGTTCATGTAGACCAACATGCTCCATGTTGGGTTCATGTAGACCAACATGCTCCATGTTGGGTTCATGTAGACCAACACTCTTGGCTTACCACCCTCCCCTATTCCCCCCCCCAGCCACCCCCACCACCCCCCTTCTTAGCCTCCATCACAGGTAACAACCGTAGGCTGCCTTGTTCAGGATAATTAGGTGTACGAATTGTTAATAAAGTTAATATCGTTTTAGTACTGCCTACACAACCCTTCCGCCTAATAGAACGTCGCATTTTGACGTATTGACCTAATCAACGCCTGATTATACACAAAATTCTAATACATATTAGTATGAATTGATATATGAAATGCCGATTCTGAACACCCAGTACGTTAAAATTCCTGAATGTGCCTTTGAGGTCGGCGGGTGCATGGAAGAGCCGTGCCTGAGGTCAAGATGCGTTGAGAGATCAGAAACCTTCCAATACTCAGGTTCGACTCCACCTCAGACCACGTATAGATCAGTTTCTGACGAAGACAAAGACCCAACCCCTGTGACGCTCACGATGACATTAGAACATAGAGTTCTATTATCATCGAAGCGAGTTCTTACAAAAAGGAACACTATGCCGTCCCTCTGCCCATATCAAGGTGACGGCTTTCACTGTACACATTTCCTTTCGCGGTTTATCTATGAGATCTCTGTCTCTCTTCCTTTTTTGGAAGTTCTTAAGAATTCAGGCAGGGCGCTGGTCCAGTTTTTATCAGGTCTTGTCACCCCAGGACTCTTTTTGGCGCCTTCTGGGGGCCAGGAGACTCCAGGTGTCCGCTCTTGGTCCATAGGTACTCTTATAGGTACTCTTGGTATTGGTATATGTGACTGTGATCTCGTAACCTCGTCTCAGGATACAGGAGTATGACCTCAGTATGAGATGGTATATTGGAGGCTACACGACATACCTGCTATACTCGCGTGCTGAGAGAAGATTAAGGAAGCATACTATCCTATGATCGTATCTTCCTCACGTATGGCATACAACATATACACTGGCTGTGCAACACTGGATAAATTATACATCATACAGGATGCAGTATATAGAACAAACAGGGCCATAGTCATTCGGAATTGTTTTGGATCTTGGAGTAATGATTAGTATATACCTAAAGCCAATTAGTATATACCTAAAGCCAATTAGTATATACCTAAAGCCAATTAGTATATACCTAAAGCCAATTAGTATATACCTAAAGCCAATTAGTATATACCTAAAGCCAGTTAGTATATACCTAAAGCCAATTAGTATATACCTAAAGCCAATTAGTATGGACCTACAGCCAATTCAGCTATGTGTATAAATATACACAATAAAGTAAACAAAAAAAGGTACTTGTTGACCAAACCACACACTAGAAAGTGAAGGGACGACGACGTTTCGGTCACAGTCGACTTGAGAATGGTCCAGGACGGACCGAAACGTTGTCTTCCCTTCACTTTCTAATGCGTGGTCTGGTCAACAAATTTCAGCCACGTTATTGTGACTCGCCTGCCAAATGTACTTGGCTTTACATCCTAAACTGTCAGCTAGCAGCAGGTACACTAATACTGTACTAGTACTGCCTAGTTCTAGAACTAGTGAGGTCTCTGCTAGTGAGGTTTCACTAGGAGTGAACAAGAAATATTCAAAATGATCATATATAGGACGGTTCAGCATAAGCAATGGTTGAACTCGAGGCCATCACAGGCTGGAGGTCCTACTCGAGGCATACTAGATGTGAGGAAGTACCTCATTACCACAAGAGAGTTGTCGAGATACGGGAAATGAGTTTGAAGGGGAGAAAGACTCCAGTAACATTATACATTGTTTTTTAAACGCAGATGAGGTACACATTAGCGAGAGTCAACAGGCACACACACTTTCCTAAAACGCACACGTTCACCCTCTTCGCCCTTACATCATCAAACACACAGATCACACTAACGTGATGCATCAAATGAACATTGATGTGATGATGTAAGGGCGAAGAGGGAGAACGGCCTATTGACATAGCTCGGGTGCAGGGGGGGGGGGTTGTGTAAAAGCCAGGTTTGTGCCTCGGAGAGGCTACGGGATCCAGTAAGTTCTGTAGAACTTCGGTTTCAACCCTTTTACCCTGTCGTAGCTCAATCGATTAAGGCAGTGTCTGGGATGCTCCCGGACGCAGGTTCGAATCCTCGTCAAGGCCCTTGTGGATTTGTTCATAATGCCTTTCCTCTTGTATCAATACGATCAAGGACAGCTGAATAGTACAAATTTATCGATGCCAAAATGTTTGTTGAAACGTCCAATTCATTTTGTATTGAACTTTTCAATCTGAATTCCATAGAGTGCGCGACACCACTGTTGTTGGCCCGGTCCTTCTCGTATATCCTAACGATTAATGGTTCCAATAATAAAGTTAAGGTACTGGAAGGAATGGGCGGAGGGAGGGAGAGTAACTCAGGGAGGAACTGAGGGAGACAGAGACAGCGAGGGACAGAAGGAGGTAGGGAGAGAGGGTGAGACAGAGGGAAGGAGAGAGAGACAGGACGGAAGAGAGGCAATACGTCTCACACTTTCAAATTTGCTTCCTCGCCTCTTTATATATATATATATATATATATATACATGATTTGTTACATTCTTGTACAGTCACTACGCTACGCATACTAACGCGTAGCGTTTCGGCAGGTCCCTGGAATACGATCCCCGCCGCGAAGAATAGTTTTTTTTTTTTTTTTTTTTTTTTTTTTTTTTTTTTTTTTGAGATATATACAAGAGTTGTTACATTCTTGTACAGCCACTAGTACGCGTAGCGTTTCGGGCAGGTGCCTGGAATACGATCCCCTGCCGCGAAGAATCGTTTTTTCATCCAAGTACACATTTTACTGTTGCGTTAAACAGACGCTACAGTTAAGGAATTGCGCCCAGTAAATCCTCCCCGGCCAGGATACGAACCCATGACATAGCGCTCGCGGAACGCCAGGCGAGTGTCTTTCCACTACACCACGGAGACTGTTGAACTTCTTCGGAGACTTCCTCTGTCGCCACTGACATAAACATAATTTATTAGTTAGAAATATTTCTTGATATCCACTCCATGGTTCCTCTGTTACTGCTACACTAACAATTCCGTTTCTTTTTCAAAAGATTCACTTGGACCTTTACTGTTACTGGCCAGTTCCCAAACCAACGCCGCGTAGCGGTAGGTTCTCGTACTAGCAACTGTCATGGCTTCGCAGAAGCTCCTCGTGTCAACTCTGTGTGACATGTAAAAATGTCGTCAACATACCTGCAGTATATGGCCGGTTTCAATGCCCACTTGGGGACTGTAAGCCTCAAAGAACTCAGTATATAGGCAAGACAACAACATCTCTTTCTAGGCGTTTAACGATGCATAAGCAACAGGGCTCCATTAAGGAACATATAATCTCTTCCCACAACCATACCATCACCAAATAAATCTTAACAAACACAGAAATCATCGATAGATACAGCGATATTAGGCGGCTTGACATCTGCGAGGCACTACACATCAAGAAGTCAATACCAGCAATCAACAGCCAATTAATGCACAACTATATTCTACCCACTTCAAGACTCCGCACCAATATAGAAGCATCAAGAAATATGGGCCAATAGGCCCTTTGCAGTTACTTCCATTCTTCCCTTTAATTTACCCAATTTATACCCATTGTTTCGTGTTCTGTCTTGTGTTGAAAGTTTGCTCTATCTTGTGTTGAAAGTTTTGTTCACCTCATCCAAAACTGTTGTAACATATCACCTCACTCAAATGCGGGTATATAAGATGAAAGCTGTTTAAATAATAGCATAGTAGAACTCTGTTTAGTGTATGCAGGTTATAGTTGTGTGTGTGTGTAAACTAAAGTCTTTGAAAATGTAATAAGTTATTACGAAACGCGTTCAAGTGTCGCGTCAGACTAGAAATTAAAATGAATTTTGGAGAATTGATTTTTCAATTACCATCGACAGTGAAAAGAAAAATTCGTGTTAGAATTATTAATCTTACTTTTTCGGTCATATTTAATAATATATGTTTACAAGAAAGACTGCTACCAAAATATACTAATATATATATTTACAGCACATTGATCATCATTATTGCAGGTATTACACAGCAAATCTTGCAAAAAACAAACTCCTAAATAGCACCTGCTTATCAGTTTACAACCAAAATGTTAGGTCACTTGGTAAACATTTTGATGATATAAATGCACTACTCACAGCACTAGGTACTAAATTATCATTCATCTTTTTAACAGAAACTTGGTTAAGTAAAGACTATACCCAACTCTACAATTTAGCTGGTTATAAAGCCATTCATAACTGCAGGCCTAATAAAAAGAAGGTGGCACAGCAATATATTACAAAGATACCTTTATCTGCAATAGTGTCATCAGTGACAGAGATAACTATTGTGAATATACCTTTGCCAAGTTCTCCAGTAAATCCCTTAAATCCTCTCTGACTATCGGTGCCATCTATAGATTTCCTAATACCAACATAGCTTCATACCAAATTTTGTTTGCTGATGATACTACCCTCATCTACTCTAACCCAAACCCACATACACTAAATAATGTTGTTAATAATGAACTTAAAAAGTCCACTTATGGATGTCAACCAACAGACTAACACTTAACATAGAAAAGACCTACTACATCTTATTTGGAAGCCAATCTACAAATGCAATTCAGCTTCAGATAAACAATGTAAACATTAGCAATAAAAATTATGGAAAGTTTCTTGGCCTATTCCTAGACAAGAGACTCAACTTCAGTACCCACATACAACACATAACTAAGAAAATCTCTAAAACAGTTGGTATACTCTCCAAAATCAGATATTATGTTCCTAACTCTGCTCTCATCTCTCTATATTATGCACTAATCTATCCCTATCTTAATTATGGTATCTGTGCATGGGGTTCAACCACTGCAAACCACCTCAAGTCCATCATTACCCAGCAAAAATAAAAAAGATACCATCAGAATAATAACAACTTTCATACAACACTCAGCCCCCTTGTTTAACTCCCTAAACATGCTAAACATAATCTCACTCCACAAATTCTCATGTGTCAACTACATTTACAAAACCCAGTTCTTAAATGCAAATCCTGCTCTGAAACTCTCCCTGGACAGATGTAATAGGACCCATTATCACCACACCAGAAATAAATATCTCTTTGATATCCCCAGAGTCAAACTTAATCTGTGTAAACGCTCTATGCAAATAAAGGGACCCAGTCTATGGAACTCACTCCCTAATGAAATGAAAAGATGTCCAACTTTTGCGTCATGCAAAAACAATACTAATAAGTACCTAATTTCATCTTCATAGTTTTTTACCTTTTGCTTTAAAACTGCACTGTATCTATTGCTACCCAATCTCCCAATCTTTATCATTGCGATCATTGCTGTCTTCTTATATGTACTGTCAATCTGCTGTATGGTGTCTATTAATCTTGTTTAAATTACCAATCAAGCTGTCAATGTAATCAATCAGAGCTTTAATATACCAATGTGCTTTAATATACTTACTAATCTCTCTCATCTCATTTTTTTTCTTGCAATGTATTTGTTATCATTTTATTAATTCTGATAGAATTTACCTACTTAAAATTTTCTGTTAGATTAAGGACCTGCCCGAAACGCTGCGCGTACTAGTGGCTTTACAAGAGTGTAATTACTGTACTATGCTATGTATTTTCACAAACCCAATGTACTTTCTTGTATATAAATAAATAAATAAATAAATATACACACACACACACACACACACACACACACACACACACACACACACACACACACACACACACACACACACACACACACACACACACACACACACACACACACACACACACACACACACACACACACACACATATATATATATATATATATATATATATATATATATATATATATATATATATATATATATATATAAAAGTTTGTGAGGGTACCACCTCTGGTGCCAATGTGGGGACCCATAGCCTCGGAGAAGAAAATAAAAAGTATTCAGAGGAGACCTTGTGGTTTCTCACTGAACACCAATATTATCTTCTCCTACCACCCCCATTCTTTTGTATGTACACATATATACTTACTTTATTTGAACTTTGTTACAAAAAAGGAGTTACATATGGGTTACAAAGATGGTTATCATAGGTTGTCGAGTTCCTCCAGCTCCTCAGATGGCGGGCAGGAACCCTGGATGCAATGCGCATTTCCCCTCTGTATCGCCACACTGAGGCGCTGGAAAAGAAAGCTTGCAGCTCTTGGGTCCCTTGTTGTTTCAATGAGCCTAGAACCCAGTTCCTTCAAAAAACTGGTAGCACTTTTACCCCAGGCGCCGAGTGTCTCAGAAGCAATGGGGACAAAATTGTAGTGGTGATCCAGTTCTCTATACTTACGTGATTTGGCTGCTTCCCTGTGGGTGGCAGCGCCACCTGGTTGTGCAACACTGAGGTTAATGTAGGTGTTAGCCAGGGTTGATACGCACGTGTAGTCCCATACCAACTGCTTGTATATATATATATATATATATATATATATATATATATATATATATATATATATATATATATATATATATATATATATATATATATATACACATGTATGTATATAATTCGTGTTAGAATTATTAATCTTACTTTTTCGGTCATATTTAATAATATATGTCTACAGGAAAGACTGCTACCAAAATATACTAAATATACTAATATATATATATATATATATATATATATATATATATATATATATATATATAATATATATATATATATATATATATATATATATATATATATATATATATATATATATATATATATATATATATATATATATATATATATATATATATATATATATATATATATATATATATATATATATATATATATATATATATATATATATATATATATATATATATATATATATATATATAATATATATATATATATATATATATATATATATATATATATATATATATATATATATATATATATATATATATTTATATATATATATATATATATATATATATATATATATATATATATTTATATATATATATATATATATATATATATATATATATATATATATATTTATATATATATATATATATATATATATATATATATATATATATATATATATATATATTAGTATATTTAGTATATTTTGGTAGCAGTCTTTCCTGTAGACATATATTATTAAATATGACCGAAAAAGTAAGATTAATAATTCTAACACGAATTTTCTCAATCTTTCGTACATTTCTTTTCACTGTTGGAGGCAAATCAAAAATCAATTCTCCAAAATTCATTTTTATTTCTAGTCTGACGCGACACGAGCGCGTTTCGTAAAACTTATTACATTTTCAAAGACTTTAGTTTACAAATACACAACTGAATAGAACTTACGCATCTCCGATTTTATATCTACATTTGAGTGAGGTGGATGGGGTGAGGTGGCATTAATAGGGTATTAATTTCATCAACACAACACAGAACAAGAGGTGGTATTAATAGGGTATTAATTTCATCAACACAAGACAGAACATGAAACAATGGGTATTGAATAGAAGTGTTTGTAGAAAGCCTATTGGTCCATATTTCTTGATGCTTCTATATTGGAGCGGAGTCTTGAGGTGGGTAGAATATAGTTGTGCATTAATTGGCTGTTGATTGCTGGTGTTGACTTCTTGATGTGTAGTGCCTCGCAAACGTCAAGCCGCCTGCTATCGCTGTATCTATCGATGATTTCTGTGTTGTTTACTAGGATTTCTCTGGCGATGGTTTGGTTGTGGGAAGAGATTATATGTTCCTTAATGGAGCCCTGTTGCTTATGCATCGTTAAACGCCTAGAAAGAGATGTTGTTGTCTTGCCTATATACTGGGTTTTTTGGAGCTTACAGTCCCCAAGAGGGCATTTGAAGGCATAGACGACGTTAGTCTCTTTTAAAGCGTTCTGTTTTGTGTCTGGAGAGTTTCTCATGAGTAGGCTGGCCGTTTTTCTGGTTTTATAGTAAATCGTCAGTTGTATCCTCTGATTTTTGTCTGTAGGGATAACGTTTCTATTAACAATATCTTTCAGGACCCTTTCCTCCGTTTTATGAGCTGTGGAAAAGAAGTTCCTGTAAAATAGTCTAATAGGGGGTATAGGTGTTGTGTTAGTTGTCTCTTCAGAGGTTGCATGGCGTTTCACTTTCCTTCTTATGATGTCTTCGACGAAACCATATGTTAACATATGCGTTAACAACACTCCTCTTGTACCTGTCTGGGCAGTCGCTGTTGGCATTTAGGCACATTCCTATGTTCGTTTCCTTAGTGTAGACTGCAGTGTGGAAACCTCCGCTCTTTTCCATGACTGTTACATCTAGAAAGGGCAGCTTCCCATCCTTTTCCATCTCGTAAGTGAAACACAACACGGAACTCTGCTCAAATGCCTCCTTCAGCTCCTGCAGATGTCTGACATCAGGTACCTGTGTAAAAATGTCGTCAACATACCTGCAGTATATGGCCGGTTTCAAGTTCATGTCGACTAAAACTTTTTGCTCGATGGTACTCATGTAGAAGTTTGCAAACAGGACACCTAGGGGAGAACCCATGGCGACCCGATCTACTTGCTTATACATGTGCCCATCCGGGCTCAAGAAGGGTGCCTCTTTAGTACAAGCTTGGAGTAGTTTCCTCAGAATATTTTCTGGTATGTCAAGAGGAGTACAGGCTGGATCACGATACACTCTGTCGGCTATCATCCCGATTGTCTCGTCCACAGGTACGTTGGTAAACAGCGATTCTACGTCCAACGAGGCTCTTATCCCTGTGGCCCGTGTGCCCCGCAGTAAGTCAACAAATTCCTTTGGAGACTTCAGGCTGAAGGCGCAAGGAACATAAGGAGTCAGCAGGCCGTTGAGTCGCTTCACCAGTCTGTACGTGGGTGTGGGTATCTGGCTAATGATTGGCCGAAGTGGGTTTCCAGGCTTGTGTGTCTTGACATTTCCATACGCATATCCAGGTTTATATTCCCCAATGATCTTTGGCAAGTGGAGTCCGGATTTCTTGGTGTTCACAGTTTCGATCAGCTTGTTGACCTTTGCTTTTAATTCGGCTGTAGTGTCCTTCGTTACCCTTTGGAACTTAGTTTGGTCAGAGAGTATGATGTTCATTTTCGCCAGATATTCGTCTTTTTTAAGAATGACATATATTGGCGACTTGTCACCTCTCCTGACAACTATCTCCTTGTTCT
The DNA here is from genome assembly GCF_040958095.1 of Procambarus clarkii. Taxonomy (NCBI): domain Eukaryota; kingdom Metazoa; phylum Arthropoda; class Malacostraca; order Decapoda; family Cambaridae; genus Procambarus; species Procambarus clarkii. Next base: position 25,107,471 of record NC_091157.1, on the reverse strand, counting down.
CACGAAGGCTTTTAGCTGCCGCTTTGAGCTCGGGGGACAGTATGGTGCTTCTGTAATTGCCTCGATTCTTTCCTCCTTCTGCAATAAGTTCTGCTTGTAAGGTATCTTTGATAGTGACCTTCTTTTGTGTCTCGAGGTCGAATATGTCGTCCAACAGAATTTCCAACTCTACTTTCCGGGCCATCTCACTCGGTCTGGACATAACATGACAGTTTATGCCCAGATTTAGGAGAGTGACTTGGTCCTCAGTGAGGTTAATTTCTGCAAGGTTCAACCTTGCAGGAATCTTGGTTGAAAGCCGAAAACTTGGCTTATTAGGCAAATCGGGCCTTGCATAGTAGGCTGAGAAGTGTGTTCTGGCTACTAGGTACGATATATATATATATATATATATATATATATATATATATATATATATATATATATATATATGTCGTACCTAATAGCCAGAACGCACTTCTAAGCCTACTATTCAAGGCCCGATTTGCCTAATAAGCCAAGTTTTCATGAATTAATGTTTTTTCGTCTACCTAACCTACCTAACCTAACCTAACCTAGCTTTTTTTGGCTACCTAACCTAACCTTACCTATAAATATAGGTTAGGTTAGGTTAGGTAGGGTTGGTTAGGTTCGGTCATATATCTACGTTAATTTTAAACCCAATAAAAAAAATTGACCTCATACATAGAGAAAAGGGTTGCTTTATCATTTCATAAGAAAAAAATTATAGTAAATATATTAATTCAGGAAAACTTGGCTTATTAGGCAAATCGGGCCTTGAATAGTAGGCTGAGAAGTGAGTTCTGGCTACTAGGTACGACATATATATATATATATATATATATGTCGTACCTAATAGCCAGAACGCACTTCTATGCCTACTATTCAAGGCCCGATTTGCCTAATAAGCCAAGTTTTCATGAATTAGTATATTTTCTCTAATTTTTTTCTTATGAAATTATAAAGCTACCCATTTCATTACGTATGACGTCAATTTTTTTTTATTGGAGTTAAAATTAATGTAGATATATGACCAAACCTAACCAACCCTACGTAACCTAACCTAACCTATCTTTATCGGTTAGGTTAGGTTAGGTAGCCGAAAACGTTAGGTTAGGTTAGGTTAGGTAGGTTAGGTAGTCGAAAAACAATTAATTCATGAAAACTTGGCTTATTAGGCAAATCGGGCCTTGAATAGTAGGCATAGAAGTGCGTTCTGGCTACTAGGTACGACATATATATATATATATATATATATATATATATATATATATATATATATATATATATATATATATGTCGTACCTAGTAGCTAGAACGCACTTCTTGGCCTACTATGCAAGGCCAGATTTGCCTAATAAGCCAAGTTTTCCTGAATTAATATATTTTCTCTATTTTTTTTCTTATGAAATCATAAAGCTACCCATTTCATTATGTATGAGGTCATTTTTTTTTTATTGGAGTTAAAATTAACGTAGACATATGACCGAACCTAACCAACCCTACCTAACCTAACCTAACCTATCTTTATAGGTTAGGTTAGGTTAGCTGGCAGAAAAAGTTAGGTTAGGTTAGGTTAGGTAGTCGAAAAACAATTAATTCATGAAAACTTGGCTTATTAGGCAAATCGGGCCTTGCATAGTAGGCTGAGAAGTGCGTTCTGGCTACTAGGTACGACATATATATATATATATATATATATATATATATATATATATATATATATATATATATATATATATATCTATATATATATATATATATATATATATATATATATATATATATATATTTATATATATATACATATATATATATATATATATATATATATATATATATATATATATATATATATATATATATATATATATATATATATATATATATATATATATATATATAAACTCCACACCCCAAAAGTGACTTGAACCTGGACCGCCAGGAGCACATTGCAACTGGTGTACATGGTGCCTTAAACCACTCGACCACCGGTGACCGTACAAAATGCAGTGATAGCCGAGGCTATTTCAACCACCACCTCGACGGCACTTTGATGGTAATCTTGGGCATAGCTATTACATCAAATCACCTCATTTTTGTGGGGCCACGTGAGCAACAATGCAAACAAGCTTGAATGGTCCTCAAGCATATGGGGACCATATATGGTTATCTTGAGGTTATCTTAAGATGATTTCGGGGCTTTAGTGCCCCGCGCGGCTCGGTCCTCGACCAGGCCTCCACCCCCAGGAAGCAGCCCGTGACAGCTGACTAACACCCAGGTACCTATTTTACTGCTAGGTAACAGGGGTATAGGGTGAAAGAAACTCAGCCCATTGTTTCTCGCTGGCGCCCGGGATCGAACCCGGGACCACAGGATCACAAGTCCAGTGTGCTGTCCACTCGGCCGACCGGCTCCCTCCTTGGTTCCTAAGCATTTTGTACGGTCACTGATGGTCGAGTGAGTCACTTCTAGGGTGTGGAGTTGTCAGTTTTCATATATGCTTGGGGACCATGGTAAAGGATCTGGGTATACTCATGTCGGAAGACCTTACCTTTAAAGAACACAATAAAGTAGCCGTCACAACTGCAAGAAAAATGACAGGTTGGATAACAAGAACTTTTCACACTAGAGATGCTATACCGATGATGATACTTTTCAAAACCTAACCTTGCAGTCTCCGTGGTGTAGTGGTAAGACACTCGCCTGGCGTTCCGCGAGCGCTATGCCATGGGTTCGTATCCTGGCCGGGGAGGATTTACTGGGCGCAATTCCTTAACTGTAGCCTCTGTTTAACACAACAGTAAAATGTGTACTTGGATGAAAAAACGATTCTTCGCGGCAGGGGATCGCATTCCAGGGACCATAGGATTAAGGACCTGCCCGAAACGCTACGCGTACTAGTGGCTGTACAAGAATGTAACAACTCTTGTATATATCTCAAAAAAAAAAAACGCTTGTGCTCTCTAGAGTGGAGTACTGCTGCACAATGACAGCCCCTTTCAAAGCTGAAAAAATTGCTGACCTGGAGAGCGTGCAGAGATCCTTTACTGCTAGAATCCACTCAGTAAAACACCTAAACTATTGGGACCGACTAAAGAGCCTAAATCTGTACTCCCTTGAGCGCAGGCGGGAGAGATACATAATAATTTACACATGGAAAATATTAGAGGGGCTGGTCCCAAACCTGCACACAGAAATAACATCACATGAGACCAGAAGACATGGCAGGATGTGCAGAATACCCCCATTGAAGAGCAGAGGTGCAACAGGTACTCTGAGAGAGAACTATCAACATCAGAGGCCCGAGACTGTTCAACACGCTTCCACTACACTGAAGGGGCATAACTGGCCTACCCCTCACAGTGTTCAAGAGAGAACTAGATAAGCACCTCTAAAGGATACCTGATCAACCAGGCTGTGACTCATACGTCAGGCTGCGAGCAGCCACGTCTAACAGCCTGGTTGATCAGTCCAGCAACCAGGAGGCCTGGTCGACGACCGGGCCGCGGGGACGCTAAGCCCCGGAAGCACCTCAAGGTAACCACAAGGTAACCATTCAATCTTGTTTGCATTTGTGTTGCTAACCTAAATATCTAGACTAAATTAACATTGATCTTCGCAAGGTCGTAGTTCCCTTCGATAGGGAGAACATCGGCCAAGAAACCTTGTTTAAAATATGAATTTCTTTCCTCTCTAATAAGGTATAATCTATGTGATGGCTTCACAAAAATTATTTTATCTCAACCTTTCTGATAACATATTCAAATATAATCTTTATTTGTGAATCTCTATTAATTAAGCAATATATCAGAGAGCGTGTAGGGTTCGGTGTTCTATGAGCGAAAAGGACATGAGTAGTTTAAGTAGCGAACGCATACCAACGAATAACGATAGTATCTATATAATAAAATTATTGTAGTGTGGAGTTGGTTTAACTTCCAGACACGTTTTTTAAAATAAATATTTAATATTTTGTGTCTATTTATGAAAGATATTATTATAAATACGCGTTCTACTTGTTAATATTACCAATTAAATTTGCGACAATTTGAGCAAAGAAATGAGACGACTGTGTACAGGAGGCTGATATGGCAGCAAACACACTCCAGGCGACCATATATCTTGGATAAGTCGCTCCACAACATTGTCGCTTGGACCGTCGACTTCCTATGGCGTCACCTGCTACATATTTACTTCTAATTTCGTGAAGAAATTATATTATTTCTGAGTAAAAATAGATTTAATCATTTTCTGCATTCAGCACCAACATTTTAGTGAGTAAATATACCATATTTCTTCATTACTTACATAATGCTAGCAGGATTTGGGTGGATTTCGGTAGATTTGGGTAATTCTATGGACCCGTGCGGTGATCTCTTGAGGTGAGGGTTCTTACCGTCACTAATAGTTACTGGTTGGTGTAGATATATGTTGTTCTTGTTGATTTAGGGGCGACGACGATCGATTGATTGGATGCACCCCGGCGTACCCTTTATGGGTTAATCGCTAAGCCCAGAAAGGTGAAACGCCAAGGCTAATCGCAAAACGAGTGACGCCAATTACTGGAAACTAATGTGCCTCGCGGCAAAGAAACGCAGACAGGCAGATGATTGGAGAGCCCCAGGAGTCCCTCTGGGTGACAAGCACCGGCCCCGCCCCACACAGTGAACACTGGGTAGCAAAACCAAAAACTCGGCTCCCCAACTAAAACGCCAAAGTCATCCGGTGTCCTCCGGCAGAGCAGAAGCCCACTGCCCACCACGACTGAGGGCACACCAGGAGCCCACCAAGACCCGCCAACTCCCGGCACTTCTCGGCCAAGCCGGTGCTAGACACCGTCACCCCACCGGGAGAACCAGCCAGAACACGTAAAAAAATATCTATCAACAATCCCGTGACCCAAGGCGATATATGCGCCAGGCGTCGTACAACCGGAAGGTTGAAGAGGGATGCCAAACGGCCATATAAAAAACAAAACGTGAAAACAATGTGATCCAACGGCCCCCAAGCGGAGGAGTTGTCCAGACGTCCGCTGGTCGTCAAGGTTGAACCAGGAGTCCATATGGGTGCCTGGAGCCACTGCTTCTTCTTCTTGATAGTAGGTGCAGTTTGCACGAAGGGTTTGTCCTCCTGATGACTGCACCAGTACAGACGTTGGGATATGCGTTTATGTTGAGGATGATAAGAGTTTCGAAGGTGCTTGTTGTGCTGTGCTGTAGATAGAGGAGCGGCGACTAAAACAGAGGTGTATGTTAAAGGGAGACTTGCCACACCGTTGGGCGTTATGTTGTGTTTATGGCATCAGCTGATCCATGGTGATGCGACGAGGCAGTTGTTTTCTGTGTTTAGCTGTTGGTGGCGCCAGGTATAAATGTGACACGGGTCAGATGTGACCAAATTTGTTGGTCGACAGAGGCTGGCTTGGCTGCCAGGGGGTGAAGACGCGTCCGCCCGCTCTGCAGTTGTTGCCTGATTCGCGTGGTGCTTAGGTGCTCGTCAGTGCTGACATGGCCTCCATGATGGGGGGACCTCTTCCCCCTATTGTGCGGGTTCACTCCGTGGGCCTGGAGTTCTCTGGTCGTGCTGGATATCCTGTTGTGGAGCTCGTGTTATGTGACATGCTTCGTATCCCTGTGGTGTATACTTACGGCGTCGAATTGGTGTCTATGCACCGGGCGATTATCAAGTTTATGCGCGAGGCGGCATACCGGGAGTTTCTTCGACGCTACAAGGGGCGGACCTTACCCCTGCCAGACGATGCCACTGTGATGCTTTCAGATCGTAGTAGTGCCCTCACCTATGTTAGTGTTCATGGGGCGCCCTTGGAGTTTCCGGAGGAGCTACTGTGGCGTTACTTCAGGCAGTTTGTCGCTGTGGTCAGTGTGCGGTTGCACATGCTTTCCTCGGGAAAGTTCAAGGGTGTGCGGATGAACATTCGCACCCTGGGGATTTGCCTGAGGTCGGATATTCCGTCCTCCATAATGCTCCTGGGGTATTTACGTTCATGTATACTACACGCGGCAGCCGAGGACATGTTTCTGGTGTAGCCTCTTGGGGCATCAAGCTGCTGCGTGCTCTGAGGCTGCTGTGGCTTCACTGAACCTCTTCCATGAGGAGGATTTCCCGCCGCTTCATGTGGGGGAAGATTTGGTGGGTGAGGATGTGGCCGACTCTTCGGCTGCTGCGGCCCCCTCTCCCTGTTTCATCGGGCGTGCCTGATACTGTTGTCGCATCTCCTCCAAAGATAGTGCTACCGTTGGTTGGTCATCCTGATCCAGTTGATGTCTCTGGTTCTCCCGTGGTTCCTCCGGCCGCTCTCTGCTCGTCGTTGCCATATTCATCTTTCCCAGCTGTTGCGTCTGTCGCCGTGTGTCCCGGCCGTCCTAGGGGCAGGGGTGGATACGGGGCCTCCTGCTGTGTTGGGCCTGGTTCCCCCTGTGATGGAGGCTGCGGCCGTCCTGGGGAGTGCGTCAGTGCGCCAAACCCGTGATTCTGGCTCCGCCTCCGACTCTGATGGTGTGCAGCTGGAGCCCAAGCATTCCCGCCGTTCCTCTTCTGCCTGGGCCGGTGTGGGGGACTTCAGCAACTGTGGATCTTCTGACGTCGATGTAGAGGTTCCAGGTGCGTTGCTCTCTGCGATGACGGTGGTGGCGGAGGTCCATGTGCCTGCAGGTGACGGTACGGGTGTCTCAGACTTACCTTCTGTTTTATCTCCTGCAGGGGATTTTCTGCAGTGGGGGGGGGGGGGGTTGCTCATCCTTACATGGATGGTGTGGGTGCTGGTGCAGGCCGTGGCAACATGATGGTGTTGAAAAAGGATGCCCATCGTGGGGGTCCCAGCCGGTGTTACATCCCGTGGTTAGCACTGGGGCCTGTGCAGCGCCCAAGGTGGGGCATGGTGTGCCTGCTGATACGCAGCCCTGTGCGCCACCCGGTGTGCTTCCGTGTTCGCTGCCCTGTGCTCGGCCCCTAGGAAGAAGCCCTTACCTCTCATCATGACCTCCAGAGAGGCGTTTGATAAAACTCCCCTTATGCATTTTGACCTTATTGACTGTGTGCATCCTGTTCCGTGGAGCCCTTCTTCCATCTGGGCTCTGCGGGACCGGTGTTTTGTTGTAGGAATTAATGCCTAATCTTTGTGCGATTTATGGTACCCAGGTCCCAGATGACATCATGTATCTTTGGGAGGCGTATGTTTAAACTTTCCGGGGGCAGAGCACCCGGAGAAGAATGAGTAGTCTGTGTGCTTGGTGTGTGTTTGTGTTATGAGTTTTGTTTACTTGTTTGTCTTTGTTCTGCTTGGTGTTTGCTCTTGTGCGGGTGTGTTTGGTTTTGCTTCCCGGTGCACGGGAGGGTGTCATTGTGTGTACGTGTGTGTGTGTTGTGGGTGTTTCTTTCTTGCTTCTGCGTGGGCCTGTTCCGATCTGTACGAGACTTCATGTAATATTTGTGCGCTTGTTTATGTTTTGTTGCGTGCCCTTCGGGCTGCTTGGCTGTCCCTGCCTGTTACTATTTTAGTTATTTTATGCTTGATTCCTGTGTTTCTTTTGTGTATTGTTACGGTGCCCTCTCCTATTTCTTTCGTTTGCCGGCTTAAAGAGTCATATCAGCTCTCCCTACTGATTCTCTGAGGTTCAGGGAATCTATTGATATATGTGGCGACCAGACCGGCTGCCAGTTAAGGGAGAACGTTTCATTATAAGTTGTAAATAAGGGGAAATTGGCGCCCTGATATAAAATGAAAGAGTATCCCCTAATGCAGATATGACCTTTTGGAAGGGACACTAGCCGATCGCGGATTGGCCGACTTAGGTCGCGGGCGACCAATCAGGGCCCGCCGTGACGTCACCGAGTGCCCCGGGCGGCGCCAACGTCAGAGTTGACCTGACCTTGGAAGCGACAGGACGCACCTCGGTCTGCTCTCAAGGATTAGAGGCTCTACAAGCCTTTCTTAGTGGATTAGTGCTGGCTATTGCAGCCCATCTGCTGTATTGGAGACCCCGCGCTTCTGGGAAGCAAAAAGGAACCAAGTTTATTGAGCGAAAGAGTGCCAAACTAGGAAAATATTCGGCGACGATGCTGGGCGGCGACGCTGGACGTTGAGGGTCTGAAAAGGTGTGGCGGGCAAGCCTAGCTGTGACCGGGTCACATCCACTGAGGGTTTTGGAAGGACGACACCGTGCCTAGGACAAGGAGCAACGCCTTGTGGAAGGGGCGAGTGTGGGAAAATAGTGATTAGCTCAGCGCATATCGATGAACCAGGATTGGGGTAGCTGAATCTCAGGGATTGGAACGGCGACGACGCGAAGGCTCCACGACACCTGAGGACCTGTGGAACGTCCTGGATCGTCAAGGATCGACTCAGGAAGCGTGGGAACCTCACACCATCAAGGGACAGGCGTCGTGAGCCAGGAATGTAAGGTAGATCATTTTCCCTCCCATTACCCCTTGTGTGAGTAGGCTAGTTAGGCCACAATAGGAACTTATGTATGTGGCAACAGGACATTAATACTTTAGTAGTAGAATAGGCTGCAAGGCAGCTTGTGTCCAGGACTGTCAGAGGGGACAGTGTGTAAGGATGGCAGGACAGTGAAGAAGAGGCGCCGACGTGGTGAAGAGGCCCTCTTGTGAGAGAGTGTGGGACTCCTGTCTTTCTGCCCAGTTGAAGGAGTGTTGGAGGTAGTGGAAGAAGAGGCTGACGATCTCCAGACTTATTATCCTTATTTTCATATTCATGTATTACTTGTGATTGTATGTGTGATCATGTAATTTGCATCAGTAAATTCACACATTTTATCATTGTGTTTAAGTGTGCCTCCATTTATAACATTTCTCTATGAGCATACACGAAGGTTATCATAGTACCACCTAGGGAACACTACGTTCTCTATAGAAGTTCTTATTGCCTGGAGAGTGGTAAAGACAGCACAGACTTACATAAAAGTGTACCCTTAGCCATCCGATCAGTATCAGTGCCTGAATGGTGGCAACTATTAACGTAGTGGCTAGAGAGAGGTAAAGCCACACAGACCTTCCTGGGAGAGTACCCTGGGCCGACAGTCTAGTAACCGATCTATGGGAGTAGCAGTCTTCTGGCTACAAACAATATATAATACACCCACTGAACTGCATTGCTGGGGTGCAGATATAATAACCCAGCTGGCGACCTTGTTAGGAAGAAGATAGAGAAGACAGGCGGGAAAGGAGTTCCTGCAACCTTTTTGTCTGGCAGGCAAGACTCAGGGAGGTTATGGTTATAAGGTAAGCCTGAGTCTTCCTTCACTCCTCCACGGGTCTAGGCCGGAACTGTTAACAGTAGTTCCCCCGTGTTTGACTGAAGGGCTTCCAGGGTGAATCAGTGGCACCCCTTTTGTGGTGGAAGCAAAGATCTGTGGAGGTGGGCATTGTGGGTCCTCTCCTGTGTGACCGAGGAGACTCCGGTGAATCCCGGAAGTCGGAGGGGCTGAGTATTCGGCCTTTTGAGCCCCTAGCAGCTGAGTGCTAGCAGAGCCCCGGCCCATCAACCTCCACGTGACAGTATTTACTTTTTTTTGTTACTATATGCCCTTCTGTACTGTTGCTCTTTATTGTGTTTTGTGTGTCCGCCGGTGTGCTTGTAATACGTGTTTGTGCATTGCTGTGCGCCCATCAGGCTCGTGATTTTGTGCGTTGCTTTGTTTCATTTGTTTTTTTCTATCTCTGTTTTATTGTACTTATTCGCATGCTTTTTATGTAAAAAAAAATTATTGGTCAACTGGAGATATTTAGCCAGTGCTTTGACTATTTGGTAATTTTCCTGTAACGAGTAGTCACCTCCTCCTAATATATGCTCGATGGTAAAGGGAATTTTAAGGGCGATAAATACTTATTTGAAATTCATTCTGGCACTGTGATGTCAGAAGCAGTGAAGGAGATAGTGTTCGATTGTTTCTGGCACCTGACAATGGATACAGAGTTCGTTGATGTCTGTGCTGTACTTAAAGCTGTGTGCTGTCAGTTTGGTGTGTCCCAGCCTTAATCTGGTCAGCGTTACATCAATTTCTCTGCTTTTATATCTGACATATTTCCAAGTTATTTCCAAGTGCATCTGGTATCTCCCCCATGTCCAAGCTCTTCCTCCACACTATACTGAGTGCCTAACCCATGCCTTCAACTTCTTCATGAACATCGATTGAACGGTTGACACCTCTATCCAATGGGGTCCCTGGTTGATACCTGGTTGATAGGGTTCAGGGAGTTCTTCTACTCCCCAAGCCCGGCCCGAGGCCAGGCTTGACTTGTGACAGTTTGGTCCACCAGGCTGTTGCTTGGAGCGGCCCGCAGGCCCACATACCCACCACAGCCCGGTTGGTCCGGCACTCCTTGGAGGAATAAATCTAGTTTCCTCTTGAAAATGCCCACGGTTGTTCCGGCAATATTTCTTATGCTCGCTGGGAGGGTGTTGAACAACCGTGGACCTCTGATGTTTATAAAGTGTTCTCTGATTGTGCCTATGGCACCCCTGCTCTTCACTGGTTCTATTCTGCATTTTCTTCCATATCGTTCACTCCAGTACGTTGTTATTTTACTGTGTAGATTTGGTACTTAGCCCTCCAGTATCGTCCAGGTGTACATTATTTGATATCTCTCTCGTCTTCTTTCTAGTGAGTACATTTGGAGGGCTTTGAGACGATCCCAATAATTTAGGTGCTTTATCGCGTCTGTGCATGCCGTATATGTTCTCTGTATTCCCTCTATTTCAGCAATCTCTCCTGCTCTGAAGGGGGAAGTGAGTACTGAGCAGTACTCAAGACGGGACAACACAAGTGACTTGAAGAGTACAACCATTGTGATGGGATCCTTGGATTTGAAAGTTCTCGTAATCCATCCTATCATTTTTCTGGCTGTCGCAATATTTGCTTGGTTATGCTCCCTAAACGTTAGGTCGTCAGACATCATTATTCCTAAATCCTTTACATGCTGTTTTCCTACTATGGTCACATTTGATTGTGTTTTCTACCCTGTATTATGTTTAAGGTCCTCATTTTTACCGTACCTGAGTACCTGGAATTTATCACTGTTAAACATCATGTTATTTTCTGTTGCCCAGTCGAAAACTTTATTAATATCAGCTTGAAGTTTTTCAATGTCTTCAGCCGAGGTAATTTTCATACTGATTTTTGTGTCATCTGCAAAGGATGATGCGAAGCTGTGACTTGTATTTTTGTCTATATCTGATATGGGAATAAGGAAAAGCAGTGGTGCAAGGACTGTACCCTGAGGTACAGAGCTTTTAACTGCGCTTGGACTCGATTTTATATGGTTGACCGTTACTCGTCGAGTCCTGTTTGACAGAAAACTGAGTATCCAGCGTCCTACTTTACCGGTTATTCCCATTGACTTCATTTTGTGTGCTATCACGCCATGGTCACATTTATCGAAAGCCATTGCGAAGTCCGTGTATATCACATCAGCATTCGGTTTTTCTTTTAATGCTTCAGTGACTTTGTCGTAATGCACAAGTAGCTGTGAGAGGCACGATCTTCCCGCTCGAAATCCAAATCCATGTTGGCCTGGATTGTAAGGGTCATTGGTCTCCATGAAATTGGTGACTTGACTCCTAATCACTCTCTCAGATATTTTTATTTTGTGCGATGTTAGTGCAACAGGTCTATAATTCCTTGTCAATGCTTTGCTCCCTCCCTTGTGTAGAGGGGCTATGTCTACTACTTTAAGTGCATCTGGTATCTCCCCTGTGTCCCAAGCTCTTCCTCCACACTGTACTGAGTGCCTGTGCTACAGGCATGTTGTTTGTTGTTTTAGATTCAGCTACTTAGAACAAAAGTTTCAAAGTAGCACGGGCTATGGTGAGCCCGTAGTGGACTTACCTGGCACAGGAGCGGGGCTGTAACTGGCTACCGGCACTCTGCATTTCTTTATAAATATTGAATTCCATGAGTCTGGACCTGGGGCCGAGTGCATGGGCATTGTTTTCAATTTCTCTTTCAAAGTCTAGTGCGCTCGTGTTGATATCAGTTATATTTACAGGGGCTTGAATATCCCGCATAAAGAAATTATCTGGATCTTCCACTTTCATGTTGTTTATTGGAGTGCTAAACATATCCCTCATACTGTTTTTTTAGGATTTCACTAATTTCTTTGTCATCCTCCGTGTATGAACCTTCACTTGTACGAATAGGTCCAAGTACGTTGGTGAACAGCGATTCTACGTCCAACGAGGCTCTTATTCCTGTGGCCCTTGTGCCCCGCAGTAAGTCAACAAATTCCTTTGGAGACTTCAGGCTGAAGGCGCAAGGGACATAAGGAGTCAGCAGGCCGTTGAGTCGCTTCGCCAGTCTGTACGTGGGTGTGGGTATCTGGCTAATGATTGGCCGAAGTGGGTTTCCAGGCTTGTGTGTCTTGACATTTCCATACGCATATCCAGGTTTATATTCCCCAATAATCTTTGGCAGGTGGAGTCCTGATTTCTTGGCGTTCACAGTTTCGATCAGTTTGTTGACCTTTGCTTTCAATTCGGCTGTAGTGTCCTTCGTTACCCTTTGGAATTTAGTTTAGTCAGAGAGTATGAGGTTCATTTTCGCCAGATATTCGTCTTTTTTAAGAATGACGTATATTGGTGACTTGTCACCTCTCCTGACAACTATCTCCTTGTTCTCACGAAGGCTTTTAGCTGCTGCTTTGAGCTCGGGTTCTTTGAGCTGCTTTGACCCGAGCTCAAAGCAGCAGCTAAAAGCCTTCGTGAGAACAAGGAGTTAGTTGTCAGGAGAGGTGACAAGTCGCCAATATACGTCATTCTTAAAAAAGACGAATATCTGGCGAAAATGAACCTCATACTCTCTGACCAAACTAAATTCAAAAGGGTAACGAAGGACACTACAGCCGAATTGAAAGCAAAGGTCAACAAACTGATCGAAACTGTGAACGCCAAGAAATCAGGACTCCACCTGCCAAAGATTATTGGGGAATATAAACCTGGATATGCGTATGGAAATGTCAAGACACACAAGCCTGGAAACCCACTTCGGCCAATCATTAGCCAGATACCCACACCCACGTACAGACTGGCGAAGCGACTCAACGGCCTGCTGACTCCTTATGTACCTTGCGCCTTCAGCCTGAAGTCTCCAAAGGAATTTGTTGACTTACTGCGGGGCACACGGGCCACAGGAATAAGAGCCTCATTGGACGTAGAATCGCTGTTCACCAACGTACCTGTGGACGAGACAATCGGGATGATAGCCGACAGAGTGTATCGTGATCCAGCCTGTACTCCTCTTGACATACCAGAAAATATCCTAAGGAAACTACTCCAAGCTTGTACTAAAGAGGCACCCTTTCTTGAGCCCGGATGGGCACATGTATAAGCAAGTAGATGGGGTCGCCATGGGTTCTTCCCTAGGTGTCCTGTTTGCAAACTTCTACATGGGTACCATCGAGCAAAAAGTCTTAGTCGACATGAACTTGAAACCGGCCATATACTGCAGGTATGTTGATGACATTTTTACACAGGTACCTGATGTCAGACATCTGCAGGAGCTGAAGGAGGAATTTGAGCGGAGTTCCGTGCTGCGTTTCACTTACGAGATGGAAAAGGATGGGAAGCTGCCCTTTCTAGATGTAACAGTCATGGAAAAGAGCGGAGGTTGCCACACTGCAGTCTACACTAAGGAAACGAACATAGGAATGAGCCAAAATGCCAACAGCGACTGCCCAGACAGGTACAAGAGGAGTGTTGTTAACGCATATGTCGACCGTGCTCTCAGCCACAGCTCAGAATGGAAGCAAATCGACGAAGAACTCTGTAGGGTAAGGCAGGTCCTAGTCAACAACGGCTTCTCCAATGGTTTCGTCGAAGACATCATAAAAAGGAAAGTGAAACGCCATGCAACCTCTGAAGAGACAACTAACACAACACCTATACCCCCTATTAGACTATTTTACAGGAACTTCTTTTCCACAGCTCATAAAACAGAGGAAAGGGTCCTGAAAGATATTGTTAATAGAAACGTTATCCCTACAGACAAAAATCAGAGGATACAACTGACGATTTACTATAAAACCAGAAAAACGGCCAGCCTACTCATGAGAAACTCTCCAGACACAAAGCAGAACGCTTTAAAAGAGACCAACATCATCTATGCCTTCAAATGCCCTCTTGGGGACTGTAAGCTCCAAAAAAAACAGTATATAGGCAAGACAACAACATCTCTTTCTAGGCGTTTAACGATGCATAAGCAACAGGGCTCCATTAAGGAACATATAATCTCTTCCCACAACCAAACCATCGCCAGAGAAATCCTAGTAAACAACACAGAAATTATCGATAGATACAGCGATAGCAGGCGGCTTGACGTTTGCGAGGCACTACACATTAAGAAGTTAACACCAGCAATCAACAGCCAATTAATGCACAACTATATTCTACCCACCTCAAGACTCCGCTCCAATATAGAAGCATCAAGAAATATGGATCAATAGGCTTTCTACAATCACTTCTATTCAATACCCATTGTTTCGTGTTCTGTCTTGTGTTGATGAATTTAATACCCTATTAAATACCACCTCACCCCAACCACCTCACTCAAATGTAGATATAAACAAATCGGAGATGTGTAAGTTCTATTCAGTTGTGTATGTGTAACTAAAGTCTTTGAAAATGTATTAAGTTTTACGAAACGCGCTCAAGTGTCGCGTCAGACTAGAAATAAAAATGAATTTTGGAGAATTGATTTTTGAATTACCACCAACAGTAAAAAGAAATAAACGAAAGATTGAGAAAATTCGTGTTAGAATTATTAATCTTACTTATATATATATATATATATATATATATATATATATATATATATATATATATATATATATATATATATATATATATATATATATATATATATATATATATATATATGTCGTACCTAATAGCCAGAACGCACTTCTCAGCCTACTATTCAAGGCCCGATTTGCCTAATAAGCCAAGTTTTCATGAATTAATGTTTTTTCGCCTACCTAACCTACCTAACCTAACCTAACCTAGCTTTTTTTGGCTACCTAACCTAACCTTACCTATAAATATAGGTTAGGTTAGGTTAGGTAGGGTTGGTTAGGTTCGGTCATATATCTACGTTAATTTTAACTCCAATAAAAAAAATTGACCTCATACATAGAGAAAAGGGTTGCTTTATCATTTCATAAGAAAAAAATTATAGTAAATATATTAATTCAGGAAAATTTGGCTTATTAGGCAAATCGGGCCTTGAATAGTAGGCTGAGAAGTGAGTTCTGGCTACTAGGTACGACATATATATATATATATATATATATATATATAACTATATATATGTCGTACCTAGTAGCCAGAACGCACTTCTCAGCCTACTATGCAAGGCCCGATTTGCCTAATAAGCCAAGTTTTCCTGAATTAATATATTTTCTCAAATTTTTTTCTTATGAAATGATAAAGCTACCCATTTCATTATGCATGAGGTCAATTTTTTTTATTGGAGTTAAAATTAATGTAGATATATGACCGAATCTAACCAACCCTACCTAACCTAACCTAACCTATATTTATAGGTTAGGTTTGGGTAGGTAGCCGAAAAAGTTAGGTTAGGTTAGGTTAGGTAGGTTAGATAGTCGTAAAAACATTAATTCATGAAAACTTGGCTTATTACTCAAATCGGGCCTTGCATAGTAGGCTGAGAAGTGCGTTCTGGCTACTAGGTACGACATATATATATATATATATATATATATATATATATATATATATATATATATATATATATATATATATATATATATATATATATATATATATATATATATATAAATAAATATATATATATATATATATATATATATATATATATATATATATATATATATATATATATATATATATATAAATATATATATATATATATATATATATATATATATATATATATATATATATATATATATATATATATTTTCTCGATCTTTCTTACGTTTCTTTTCACTGTTGATGGTAATTCAAAGATCAATTCTCAAAAATTCATTTTTATTTCTAGTCTGACGCGACACTTGAGCGCGTTTCGTAAAACTTATTACATTTTCAAAGACTTTAGTTTACACAAACACACACAACTTTAACTGAATAGAGCTTAAACATCTTTTGAGTTTTTATACCTACATTTGGGTGAAGTGACATGTTACAATAGTTTTGGATGAGGTGAAAATTAACTTTTAACGCAAGACAGAACACGAAACAATGAAATACAAAGAGGTATTAAAAGTAGGTTACTGCAGAAGGCCTATTTTTATTGGGCCATATTTCTTGATGCTTCTATATTGGAGCGGAGTCTTGAAGTGGGTAGAATATAGTTGTGCATTAATTGGCTGTTGATTGCTGGTGTTGACTTCTTGATGTGTAGTGCCTCGCAGACGTCGAGCCGCCTGCTATCGCTGTATCTATCGATGATTTCTGTGTTGTTTGCTAAGATTTCTCTGGTGATGGTTTGGTTGTGGGAAGAGGCTATATGTTCCTTAATGGAGCCATGTTGCTTATGCATCGTTAAACGCCTGGAAAGAGATGTTGTTGTCTTGCCTATATACTGAGTTTTTTTTAGGCTTACAATCCCCAAGAGGGCATTTGAAGGCATAGACTACGTTGGTCTCTTTTAAAACGTTCTGCTTTGTGTCTGGAGAGTTTCTCATGAGTAGGCTGGCCGTTTTTTTGGTTTTATAGTAAATTGTCAGTTGTATCTTCTGATTTTTGTCTGTAGGGATAACGTTTCTACTTACAATATCTTTCAGGACCCTTTCCTCCGTTTTATGGGCTGTGGAAAAGAAGTTCCTGTAAAATAGTCTAATTGGGGGTATAGGTGTTGTGTTAGTTGTCTCTTCAGAGGTTGCATGGCGTTTCACTTTGCTTCTTATGATGTCTTCCACGAAACCATTGGAGAAGCCGTTGTTGACTAGGACCTGCCTTACCCTACAGAGTTCTTCGTCGACTTGCTTCCATTCTGAGCTGTGGCTGAGAGCACGGTCGACATAAGCGTTAACAACACTCCTCTTCTACTTGTCTGGGCTGTCACTGTTGGCATTGAGGCACATTCCTATGTTTGTTTCCTTAGTGTAGTACTGCAGTGTGGAAAACTCCGCTCCTTTCCATGACTGTTACATCTAGAAAGGGCAGCTTCCCATCCTTCTCCATCTCGTAAGTGAAACGCAACACAGAATTCTGCTCAAATGCCTCCTTCAGCTCCTGCAGATGTCTGACATCAGGTACCTGTGTAAAAATGTCGTCAACATACCTGCAGTATATGGCCGGTTTCAAGTTCATGTCGACTAAGACTTTTTGCTCGATGGTACCCATGTAGAAGTTTGCAAACAAAGAAGTTTTGCAAAATAAAAAACTCGAAGATGTTTAAGCTCTATTCAGTTAAAGTTGTGTGTGTGTGTGTAAACTAAAGTCTTTGAAAATGTAATAAGTTTTACGAAACGCGCTCAAGTGTCGCGTCAGACTAGAAATAAAAATGAATTTTGGAGAATTGATTTTTGAATTACCATCAACAGTGAAAAGAAACGTAAGAAAGATCGAGAAAATTCGTGTTAGAATTATTAATCTTACTTTTTCGGTCATATTTAATAATATATGTCTACAGGAAAGACTGCTACCAAAATATATATATATATATATATATATATATATATATATATATATATATATATATATATATATATATATATATATATATATATATATATATATATATATATATATATATATATATATATATATATATATATACACATTAGTATTTTTTGGTAGCATTCTTTCCTGTAGACATATATTATTAAATATGACCGAAAAAGTTAGATTAATAATTCTAACACGAATTTTCTCAATGTTTCTTACATTTTTCTTCACTGTTGATGGTAACTGAAATCAATTCTCCAAAATTCATTTTTATTTCTACTCTGACGCGACACTTGAGCGCGTTTCGTAAAACTTATTACATTTTCAAAGAATTTAGTTTACACACACTCAACTAAAACTGAACATAGCTTAATGTTGTTGTTGTTTAAGATTCCCTACTCAGAACAATAAGTTCCAGTAGCATGGGCTATGGTGAGCCCGTAAGTGGAGGCTCTTTGGAGCCATTATCTGTATCAGTGGCTGAAACTAGAGATGTGGCGATGGATGGGTGTCTTCATGATGGTTTTCAGCCTGGAGGGCTGGCTATACCAGTTATGGAGCTGGTGGGGTTAGCGTAGCCCTTTAGGTTTTCCGTTTTTTCTTTGCCTGCGAATTTGGCTGAGCAGTGCTGTCGTTAGAGTTTGGTGACGTGGCCTCCATGAGGAAGTCTTGAACCGTGTAGGTGTCGTATTTGTGATGCGGCGGTGGAGCTCCTACTATGATTTCCTCGTCTGAGGAGTCCGTAACCTCCGTAGTGGGCGTTTTTGTCTTTCGCCTCGCAGCCTTAGGTAGGCTTAGGTGTCGTTGATTGGTGGCTGTAGCTATTTCAGGAGCGCTGGTGGTGCTGTTATCGTTTGTAGACAGCACGTCTGCTAGCGCGGCTGCTGAGATAGTGATGGTAGGAGTGTTGGGAGCTGGAGAAGGAATTACCTCTGTTTGTGTTGCCCGGGTCATCGGCGGTTCTGGAGTCGGTGTTGAAGTTGACCGCATGGTCGTCCTGGTGGTAGTCTCCGGAGTGGTAGAGGAGGCAGTGAGACTTACGCCAGTGGCTATGATGGGGGCCAGGCCATTGTCTATGTATAATGTGTTTAGTTCACTGACAAAGCGACATAGCTTAAACATCTTCGATTTTTTATACCTGCATTTGGGTGAGGTTATATGTTACAACAGTTTTGGATGAGGTGAAAACAAACTTTCAACACAAGACAGAACACGAAACAATGAGTATAATATTTTGTAAGTTAAAGGGAAGAATGGAAGTAACTGCAAAGGGCCTATTGGCCCATATTTCTTGATGCTTCTGTATTGGAGCGGAGTCTTGAAGTGGGTAGAAAATAGTTGTGCATTAATTGGCTGTTGATTGCTGGTGTCGACTTCTTAATGTGTAGTGCCTCGCAGATATCTAGCCGCCTGCTATCGCTGTATCTATCGATGATTTCCGTGTTTTTTGTTAAGACTTCTCTGGTGATGGTCTGGTTATGGGAAGATTTTATATGTTCCTTAATGGAGCCCTGTTGCTTATGCATCGTTAATCGCCTGGAAAGAGATGTTGTTGTCTTGCCTATATACTGAATTCTTTGAGGCTTACAGTCCCCAAGTGGGCATTTGAAGGCATAGACGACATTGGTCTCTTTTAAAGCGTTCTGCTTTGTGTCTGGAGAGTTTCTCATGAGTAGGTTGGCCGTTTTCTTGGTTTTATAGTAGATCGTCAATTGTATCTTCAGATTTTTGCTGTAGGGATAACGTTTCTATTAACAATATCTTTCAGCAATATCTAACACCACCATGACACCTTATAAGCAGAACTTATTGCGGAAGGAGGAAAGAATCGAGGCAATTATAGAAGCACCATACTGTCCCCCGAGCTCAAAGCAGCAGCTAAGAGCCTTCGTGAGAACAAGGAGATAATCGTCAAAAGAGGTGACAAGTCGCCAATATACGTCATTCTTAAAAAAGACGAATATCTGGCGAAAATGAACCTCATTCTCTCTGACCAAACTAAATTCCAAAGGGTAACGAAAGACACTACAGCCGAATTGAAGGCAAAGGTCAACAAATTGATCGAAACTGTGAACGCCAAGAAATCCGGACTCCACCTGCCAAAGATTATTGGGGAATATAAGCCTGGATACGCGTATGGAAATGTCAAGACACATAAGCCTGGAAACCCACTTCCGCCAATCATTAGCCAGATACCCATACCCACGTACAGACTGGCGAAGCGACTCAACGGCCTGCTGACTCCTTATGTCCCTTGCACCTTCAGCCTGAAGTCTCCATAGGAATTTGTTGACTTACTGCGGGGAACACGGGCCACAGGGATAAGAGCCTCATTGGACGTAGAATCACTGTTCACCAACGTACCTGTGGATGAAACAATCGGGATGATAGCGGACAGAGTGTATCGTGATCTAGCTTGTACTCCTCTTGACATACCAGAAAACATTCTAAGGAAACTACTCCAAGCTTGTACTCTAGAGGCACCCTTCTTGAGCCCGGATGGGCACATGTATAAGCAAGTAGATGGGGTCGCCATGGGTTCTCCCCTAGGTGTCATGTTTGCGAACTTCTACATAGGTACCATCGAACAAAAGGTCTTAGTCGACATGAACTTGAAACCGGCCATATACTGCAGGTATGTTGACGACATTTTTACACAGGTACCTGATGTCAGACATCTGCAGGAGCTGAAGGAGGCATTTGAGCGGAATTCTGTGTTGCGTTTCACTTACGAGATGGAGAAGGATGGGAAGCTGCCCTTTCTAGATGTAACAGTCATGGAAAGGAGCGGAGGTTTCCACACCGAAGTCTACACTAAGGAAACAAACATAGGAATGTGCCTCAATGCCAACAGTGACTGCCCCGACAGGTACAAGAGGAGTGTCATTAACGCTTATGTCGACCGTGCTCGCAGCCACAGCTCAGGATGGAAGCAAGTCGATGAAGAACTCTGTAGGGTAAAGCAGGTCCTAGTCAACAACGGCTTCTCCAATGGTTTCGGTGAAGACATCATAAGAAGGAAGGTGAAACACCATGCAACCTCTGAAGAGACAACTAACACAACACTATACCCCCTATTAGACTATTTTACAGGAACTTCTTTTCCACAGCTCATAAAACGGAGGAAAGGGTCCTGAAAGATATTGTTAATAGACACGTTATCCCTACAGACAAAAATCAGAAGATACAATTGACGATCTACTATAAAACCAAGAAAACGGTCAACCTACTCATGAGAAACTCTCCAGACACAAAGCAGAACGCTTTAAAAGAGACCAATGTCGTCTATGCCTTCAAATGCCTACTTGGGGACTGTAAGCCTCAAAGAATTCAGTACATAGGCAAGACAACATCTCTTTCTAGGCGATTAACGATGCATAAGCAACAGGGCTCCATTAAGGAACATATAATCTCTTCCCATAACCAGACCATCACCAGAGAAGTCTTAACAAAAAACAAGGAAATCATCGATAGATACAGCGATAGCAGGCGGCTAGATATCTGCGAGGCACTACACATTAAGAAGTCGACACCAGCAATCAACAGCCAATTAATGCACAACTATTTTCTACCCATTTCAAGACTCCGCACCAATATAGAAGCATCAAGAAATATGGGCCAATAGGCCCTTTGCAGTTACTTCCATTCTTCCCTTTAACTTACAAAATATTATGCCCATTGTTTCGTGTTCTGTCTTGTGTTGAAAGTTTGTTTTCACCTCATCCAAAACTGTTGTAACATATCACCTCACCCAAATGCAGGTATAAAAAATCGAAGATGTTTAAGCTATGTTCAGTTATAGTTGTGTGTGTGTAAACTAAAGTCTTTGAAAATGTAATAAGTTTTACGAAACACGCTCATCAGACTAGAAATAAAAATTAATTTTCTAGAATTGATAATTGATTTTTCAGTTACCATCAACAGTGAAGAAAAATGTAAGAAACATTGAGAAAATTCGTGTTAGAATTATTAATCTTACTTTTTCGGTCTAAATATAAATGGTATAATAATATACCATTTATATTTATAAATGGTATATTATTATAAATGTATATTATATATATATATATATATATATATATATATATATATATATATATATATATATATGTATATATATATATATGTATGTATATATATATGTATATATGCATATATATATATATGTATATATGTATATATATATAAATATATATATATATCTATATATATATATATATATTTATATATATATATATATAGATATATATATATTTATATATATACATATATACATATATATATATATATATATGCATATATACATATATATATACATATATATATATATATATATATATATATATATATATATATATATATATATATATATATATATATATATATATATATATTAGTATATTTTGGTAGCAGTCTTTCCTGTAGACATATTTTATTAAATATGACCGAATAAGTAAGATTAATAATTCTAACACGAATTTTCTCAATCTTTCGTACATTATGCTTCACTGTTGGAGGTAAATCAAAAATCACTTCTCCAAAATTCATTTTTATTTCTAGTCTGACGCCACACGGGCGCGTTTCGTAAAACTTATTACATTTTCAAAGACTTCACAAATACACAACTGATTAGAACTTGCGTTTCCCTGATTTTATATCTACATTTGAGTGAGGTGGGAAGGGTGATGTGGCATTACATTTGAGTGAGGTGGGAAGGATGATGTGGCATTAGAGGATATTAATAGGGTATTAAAAGTATCAACACAAGACAGAACACGAAACAATGGATATTGAATAGAAGTGTTTGTAGAAAGCCTAATGGTCCATATTTCTTGATGCTTCTATATTGGAGCGGAGTCTTGAGGTGGGTAGAATATAGTTGTGCAATAATTGGCTGTTGATTGCTGGTGTTGACTTCTTGATGTGTAGTGCCTCGCAAACGTCAAGCCGCCTGCTATCGCTGTATCTATCGATGATTTCTGTGTTGTTTACTAGGATTTCTCTGGCGATGGTTTGGTTATGGGAAGAGATTATATGTTCCTTAATGGAGCCCTGTTGTTTATGCATCGTTAAACGCCTAGAAAGAGATGTTGTTGTCTTGCCTATATACTGGGTTTTTTGGAGCTTACAGTCCCCAAGTGGGCATTTGAAGGCATAGACGACGTTAGTCTCTTTTAAAGCGTTCTGTTTCGTGTCTGGAGAGTTTCTCATGAGTAGGCTGGCCGTTTTTCTGGTTTTATAGTAAATCGTCAGTTGTATCCTCTGATTTTTGTCTGTAGGGATAACGTTTCTATTAACAATATCTTTCAGGACCCTTTCCTCTGTTTTATGAGCTGTGGAAAAGAAGTTCCTGTAAAATAGTCTAATAGGGGGTATAGGTGTTGTGTTAGTTGTCTCTTCGGAGGTTGCATGGCTTTTCACTTTCCTTCTTATGATGTCTTCGATGAAACCATTGGAGAAGCCGTTATTGACTAGAACCTGCCTTACCCTACAGAGTTCTTCGTCGACTTGCTTCCATTCTGAGCTGTGGCTGAGAGCCACAGCTCAGAATGAGCTGTGGCTCTCGACGAGAGCGTCAGCTCTCGTCGAGAGCCTCGACGAGACGGAAAAGGCTCTCGGCTCTCGACGTCGACGAGACGGAAAAGGATGGGAAGCTGCCTTTTCTAGATGTAACAGTCATGGAAAAGGGCGGAGGTTTCCACACTGCAGTCTACACAAAGGAAACAAACATAGGAATGTGCCTAAATGCCAACAGCGACTGCCCTGACAGGTACAAGAGGAGTGTTGTTAACGCATACGTCGACCGTGCTCTCAGCCACAGCTCAGAATGGAAGCAAGTCGACGAAGAACTCTGTAGGGTAAGGCAGGTTCTAGTCAATAACGGCTTCTCCAATGGTTTCATCGAAGACATCATAAGAAGGAAAGTGAAAAGCCATGCAACCTCCGAAGAGACAACTAACACAACACCTATACCCCCTATTAGACTATTTTACAGGAACTTCTTTTCCACAGCTCATAAAACAGAGGAAAGGGTCCTGAAAGATATTGTTAATAGAAACGTTATCCCTACAGACAAAAATCAGAGGATACAACTGACGATTTACTATAAAACCAGAAAAACGGCCAGCCTACTCATGAGAAACTCTCCAGACACGAAACAGAACGCTTTAAAAGAGACTAACGTCGTCTATGCCTTCAAATGCCCACTTGGGGACTGTAAGCTCCAAAAAACCCAGTATATAGGCAAGACAACAACATCTCTTTCTAGGCGTTTAACGATGCATAAACAACAGGGCTCCATTAAGGAACATATAATCTCTTCCCATAACCAAACCATCGCCAGAGAAATCCTAGTAAACAACACAGAAATCATCGATAGATACAGCGATAGCAGGCGGCTTGACGTTTGCGAGGCACTACACATCAAGAAGTCAACACCAGCAATCAACAGCCAATTATTGCACAACTATATTCTACCCACCTCAAGACTCCGCTCCAATATAGAAGCATCAAGAAATATGGACCAATAGGCTTTCTACAAACACTTCTATTCAATATCCATTGTTTCGTGTTCTGTCTTGTGTTGATACTTTTAATACCCTATTAATATCCTCTAATGCCACATCATCCTTCCCACCTCACTCAAATGTAATGCCACATCACCCTTCCCACCTCACTCAAATGTAGATATAAAATCAGGGAAACGCAAGTTCTAATCAGTTGTGTATTTGTGAAGTCTTTGAAAATGTAATAAGTTTTACGAAACGCGCCCGTGTCGCGTCAGACTAGAAATAAAAATGAATTTTGGAGAAGTGATTTTTGATTTACCTCCAACAGTGAAGCATAATGTACGAAAGATTGAGAAAATTCGTGTTAGAATTATTAATCTTACTTTTTCGGTCATATTTAATAAAATATATATATATATATATATATATATATAATATACATTTATAATAATATACCATTTATAAATATAATTACATAACATAATAATTGTAGTATATGTTTTATTAAATAATATTAAAAAAAACATAAAAGTAATAGAACATTATGACATAAATAGTATCTACTATGTAATATATAAATAAAATGAATAATGTAAACAACTAAACAAATGATTAAAGATAAGCGCATGATAGTCATTTACCTTGGGCGCATCCGATCCCTCGATAGTCGTCGCTCTTCAACCAACAACACCAACAGACATTTACCTGAATTTACCTGAGGGCCATTATATAATTAATTCATCTCTTTAGTGACTTCGACGAGGACAGGAAACCTGCGGCTTGTCGAAGGTCCCCCTAGTTTATTCATTATTTGAATCTCAGTTTGATTCCCCAAATTTACCTAAATTCAAATTCAAATGTTTATTCAGATAAAAGTACATACATAGAAGATGAGTTACAAACATAATGTTGGATTTATAGATAGCACTAGTACATACAATACCTAAAGCCACTGATACGCATAGCGTTTCGGGCAACAAGCTGAGGGGCCACTAATACTCTAGTGGCCTTGGCGAGAACAGGAAGCCGGAGGCTTGTCAAATGTCCCCCCATTTGCCTTGAAGTTTTTTTCCAGGTGGATTTTCAAATTTAATAGTTTTGGCATTGGGTCGGTGGCACTTCGACCCCGAGTCAAATGGGGGTTTCATTTCCCCGTGTGGTTCTTCTTTCCGGTCCTTCCAATGAGGTTAGAGCTTATCAGGCAGCGACTGCTTTGTGTGTTAGGTTTTCTAGGTTGTATAGCGGTCTAGATTGTGTGCCGGTTGGATACCCCAGAGATGAACTTGTTGGTTTTTAGGGACCCTGATAAGTGTTGTAAATTTTTCCTTGGCTCCGTCTGGACCTCCTCTTCCTTTCCCTTCGGGCGTGGTTCGCCCTTCCTTTGGCCCCTAAGTGTCTGAGGGTTTCTGAGTCAAGGCAGGGTTTACCTCAGGCTGTGGCTCGGGCAGCTTCGGGGGTTGCCTCATCTGATTCGCGTGTGGAGGCAGTTGAGCCCACTAGTTCCTCCGAGGATTCTGGATTCTCATTTATATTAGCCCGTTCTTTATTTGAAGCCTTTCCCTTGGACTTGCTTTTCTATCTCGTGTGTGTGCGTGTGTGTGTGTAAACTATCTTTTTTCCATGTTTACTATAAATTCATCAATTATTGTATCACGCCTTGTATGTTTGTATTTTACCTAAATAAACATTTGAATTTGAATTACTCTTTCGAAAAGAATATAAATAAAGAACACAAAATTAACAATTTATTCCCATTATTTGTGTATACTAACTGTATGTATAAAATTTATAAAGCTAAGAATATACTAGATATTGTACAAGTTGACAATGGACATTTACATAAAATTAATACGAACAGATAATAATATGTGTTTTCAACATTTTCCCTGCACTTTGAGCAGTATATTAATGACATCCATGTTTTCATGTATTGACACTACAAAAATATGTAAAAAAATTATTCAGTTGTGTTCATTTATAAATAACATGAATAAATAGGTACCTACATAACCATGTAGTAATGTACGTGTTCCCATACATATAAACAGCAATTGAAAACAAAATTTCACAATCTTCACCTGTGGTTTTGAACCATTCATTTCAAGGCTAATGTACGTAATTAACAATGTTTGGAAAATATTTCAGACATAGACTGCAGCAAAATTTAATTAAAATTTACAGTTATTCTCATAAGTTGTTTTAAAATATTACTAATAAGGCCTCAACTGCAAAGGGAATCAATGAATATGGATGATGCTATGTTTGATCTACCAGACTATGTGAGCCCGGGGAACAGCTTTGGCTAAGGCACATCTAAGGGCAGTTTCCATATTCAATCGAGATCGTATTTTAAGTCACGAGAAACAAGCTGGAGAACCCAGTTGCACACAAATATATTTGTTGGAAAACGTAAGAGAGTGAAGATCTCTATGACAGTCTTTCTCGAAGAGCTCACAAGCACTACAATCGTTCACAAGCTGGTTACAAAATTTAATGCACATCATCACATCAACAACGGGCTCGTCCCTGAGCCCATCATGTAACCCTTTCCACTACCGCCCACAAGATGGGTATGGGGTGCATTATAAATGAACTAAACTAACTGTACCCCTGGGGGGGGGGGGGAACTGTATTAGAAACAGCACATGGTGACGGTATGAACACTGTACGTGCTGGATAGTCATACATTACAATTATACACTGTAGAGGCCGGGTGTTTTGACTAGATTGGTGAGAACTTGTGAATGACGGTAACCGCAGAAGGCCTATTGGCCCATACGAGGCAGCTCCTATTTATATCCATATGAGGGGAGGCATCACTGCTCAGTGTCTGGTAGTGAGGCATCACTGCTCAGTGTCTGGTAGTGAGGCATCACTGTTCAGTGTCTGGTAGTGAGGCATCACTGTTCAGTGTCTGGTAGCAAGGCATCACTGCTCAATGTCTGGTAGAGGGAGAGCGCACTTGAGTGGGAAGCTGTTGACGAAGGTGCAGGCGGTCTGGGATAAGGGTTGAGTGTGAGGTGGTGGAGGGTGTGAGGTACAGGGCCAGCAGCAGCAGCACCTCCCCTGCCCTCGCGTGCCTCCACCTCCCCGCTGGAGGTCCGTGGCTCGAACCCTTGTTCTTGTTCGTTGTGTTACTCTCAGTCGGTAAGCTGCAGTAGAGGCCCCGTGACGCAGCCCCGCCACGCACGCCGACATGGCCGCCCAGCCTTCTCCGTACACGAATGGATGAATGAGACCAGAGAGCAGAAGAAGGGCGTCACTGTAATTAAGGGCGGGCGTCATGGAGGCATCATTCACGAGGGCATAGAGTGACAGGGTGACAGGCACGGCCCAGCATACTACCAATGTCACCAGCACGGACACTACCGTCATACATGCCCGTACCGCCCTCTCGTGTGCGTAACCTTGCGTCACTATCTCAGCCTCGGACGGCGAAGGAACTGCATTGTTGAGACTGTTGCAGGAGGGCTGGTGGACCACGGTCGGGACTGGCACCTCCCTCCCTCTCCCCTGATACACGAGAGCAGCAATAATCACAATATAACAGAGGGAAGTGATGCCACATAAACCCACCACGTAGGACAGGAAGCCCACCACCAGGGCTGGAGGACGCGATCCCTCTGGAGGTAGCTGAGCCACACCCAGCAGTGGCAGGCTTCTTGTGAAGTTACCTGTGGCATGCAGCCCTCCCACCAGTGATGCTGCACCAACAACCGCCACTGTCAACACCAGTACTGGTGACGCTAGCCTGGGGGCGAGGGGTATGGTGGAGGAGCACCGCAGAAGCAGTGCAACGCGGTGTATGGCCACCACCACCACCACGTGTAGTGACGCCAGACACACACACCACAGCCGCCTGGGCCAGCCTGCCGCCACCTGTAATAGCTTCAGGCGCATCTTCCGCTAATGTTTCGGTGATGGTATTCAGCATAATGTCGGTGAGAATGGTGTTGACGGCAAATATACGGTTACTCAGGTTAGCATTAGCGTTGACCGCCATGCTGATGCTGTTGTCAGGTGTAGGGTTGTTCAGTCTGGTGATGGCTTCAGGCAAGGGGCTGTCCAAGCTGATATTAGCACTAAATATCGGAATGTCCAAACCAATATCATGTCCTTGTTGAGACAATAAGTTTGGTGCTTCCAGTGTCAAGTTGGTCGAGGAAATGGCCGTTTCCATGACGCTGATATTGGAGGCTTCAGGGGAAGGAATGGGCGGTGCGTGGGCGTACCTGAGAGGGGCGGCGAGAATACACAGGAAGAGGTCGGTAACATGCAGAGCAACTGCTGGAGACTGGTGAGAGGGGCGGGAGGTGACCCAGTGCACCAAGACTGCTGCATTGACGACGCTGCCGACCACTACCACCACACACACCATCGCCGCCCACGCCCCGCCCGCAGCCCCCGACCACGCCCACCACCACTCCAAATCATCAGTCATAACTGCGGTAAAGGTAATTAGAAAATTACTTAATAGTTTCCAAATAGTGAACCACAACATTTTATTTAGTTCCTCCTGAAATATTATAGAAAAATTAAATTGATAAACGCCATGCACACGACACCTGAGCCCACCACTCGAGCCAGAACACCAACGTCACACCGGCCGGAGCAGGCGGCGTCACCACCTGCCCATAACATTTTTACAAAAACAAATAAACAAAAAAGGAAGCTTGAGGGTGGGTTAATATTAGACAACGAGGAAAGGAGCATCAGTCAACTATTACAAACACAACGAGAGACAATAGTACAGTATTACAGCTGAAGGGAGTAGCAAGTTATGGAAAGTGACGTGTGAAGGACACGGGTGTGAAGGACACGAGTGTGAAGGCCACGAGTGTGAACGACACATGTGTGAAGGACACGGGTGTGAAGGACACATGTGTGAAGGACACGGAAGAAACCACACGGGTGTGAAGGACACGAGTGTGAAGGACACGGGTGTGAAGGACACGGGTGTGAAGGACACGGGTGTGAAGGACACGGGTGTGAAGGACACATGTGTGAAGGACACGGGTGTGAAGGACACGAGTGTGAAGGACACATGTGTGAAGGACACGAGTGTGAAGGACACTGGTGTGAAGGACACGGGTGTGAAGGACACGAGTGTGAAGGACACGGTTGTGAAGGACACATGTGTGAAGGACACGGGTGTGAAGGACACGAGTGTGAAGGCCACGAGTGTGAACGACACATGTGTGAAGGACACGGGTGTGAAGGACACATGTGTGAAGGACACATGTGTGAAGGACACGGAAGAAACCACACGGGTGTGAAGGACACAAGTGTGAAGGACACGGGTGTGAAGGACACGGGTGTGAAGGACACGGGTGTGAATGACACGGGTGTGAAGGACACATGTGTGAAGGACACGGGTGTGAAGGACACGAGTGTGAAGGACACATGTGTGAACGACACATGTGTGAAGGACACGAGTGTGAACGACACGGGTGTGAAGGACACATGTGTGAAGGACACGAGTGTGAAGGACACGAGTGTGAAGGACACGGGTGTGAAGGACACATGTGTGAAGGACACATGTGTGAAGGACACGGGTGTGAAGGACACATGTGTGAAGGACACACTGTGAAGGACACATGTGTGAAGGACATGGGTGTGAAGGACACGGGTGTGAAGCACACGGGTGTGAAGGAAACGAGTGTGAAGGACACGGGTGTGAAGGACACATGTGTGAAGGACACATGTGTGAAGGACACATGTGTGAAGGACACGGGTGTGAAGGACACGAGTGTAAAGGACACGGGTGTGAAGGACACATGTGTGAAGGACACGGGTGTGAAGGGCACATGTGTGAAGGACACCTAGTGTGAAGGACACGGGTGTGAAGGACACGGGTGTGAAGGACACGGGTGTGAAGGACACATGTGTGAAGGACACGGGTGTGAAGGACACATGTGTGAAGGACACCTAGTGTGAAGGACACGGGTGTGAAGGACACGGGTGTGAAGGACACGGGTGTGAAGGTCACGGGTGTGAAGGACACGGGTGTGAAGGACACGGGTGTGAAAGACACGGGTGTGAAGGACACGGGTGTGAAGGACACGGGTGTGAAGGACACGGGTGTGAAGGACACATGTGTGAAGGACACGGGTGTGAAGGACACATGTGTGAAGGACACGGGTGTGAAGGACACGGGTGTGAAGGACACATGTGTGAAGGACACGGGTATCAAGGACACATGTGTGAAGGACACGGGTGTGAAGGATACAGGTGTGAAGGACACGGGTGTTTAGGACACGTGTGAAGGACACACGTGTGAAGGACACGGGTGTTTAGGACACATGTGTGAAGGACACGGGTGTGAAGGACACGGGTGTTTAGGACACATGTGTGAAGGACACGGGTGTGAAGGACACGAGTGTGAAGGACACATGTGTGAAGGACACGGGTGTGAAGGACACATGTGTGAAGGACACATGTGTGAAGGACACATATGTGAAGGACACGGGTGTGAAGGACACGGGTGTGAAGGACACGGGTGTGAAGGACACGAGTGTGAAGGACACATGTGTGAAGGACACGGGTGCGAAGGACACATGTGTGAAGGACACGGGTGTGAAGGACACGGGTGTGAAGGACACGGGTGTAAACGACACGGGTGTGAAGGACACATGTGTGAAGGACACGGGTGTGAAGGACACGAGTGTGAAGGACACATGTGTGAAGGACACGGGTGTGAAGGACACATGTGTGAAGGACACGAGTGTGAAGGACACATGTGTGAAGGACACGGGTGTGAAGGACACATGTTTGAAGGAAACATGTGTGAAGGACACGGGTGTGAAGGGCACATGTGTGAAGGACACGAGTGTGAAGGACACATGTGTGAAGGACACGGGTGTGAAGGACACATGTGTGAAGGACACGGGTGTGAAGGACACGGGTGTGAAGGACACGAGTGTGAAGGACACGAGTGTGAAGGACACGAGTGTGAAGGACACGGGTGTGAACGACACGGGTGTGAAGGACACGGGTGTGAAGGACACGAGTGTGAAGGACACGGGTGTGAAGGACACATGTGTGAAGGACACATGTGTGAAGGACACGGGTGTGAAGGGCACATGTGTGAAGGACACCTAGTGTGAAGGACACGGGTGTGAAGGACACGGGTGTGAAGGACACGGGTGTGAAGGACACATGTGTGAAGGACACGGGTGTGAAGGACACATGTGTGAAGGACACCTAGTGTGAAGGACACGGGTGTGAAGGACACGGGTGTGAAGGACACGGGTGTGAAGGTCACGGGTGTGAAGGACACGGGTGTGAAGGACACGGGTGTGAAAGACACGGGTGTGAAGGACACGGGTGTGAAGGACACGGGTGTGAAGGACACGGGTGTGAAGGACACATGTGTGAAGGACACGGGTGTGAAGGACACATGTGTGAAGGACACGGGTGTGAAGGACACGGGTGTGAAGGACACATGTGTGAAGGACACGGGTATCAAGGACACATGTGTGAAGGACACGGGTGTGAAGGATACAGGTGTGAAGGACACGGGTGTTTAGGACACGTGTGAAGGACACACGTGTGAAGGACACGGGTGTTTAGGACACATGTGTGAAGGACACGGGTGTGAAGGACACGGGTGTTTAGGACACATGTGTGAAGGACACGGGTGTGAAGGACACGAGTGTGAAGGACACATGTGTGAAGGACACGGGTGTGAAGGACACATGTGTGAAGGACACATGTGTGAAGGACACATATGTGAAGGACACGGGTGTGAAGGACACGGGTGTGAAGGACACGGGTGTGAAGGACACGAGTGTGAAGGACACATGTGTGAAGGACACGGGTGCGAAGGACACATGTGTGAAGGACACGGGTGTGAAGGACACGGGTGTGAAGGACACGGGTGTAAACGACACGGGTGTGAAGGACACATGTGTGAAGGACACGGGTGTGAAGGACACGAGTGTGAAGGACACATGTGTGAAGGACACGGGTGTGAAGGACACATGTGTGAAGGACACGAGTGTGAAGGACACATGTGTGAAGGACACGGGTGTGAAGGACACATGTTTGAAGGAAACATGTGTGAAGGACACGGGTGTGAAGGGCACATGTGTGAAGGACACGAGTGTGAAGGACACATGTGTGAAGGACACGGGTGTGAAGGACACATGTGTGAAGGACACGGGTGTGAAGGACACGGGTGTGAAGGACACGAGTGTGAAGGACACGAGTGTGAAGGACACGAGTGTGAAGGACACGGGTGTGAACGACACGGGTGTGAAGGACACGGGTGTGAAGGACACGAGTGTGAAGGACACGGGTGTGAAGGACACATGTGTGAAGGACACATGTGTGAAGGACACGGGTGTGAAGGACACGGGTGTGAAGGACACCGGTGTGAAGGACACGAGTGTGAAGGACACGGGTGTGAAGGACACGGGTGTGAAGGACACGGGTGTGAAGGACACGGGTGTGAAGGACACGAGTGTGAAGGACACGGGTGTCAAGGACACGGGTGTGAAGGACACGGGTGTGAAGGACACGGGTGTGAAGGACACGGGTATGAAGGACACATGTGTGAAGGACACGAGTGTGAAGGACACGGGTGTGAAGGACACGGGTGTGAAGGACACGGGTGTGAAGGACACATGTGTGAAGGACACGGTTGTGAAGGACACATGTGTGAAGGACACGGTTGTGAAGGACACGGGTGTGAAGGACACGAGTGTGAAGGACACGGGTGTGAAGGACACGAGTATGAACGACACGAGTGTGAAGGACACGGGTGTGAAGGACACGAGTGTGAAGGACACGGGTGTGAAGGACACATGTGTGAATGACACATGTGTGAATGACACATGTGTGAAGGACACATGTGTGAAGGACACGGGTGTGAAGGACACATGTGTGAA
The DNA here is from genome assembly GCF_040958095.1 of Procambarus clarkii. Classification (NCBI taxonomy): domain Eukaryota; kingdom Metazoa; phylum Arthropoda; class Malacostraca; order Decapoda; family Cambaridae; genus Procambarus; species Procambarus clarkii. The sequence continues at coordinate 25,074,381 of NC_091157.1, read as the reverse complement.
GGACACATGTGTGAAGGACACATGTGTGAAGGACACGGGTGTGAAGGACACATGTGTGAAGGACACATGTGTGAAGGACACGGGTGTGAAGGACACGGGTGTGAAGGACATGGGTGTGAAGGACACGGTTGTGAAGGACACGGGTGTGAAGGACACATGTGTGAAGGACACGAGTGTGAAGGACACGGGTGTGAAGGACACGGGTGTGAAGGACATGGGTGTGAAGGACACATGTGTGAAGGACACGGGTGTGAAGGACACGGGTGTGAAGGACACGAGTGTGAAGGACACGGGTGTGAAGGACACGAGTGTGAAGGACACGAGTTTGAAGGACACGGGTGTGAAGGACACGAGTGTGAAGGACACGGGTGTGAAGGACACATGTGTGAATGACACATGTGTGAAGGACACATGTGTGGAGGACACGGGAGTGAAGGACACATGTGTGAAGGTCACATGTGTGAAGGACACATGTGTGAAGGACACGGGTGTGAAGGACACATGTGTGAAGGACACGGGTGTGAAGGACACATGTGTGAAGGACACATGTGTGAAGGACACATGTGTGAAGGACACGGGTGTGAAGGACACATGTGTGAAGGACACATGTGTGAAGGACACGAGTGTGAAGGACACGGGTGTGAAGGACACATGTGTGAATGACACATGTGTGAAGGACACATGTGTGAAGGACACGGGTGTGAAGGACACGGGTGTGAAGGACACATGTGTGAAAGACACATGTGTGAAGGACACATGTATGAAGGACATGGGTGTGAAGGACACGGGTGTGAAGGACACATGTGTAAAGGACACATGTGTGAAGGACACGGGTGTGAAGGACACATGTGTGAAGGACACGGGTGTGAAAGACACATGTGTGAAGGACACGAGTGTGAAGGACACATGTGTGAAGGATACGAGTGTAAAGGACACATGTGTGAAGGACACGGGTGTGAAGGACACATGTGTGAAGGACACATGTGTGAAGGACACGGGTGTGAAGGACACGGGTGTGAAGGACACATGTGTGAAGGATACGAGTGTAAAGGACACATGTGTGAAGGACACGGGTGTGAAGGACACATGTGTGAAGGACACATGTGTGAAGGACACGGGTGTGAAGGACACGGGTGTGAAGGACACATGTGTGAAGGACACGGGTGTGAAGGACACGGGTGTGAAGGACACATGTGTGAAGGACACATGTGTGAAGGACACGGGTGTGAAGGACACAAGTGTGAAGGACACGGGTGTGAAGGACACATGTGTGAAGGACACGAGTGTGAAGGACACGGGTGTGAAGGACACATGTGTGAAGGACACGAGTGTGAAGGACACGGGTGTGAAGGACACGGGTGTGAAGGACACGGGTGAGGACACATGTGTGAAGGACACGGCTGTGAAGGACACGGGTGTGAAGGACACATGTGTGAATGACACGGGTGTTAAGGACACGGGTGTGAAGGACACATATGTGAAGGACACGGGTGTGAAGGACACGGGTGTGAAGGACACGAGTGTGAAGGACACATGTGTGAAGGACACGGGTGTGAAGGACACGGGTGTGAAGGACACGGGTGTGAAGGACACATGTATGAAGGACACATGTGTGAAGGACACGGGTGTGAAGGACACGGGTGTGAAGGACACGGGTGTGAAGGACACATGTGTGAAGGACACGAGTGTGAAGGACACGGGTGTGAAGGACACATGTGTGAAGGACACAAGTGTGAAGGACACGGGTGTGAAGGACACGGGTGTGAAGGACACGGGAGTGAAGGACACGGGTGTGAAGGACACGAGTGTGAAGGACACGGGTGTGAAGGACACGGGTGTGAAGGACACGGTTGTGAAGGACACGGGTGTGAAGGACACATGTGTGAATGACACGGGTGTGAAGGACACGGGTGTGAAGGACACATGTGTGAAAGACACATGTGTGAAGGACACATGTGTGAATGACACGGGTGTGTGAAGGACACGGGTGTGAAGGACACGTGTGTGGAGGACACATGTGTGAAGGACACGGGTGTGAAGGACACATGTGTGAATGACACGGGTGTGAAGGACACATGTGTGAAGGACACGGGTGTGAAAGACACATGTGTGAAGGACACGAGTGTGAAGGACACGGGTGTGAAGGGCACGGGTGTGAAGGACACATGTGTGAAGGACACGAGTGTGAAGGACACATGTGTGAAGGACACGAGTGTGAAGGACACGGGTGTTAAGGACACATGTGTGTGTGAAGGACACGGTTGTGAAGGACACGGGTGTGAAGGACACGGGTGTGAAGGACACATGTGTGAAGGACACGGGTGTGAAGGACACGAGTGTAAAGGACACGGGTGTGAAGGACACGGGTGTGAAGGACACATGTGTGAAGGACACATGTGTGAAGGACACATGTGTGAAGGACACGGGTGTGAAGGACACATGTGTGAAGGACACATGTGTGAAGGACACGAGTGTGAAGGACACGGGTGTGAAGGACACATGTGTGAATGACACATGTGTGAAGGACACATGTGTGAAGGACACGGGTGTGAAGGACACATGTGTGAAGGACACGGGTGTGAAGGACACATGTGTGAAAGACACATGTGTGAAGGACACATGTATGAAGGACATGGGTGTGAAGGACACGGGTGTGAAGGACACATGTGTAAAGGACACATGTGTGAAGGACACGGGTGTGAAGGACACATGTGTGAAGGACACGGGTGTGAAAGACACATGTGTGAAGGACACGAGTGTGAAGGACACATGTGTGAAGGATACGAGTGTAAAGGACACATGTGTTAAGGACACGGGTGTGAAGGACACATGTGTGAAGGACACATGTGTGAAGGACACGGGTGTGAAGGACACGGGTGTGAAGGACACATGTGTGAAGGATACGAGTGTAAAGGACACATGTGTGAAGGACAAGGGTGTGAAGGACACATGTGTGAAGGACACATGTGTGAAGGACACGGGTGTGAAGGACACGGGTGTGAAGGACACATGTGTGAAGGACACGGGTGTGAAGGACACGGGTGTGAAGGACACATGTGTGAAGGACACATGTGTGAAGGACACGGGTGTGAAGGACACAAGTGTGAAGGACACGGGTGTGAAGGACACATGTGTGAAGGACACGAGTGTGAAGGACACGGGTGTGAAGGACACATGTGTGAAGGACACGAGTGTGAAGGACACGGGTGTGAAGGACACGGGTGTGAAGGACACGGGTGAGAAGGACACATGTGTGAAGGACACGGCTGTGAAGGACACGGGTGTGAAGGACACATGTGTGAATGACACGGGTGTTAAGGACACGGGTGTGAAGGACACATATGTGAAGGACACGGGTGTGAAGGACACGGGTGTGAAGGACACGAGTGTGAAGGACACATGTGTGAAGGACACGGGTGTGAAGGACACGGGTGTGAAGGACACATGTATGAAGGACACATGTGTGAAGGACACGGGTGTGAAGGACACGGGTGTGAAGGACACGGGTGTGAAGGACACATGTGTGAAGGACACGAGTGTGAAGGACACGGGTGTGAAGGACACATGTGTGAAGGACACAAGTGTGAAGGACACGGGCGTGAAGGACACGGGTGTGAAGGACACGGGTGTGAAGGACATGTGTGAAAGACACGAGTGTGAAGGACACGGGTGTGAAGGACACGGGTGTGAAGGACACGAGTGTGAAGGACACGGGGGTGAAGGACACGGGTGTGAAGGACACGGTTGTGAAGGACACGGGTGTGAAGGACACATGTGTGAATGACACGGGTGTGAAGGACACGGGTGTGAAGGACACATGTGTGAAAGACACATGTGTGAAGGACACATGTGTGAATGACACGGGTGTGTGAAGGACACGGGTGTGAAGGACACGTGTGTGGAGGACACATGTGTGAAGGACACGGGTGTGAAGGACACATGTGTGAATGACGCGGGTGTGAAGGACACATGTGTGAAGGACACGGGTGTGAAGGACACATGTGTGAAGGACACGAGTGTGAAGGACACGGGTGTGAAGGGCACGGGTGTGAAGGACACATGTGTGAAGGACACGAGTGTGAAGGACACATGTGTGAAGGACACGAGTGTGAAGGACACGGGTGTTAAGGACACATGTGTGTGTGAAGGACACGGGTGTGAAGGACACGGGTGTGAAGGACACGGGTGTGAAGGACACATGTGTGAAGGACACGGGTGTGAAGGACACGAGTGTAAAGGACACGGGTGTGAAGGACACGGGTGTGAAGGACACATGTGTGAAGGACACGGGTGTGAAGGACACGAGTGTGAAGGACACGGGTGTGAAGGACACATGTGTGAAGGACACGAGTGTGAAGGACACGGGTGTGAAGGACACGGGTGTGAAGGACACGAGTGTGAAGGACACGGGTGTGAATGACACATGTGTGAAGGACACGGGTGTGAAGGACACGGGTGTGAAAGACACGATTGTGAAGGACACATGTGTGAAGGACACATGTGTGAAGGACACATGTGTGAAGGACACATGTGTGAAGGACACGGGTGTGAAGGACACGGGTGTGAAGGACACGGGTGTGAAGGACACGGGTGTGAAGGACACATGTGTGAAGGACACATGTGTGAAGGACACGGGTGTGAAGGACACGGGTGTGAAGGACACGGGTGTGAAGGACACATGTGTGAAGGACACGGGTATGAAGGACACGGGTGTGAAGGACACGAGTGTGAAGGACACATGTGTAAAGGACACGAGTGTGAAGGACACTTGTGTGAAGGACACGAGTGTGAAGGACACGGGTGTGAAGGACACGGGTGTGAAGGACACGGGTGAGAAGGACACATGTGTGAAGGACACGGCTGTGAAGGACACGGGTGTGAAGGACACATGTGTGAATGACACGGGTGTTAAGGACACGGGTGTGAAGGACACATATGTGAAGGACACGGGTGTGAAGGACACGGGTGTGAAGGACACGAGTGTGAAGGACACATGTGTGAAGGACACGGGTGTGAAGGACACGGGTGTGAAGGACACGGGTGTGAAGGACACATGTATGAAGGACACATGTGTGAAGGACACGGGTGTGAAGGACACGGGTGTGAAGGACACGGGTGTGAAGGACACATGTGTGAAGGACACGAGTGTGAAGGACACGGGTGTGAAGGACACATGTGTGAAGGACACAAGTGTGAAGGACACGGGTGTGAAGGACACGGGTGTGAAGGACACGGGTGTGAAGGACACATGTGTGAAAGACACGAGTGTGAAGGACACGGGTGTGAAGGACACGGGTGTGAAGGACACGAGTGTGAAGGACACGGGTGTGAAGGACACGGGTGTGAAGGACACGGTTGTGAAGGACACGGGTGTGAAGGACACATGTGTGAATGACACGGGTGTGAAGGACACGGGTGTGAAGGACACATGTGTGAAAGACACATGTGTGAAGGACACATGTGTGAATGACACGGGTGTGTGAAGGACACGGGTGTGAAGGACACGTGTGTGGAGGACACATGTGTGAAGGACACGGGTGTGAAGGACACATGTGTGAATGACACGGGTGTGAAGGACACATGTGTGAAGGACACGGGTGTGAAGGACACATGTGTGAAGGACACGAGTGTGAAGGACACGGGTGTGAAGGGCACGGGTGTGAAGGACACATGTGTGAAGGACACGAGTGTGAAGGACACATGTGTGAAGGACACGAGTGTGAAGGACACGGGTGTTAAGGACACATGTGTGTGTGAAGGACACGGGTGTGAAGGACACGGGTGTGAAGGACACATGTGTGAAGGACACGGGTGTGAAGGACACGAGTGTGAAGGACACGGGTGTGAAGGACACGGGTGTGAAGGACACATGTGTGAAGGACACGGGTGTGAAGGACACGAGTGTGAAGGACACGGGTGTGAAGGACACATGTGTGAAGGACACGAGTGTGAAGGACACGGGTGTGAAGGACACGGGTGTGAAGGACACGAGTGTGAAGGACACGGGTGTGAATGACACATGTGTGAAGGACACGGGTGTGAAGGACACGGGTGTGAAAGACACGATTGTGAAGGACACATGTGTGAAGGACACATGTGTGAAGGACACATGTGTGAAGGACACATGTGTGAAGGACACGGGTGTGAAGGACACGGGTGTGAAGGACACGGGTGTGAAGGACACTGGTGTGAAGGACACATGTGTGAAGGACACATGTGTGAAGGACACGGGTGTGAAGGACACGGGTGTGAAGGACACGGGTGTGAAGGACACATGTGTGAAGGACACGGGTATGAAGGACACGGGTGTGAAGGACACGAGTGTGAAGGACACATGTGTAAAGGACACGAGTGTGAAGGACACTTGTGTGAAGGACACGAGTGTGAAGGACACGGGTGTGAAGGTGTGGGACATTTAAGGCTTGACTCTATTTATTTAAGTTATTAATGTAAAGAAATTCTATTACGAAGGCCCACCCGCTTTTATAGTAAAGAGGGAAACTAAGAAAATATGATCATTAGAAAATCCCTCGATGAACCAGTAACTATGGATAAAATACTAGAGAATATGATCACTTATATAATTAATGGGCTGTATAATTTAACTGAATCAAAGCCTCAAACACCTACATTGGGGGGTTATTACTGGAACTTCATATATGTCCAGGAACTAGTGTGGTTCGTGCACCAGTTCATTATGCAATAATCTAATCCTATGACCAATTATAGAATCATTGTATTTGTCACCAATAAGAACATAGATTATGAACATGAGAAATTAATAATTATAATAAACACATGTCAATCCAAAAACAGTGCTCCGCATGATTAATACTACAGATAATGTAATTTAAGGAATACGGAAAGGGTCTTAGCTTGAAGACGTTTTCCAAGACATCGGTTATGACTCATCCTCGGAATATCCTGAACTCATCATGGAACACTGGGAGATGATTAACACGGGAAATGACAGCTCGGGGAATTCTTCACACACGCTGCAAATCAAATTATAGTCAGTAGCAACATATTAAGCTGCTAGACATCTATGTTCAAGAAAATTAAATTAGAGAATGGAGACAGATAATAACCTGTGGTTTTTTATAGTCGCTCTGCGTGACGACAAGCTACCCAGCTATAACCCCCTCCAAAATGATGCATCAAATGGGAATAAAGGTACTTAGCTAATAGGGCACTGTGTAAGTTAAGGCTTGCCGAAGTTCGCGTCCTAGGTTCAGGCGTCGTTGTAACGAACACGTGGTGTCGAGCCTAGCCTAGATGTTGACGCGCTTTTCTGGCCGGTCACGTTGTGCTACACGGAACAAAATTAACAGGTTCCTGGCTGAATGTCAAATTAAACCTCTTGACAATTCAACACGACGTATAAAGTGACACTGACACCAGCTAAGTTGTTGTCTGCAAAGGTTCTTCACACCTCACAGTGGCGACTTTCGTCTTGCGCTCTTGGTGGCGTCCACCCTGGTGGCTTGGGTAATGGCGTCTCTCTCTCCCCGCTCCGCGTCCCGCATTTGCTACACAAATTATTAACTACGAATAATATCATCTCTTGCAGTTGTGATTGAAATGCTCGGATAAGGACGGGTTTATTATTCAGAGGAGTTAAATAATATTATTCGCCCGTTTTACGATGGTAAACAAGCAATGGAGAGGAATTAAAGTCTCTCCAGGGCATTCACGCGTGACGTTAAATTTATTACCAGATAACAGTTATAACTATAAACGCTCTATTTGGCATTAGTTGGGGATCAGTTTATCTGTAAATAATTATCACACAGAACACCGTTGTTTTATAGAGAGTCAAACTCAATTCTCAGACACACTGGATATAGTTGTGTTTATTATAATGGAATCTGACGCCATACTGGCGTCTGGTGACGTAAGTATTCTAGCCTTATTGTACAGATGTAATTATTAGTACATGTGAACTCTACGTTTGGTTAATTTTAATTACTACAATGATTAGTAGATTTAGTAATAATTAATAATAATACAACAATGTTGTGTCAGTGTTGGAAATTTCCAACATAACTCCGGGGGGAGAATTTTAGGGTCGCAGTGTAATGTGAAGTACTGACACACCCATCCCGAAGTTAATATTAATATTAGTATATTAGTATGTTAGTACACACATAACGAATGTCCCGTATTTGTCAAGGACATACAAGAAACTTAAGTCTTGCTGATTTCATGTTAAATGGAACATGTTATTAAGAATTACCTAAAGTTGATAATTAAGAAAGCTTACAATAGACTCTGGGACTGGTGTCGCTATGACATGTAATGTGTATGTTACAAAATCTCAAAGTCTGCAAACTCTCAGATACTCCAGATAAATAATGTTATTTATAGCCTATACAACAATTAAAGATTTAAATCACACAATTCAAACAACAGAATCCACGGTGATGAGAATGTCCTGGGTCATAGTGACTTGTAATGGTTTGTTGCTTGACACCTCACCACAGTATCATCATGGTTATCTAAATTGGATGTAAAGGGATTTACTCTTGGTCAGAGCTGTAATAGGCTTGCAGTTTCCGCTTAAATTGTTGAGCAGCAGCTCTAGTGGGGCGGTTGCTCGGAGGATCAGAATTACTGTCCTCGGAAACTACTGGGGAAGCTAGTTCTGGCTGATACTCTCGTTCAGCCAATTCGAGAGGAACCAGCTTCTCTAAAGTTTTTAGAGTAGTGTTGCCTCGGCATAAAACTTTCACTACCCTCAGGACACCTTGATGATCTGGATGAATGGCAACAATTTTGCCTATGGGCCACTCTGACCTTGGTCCATCACTGTCGACTAGTACTAGGTCCCCTGGTTTAAGCTGTACTTTATTGTAAGGACTCGAAGCTCCGTAGTGGTACTCTCGTAGAGCAGTGAGGTACTCTCGAGTCCACACCTCATTCCACCTGTTAATAACCCTTGAGAGATGCTGGTAGCTTTCCACCAAGTCACCTCTGGTTACATGTGACGGGTCTACGGGGTCCTCTTCGGCTAAAGGGATGAGAGGGCTCAGTAGACCTCCATGTATCAAGTGTGAGGGACTCAGAGGCTCTCTCTGGGAGAAATCATCAGACAGGTATGTTAATGGGCGGTTATTGACTCGCGCCTCGATTTCCACAACAATGGTTTGGAGTTCGGAGTAACTGACCTTTTGTCTGTGTAAGGTTTTTCTTAAACACTTCTTGACTGTGCCTATCATTCGCTCATAGAACCCACCTTGCCAAGGGGCTCTTGGTGCTATAAATTTCCAGTGACATTGTCGTCTCTGCTGGACTGACTGTACTTCTGGGTGATTCCAGACTTCTCGCAGACAGGCTTCTCCTGCCACAAAATTGGAACCATTGTCCGATATCATTAGTTTGGGACAAGATCTGCGAGCAGCATATCTGCGGAAGGCCTGGAGGAAGGCTTCAGCACTCATATCTGAAGTCACTTCTAAATGTACGCCTCTGGTTGTAGCACACGTAAAGACACAAATGTATGCTTTCACTGGTATCTTATCTGGGTTGCCAGTGAGAAGTAAGGCTCCTGTGTAATCAACACCAGTGGTTTCAAAGGGACGAAGATGAACCACTCTTTCTTCAGGGAGTGGTGGAGGTCCTGGGTAAGGACATACTCTAGCATCGTATCTTTTACAGATTACACAGAATTTAATTATTGACTTGACTGTCTGACGACCTTGAGGAAGCCAGTACCTTTGTCTAAGGTCGGTGAGAGTATCTAACACTCCACCATGTAAAGTACCATATTGATGGTGATGTAAAACAAGAAGTTTAGTGATGATGTGGTGACGAGGTAGTAGAATTGGATTCTTTGTGTCCAGATCAAATTTTGCATGAAGCAAACGTCCTCCACATCTTAGTATATTATGAGTGTTGGCATCATACCAGATACCTAGAGACTTAGTTAATTTATCTGGAAGATTTTCATATTCGCTTCCATATGTCTCTTGTTGTGCACGTTTGATCCAGTAGAGGATAGGATTGGGAAACTTATGTCGAATTCCTATCTTAGCAAGAAAGTCAAACACATGTGCAGTCACTCTTAATAACTTACTTAAGTTAGAATAATTGTGAGGATCAATGGCTAAGATTCGTTGAGGTTCTGGTTCTTTCATGGGAGTGGTGATATTGGTCACTATGACTTGTGGCTTTTGTTTGGGCCACTGACCACCAACAAGCCATGAAGGTCCATTGAACCACAGCGAAGACTTGATAAGTTGTTTTATCGTTAATCCTCGAGATAAATAATCTGCAGGATTGTCCTTAGTAGGAACATGTCTGAATTTATATCCAGCAGATAACTCATGAATTTCCCTAACACGATTACTGACGTAGGGAGTCTTGTTGTTGTTGTTTCTTACCCATTGTAAGACTGCCTCGTTGTCTGACCACACGACAATCTCACCAAAGTGGATATTATTGAGTGTCTTTGTCAGGCAATGAGCCAATCTTACTCCCACCAGCAATGCAGTCAACTCCATTTGAGGTAAAGATCTCTTCTTAATGGGAGCAACTCTTGCTTTAGATGTGAGCAAAATTGATTGTGCACTATTAACTAAGTAGGCTACAGCGCCATATGCTTTGCCAGAGGCATCGCAGAAAACGTGCAAATTTGTGGGCAAGTTTGATCCTGAAGCATTACGAGGAAATTTCAAAACACCTAACTGATTAAAATCCGTTGAGAGTATCTGCCATTTAGCTTGTAACTCACTTGGTAACGGATCATTCCATCCCATATGTTTTTGCCAGCACTCCTGCATTAGGAGTTTGCCCCTTATTAATATAGGACTAAGTAAGCCTAAAGGGTCAAATGGTTGACTGACAAATGAGAGCAATGTTCTCATGGTAAGGGTTGAGTTATCGGTTTGTACTGACTTGACATTCATCTCGTCAGTACTTGTGTTCCATTCCACGCCTAGAACCTTTAATTGATTGGGCACCTGATAACCTGGAAATTCTTTCTCGATTACCTGGTTGAGTAATTCATTATTTGAGGCCCATGACTGTAGTGGCATATTGGCTCCTAATAGCTCACGGTTAGCCTCATGGTAGATTTCTACCAAATTTGTTTGATCATTAGTTGTTCCCTGGAAATTGTCGACATACAAGTTGTCGCTAATGTCTGCCTTATAAGGGCTATTTGATTTCCTCAAATGTGTGTCTAATGTTGCTTGCAAAAGAAACTGTGAGGACGTAGCTCCGAATAATACTGAGGCAAAACGATATGTGATGATATCACTGTTAGGATCCAGTGGGTCCTTAATCCAGAGGAACTTTGTGTAGTTACGATCTTCCTCCTGCAAACCTACTCAGAGGAAAGCTTTGATGATATCAGCAGTATAGGCGAAAATACCAGTGCGAAATCGTAACAGCACATCATGTAGCCTTTGTGTTAGGCTAGGTCCCGTTTGGAGACATTCATTTAAAGACACACTGCTGGGCTTTACCTTAGCACTGCAGTTAAAGACAATACGAATAGGTGTTGTCAATGAGTCTTTCACCACAGCGTGATGAGGTAAATAATGACCTATTTTTCGGTCATCGTTATCAACAACTTCATTAAATTTGCTGTTAAGTTCTTGTTGGATGAGTTGATGATACATGTTCAGTTTGTCTGGCTGCTTCTATAGTCGTGCTAATTGAGACTGCAATTGTGAGGCTGCCATAAAATAATTAACTGGAAGTTGTGGATGATTCAACTTCCATGGGAGTCTTACCCAATATTGTTTATTTTCATAGACAACTGTATCCAGATATTGCTGGTAAGTCCACATATCATCAGGGCTTGGTTGTTCAGGGATAATGCCTAAAGTGTCTAAATCCCACAAACGATGTACAGGTGGATCAGACTCAATATTTTCAGACATTTCTCTGAAACGTAGGGGTGACTGTTCCAAGCCTAGTCACGCCACTATTATGTTATTAGATTGTTGGTTTGTTGACGCTGGATTTTGTCGGAAAAGCACCGGTCCCGTAAGCAATTTGCCTCCAGCAGACGACAACAAATTCATTCCGTGTTGTCTGGTGCATCCAGTTATAAATTTGTAATAATGATCCGTGCCTATAAGTATTCCAACATCAGTGAGGCAGTCAGAATTTATTTTATAATCTGCTAGCCTCATGCGGTTTCGTTTAAGATGTCTCGCAGTGCGAGCTAATCCTGTGACCTGCAGGTCTGTAGGAAGTTTATCTACTACTACCGCTTGTATTGGACTAGTGGAAGATCCAAGTCTCACTAATACCTTAACTACTTTGTATTCACGAGGTCCACTATTCGTCAAGAAACCAGAAATATTTAACCTCACACTTTTGGCAGGTTTTAAATTTAACTGCTCTACTAACTGTTGTGTAATGAAGGTTTTCTGTGATCCTTGATCAAAAAGACCTCTAGTGTTAACTCTAGATCTTCGGTTTATTAGTCTAAGTTGAGCTGTAGGCAGAGTGGTATTATTGCCTGACTCAGTAGCAAGTACATTTATTTTCTTGATGCACTTTGCAATATTGCACTGTGGTAGAATTTGTGGAATTCTCCCCAGTGGTCATGGTTGGTGTAGAAGATTTTCTACATAAGGCATAGTGATGTACACCTTGGTTGCATCTATTGCAGGAACGTAGCTGCACTACACATTTTTTGGGATCATGAGAGCCCATGCACTTGGTGCACTTGTGTATTTCTTGCAACCTTTTAATCCTAGTATTATAAGTAGGATAAACAGAGCATTGGTAGGTGGCATGTCCTTGATTACAAAACAGACACCTTCTCTGGTTAGTTGACTTGGTCTCTTTAGTAGACAAGTCATTGGTTATCTCAGAAGGAGACACCGAATAAGTACCTACATTTCCACTTCTTTTCCCAGTGGAGGAAGTAGTCTTGGATTTATATTCACTAGACTTATTCAAAGTCGGTTTGGGTATGACTGAAGTGTCAGTATTAGTTGGTTTAGACTCAGGTTTAATTTTATCATGGGTCTTCAACCTGTTAACCGTTATTCTCAGTCCCTCGAATATTTGGTCAAGAGTGAGAAACTCGGTATTATAGTGTGAGCAGAGCTCTGTTAAGACATTTCGAGGTAATTTCCTCTGCAAAAGTAACTTGATTGACCATTCTGAAGCTGGTATATCAACTTTAGTACCTAAGGCCTTTACTAGAGACTCTACTTCTAGTCTGAAGCTTTGAAGTGACTCTGGTCTACTATTTGGTGCATTCAGATCTAGTAATTGGTAATAGAGGGTAGCTATACTTAACTCTTTGTTGCAATAGTTCAACTTCAAAAGTTGTATAGCTTCCTCATAATTACTCTCATCGAGAGTTAGGTTATGTATGACCTTTTTAGCCTCTCCTTTGAGAAGACTAAGTAGGTATGAGAATTTAGAAACCTTGTCAAGAGACGGTTTCTTATGTATATGAACTTCAAATGAAGTCCAAAAATTGTCCCAATTTTCTGTATCTAATCCTGAAAATGTAGGTAAGTCTAAAGTAGGTAAACGAACCTCTGGTAGTTGGTTACTGAATTGAGACCCTGTGTTACTGGTATTGGATTTAGATTGTTTCGCTAGTTTAGATAGCATGTAAAGTATATCTTGAGTCTCATCTTCATACTGGGAGATATCGTCTACAATTTGACTTACTTCATCAGGATCAGTTTCCGTAGTATTCAGTAGAGTAATATAAGACTGACTGGTAGATCTAACTTGATCAAATTTCAGTTCAGCTATTCTTACTGATGTCTCTAAGTGATAAGAGTCAATGGGAGTATCTTTAGATAAGCCCTCAGCCTTGTTAATTAATCTGGTCAAATGACCTTTAAGGCCAATATAGGTTTTCCTTAATTGCTCAGGAGTAGCCATGTTGGGCTTGGGTCCAAACTTCATGGGATTAGTATATGTATTACTAATGAAGCTTGGGTACTTGTTCATTAGTGGATAAGTAACATTAAATGTAGCCTAATTTAATGTGGCTAATTTATACTCTACCTCACTTAAGGTTAAATGTACCTACCTAACAACAAGTAGCTAGTTATTTTGTGCATTGTCTGAACTTCACCATTAGTTCTCGTCCGGTTAGCTCTTCTATATCACCATCAGAGGTAATGGGGATCATCCAGCAATACATAAAATAGATACATACAAAATAATGAGTACAAGAGAAATATTATGGAGACACTCCAATCAGAGTTATCTCAAAGTTTAATCCCACCCTGTTTAGGGTCAGCACAAATAGCATAATACATACACTAGTGACTAGCTTAAATCTAGTCGTGATAATTCCTACCTAAGAACTATAAATTTATTTAGTCTGGGCTTGTACCAAATTCAGCACAATCTCAGCCTAAATTCTACCTAATAAGATTGGTAAAGATTATTGTGGTGCAGTAAGGTGAATATAATTGTGCTGTATTTTTGGGTTTTTTGTTTTTATAAGGGTGTACTTACACACACAAGTGCAAACAATTATGTACAGTTAAGTTTGGCTTGCCAGCCACAGCCGTTTGTGATAGTTGATGGTGTTGATCAACTTGTCAACCACATGCAACCTAGACTCACCTGACAAGTGTACACCATCTCTGGTCAGGTTTTGTCTATAAGGTCTGGCTGTAAATTGGATATAAGTGGCATCCAATCTCACTCGTTTTTTCAGCCTGAAATTTATGTACTTAGCAACTCTCTGGTAGTATTCTGGGGTTACTCCCCAACGATTATCTTGACTTGGTTGGCGAGGTTCCACTAATGTGAATACTACCGAATTACTGATGAGCTTGAAAGAAGAAATTATGGCTTTAAGGTGCTTGATCACCTCAGCTGGATGACGAGTAGGATGGATGTCATTACCACCTAAGTATATAATGGTTAGATGGTGAGGCCACTCTAACGCAGGTGTTAGTGTGGAATTGTTATAAAAGTTATGAGCTGTTGCTCCTGGTGACCTAAAGATTCTTACTTCAGTATGAAGTGTAGGCCTAAGTGTTGTGGGCAATTAACTGTGTCCCACTAGTGCTACCTTGTACATGAGGTGAAAGTAGCAATGAATTGGTGTGACTTAGACTAACTTACGTGTTACGCTGTTCGCATACACAATTAATTAAATGGTTAGTCTAGATTACATCACACAAGGATTAGTTATTAATAATTAGTATTTATAATTATAATTTATGTTTATCCGGTTCGATAAGGACCATAATGTGGGACATTTGGGGCTTGACTCTATTTATTTAAATTATTAATGTAAAGAAATTCTATTACGAAGGACCACCCGCTTTTATAGTAAAGAGGGAAACTAAGAAAATATGATCATTAGAAAATCCTTAGATGAACCTGTAACTATGGATAAAATACTAGAGAATATGATCACTTATATAATTAATGGGCTGTATAATTTAACTGAATCAAAGCCTCAAACACCTACATTGGGGGGTTATTACTGGAACTTCATATATGTCCAGGAACTAGTGTGGTTCGTGCACCAGTTCATTATGCAATAATCTAATCCTATGACCAATTATAGAATCATTGTATTTGTCACCAATAAGAACATAGATTATGAACATGAGAAATTAATAATTATAATAAACACATGTCAATCCAAAAACAGTGCTCCGCATGAATAATACTACAGATAATGTAATTTAAGGAATACGGAAAGGGTCTTAGCTTGAAGACGTTTTCCAAGACATCGGTTATGACTCATCCTCGGAATCTCCTGAACTCATCATGGAACACTGGGAGATGATTAACACGGGAAATGACAGCTCGGGGAATTCTTCACACACGCTGCAAATCAAATTATAGTCAGTAGCAACATATTAAGCTGCTAGACATCTATGTTCAAGAAAATTAAATTAGAGAATGGAGACAGATAATAACCTGTGGTTTTTTATAGTCGCTCTGCGTGACGACAAGCAACCCAGCTATAACCCCCTCCAAAATGATGCATCAAATGGGAATAAAGGTACTTAGCTAATAGGGCACTGTGTAAGTTAAGGCTTGCCGAAGTTCGCGTCCTAGGTTCAGGCGTCGTTGTAACGAACACGTGGTGTCGAGCCTAGCCTAGATGTTGACGCGCTTCTCTGGCCAGTCACGTTGTGCTACATGGAACAAAATTAACAGGTTTCTGGCTGAATGTCAAATTAAACCTCTTGACAATTCAAAACGAGGTATAAAGTGACACTGACACCAGCTAAGTTGTTGTCTGCAAAGGTTCTTCACACCTCACAGTGGCGACTTTCGTCTTGCGCTCTTGGTGGCGTCCACCCTGGTGGCTTGGGTAATAGCGTCTCTCTCTCCCCGCTCCGCGTCCCGCATTTGCTACACAAATTATTAACTACGAATAATATCATCTCTCGCAGTTGTGACTGAAATGCTCGGATAAGGACGGGTTTATTATTCAGAGGAGTTAAATAATATTATTCGCCCGTTTTACGATGGTAAACAAGCAATGGAGAGGAATTAAAGTCTCTCCAGGGCATTCACGCGCTACGTTAAATTTATTACCAGATAACAGTTATAACTATAAACGCTCTATGTGGCATTAGTTGGGGATCAGTTTATCTGTAAATAATTATCACACAGAACACCGTTGTTTTATAGAGAATCAAACTCAATTCTCAGACACACTGGATATAGTTGTGTTTATTATAATGGAATCTGACGCCATACTGGCGTCTGATGACGTAAGAATTCTAGCCTTATTGTACAGATGTAATTATTAGTACATGTGAAATCTACGTTTGGTTAATTTTAATTACTACAATGATTAGTAGATTTAGTAATAATTATTAATAATACAACAATGATGTGTCAGTGTTGGAAATTTCCAACAGAAGGACACGGGTGTGAAGGACACGGGTGTGAAGGACACATGTGTGAAGGACACGGGTGTGAAGGACACGGGTGTGAAGGACATGGGTGTGAAGGACACAGGTGTGAAGGACACGAGTGTGAAGGACACGGGTGTGAAGGACACATGTGTGAAGGACACGGGTGTGAAGGACACGGGTGTGAAGGACACATGTGTGAAGGACACGGGTGTGAAGGACACGTGTGTGAAGTACACGGGTGTGAAGGACACGGGTGTGAAGGACACGGGTGTGAAGGACACATGTGTGAAGGACACGGGTGTGAAGGACACATGTGTGAAGGACACGGGTGTGAAGGACACATGTGTGAAGGACACGGGTGTGAAGGACACATGTGTGAAGGACACATGTGTGAAGGACACGGGTGTGAAGGACACATGTGTGAAGGACACGAGTGTGAAGGACACATGTGTGAAGGAAACATGTGTGAAGGAGACATGTGTGCAGGACACATGTGTGAAGGACACATGTGTGAAGGACACATGTGTGAACGACACGCGTGTGAAGGACACGGGTGTGAAGGACACGAGTGTGAAGGACACATGTGTGAAGGACACAGGTGTGAAGGACACGGGTGTGAAGGACACGAGTGTGAAGGACACGGGTGTGAAGGACACGGGTGTGAAGGACACATGAGTGAAGGACACGGGTGTGAAGGACACGGGTGTGAAGGACACGGGTATGAAGGACACATGTGTGAAGGACACGGGTGTGAAGAACACGGGTGTGAAGGACACGGGTGTGAAGGACACGGGTGTGAAGGACACGGGTGTGAAGGACACGGGTGTGAAGGACACATGTGTGAAGGACACGGGTGTGACGGACACGGGTGTGAAGGACACATGTGTGAAGGACACGGGTGTGAAGGACACGGGTGTGAAGGACACGGGTGTGAAGGACACGGGTGTAAAGAACACATGTGTGAAGGACACATGTGTGAAGGACACGGGTGTGAAGGACACATGTGTGAAGGACACAGGTGTGGAGGACACATGTGTGAAGGACACGGGTGTGAAGGACACGGGTGTGAAGGACACATGTGTGAAGGACACATGTGTGAAGGAAACATGTGTGAAGGAGACATGTGTGAAGGACACATGTGTGAAGGACACATGTGTGAAGGCCACGGGTGTGAAGGACACATGTGTGAAGGACACGGGTGTGAAGGACACATGTGTGAAGAAAACATGTGTGAAGAAAACATGTGTGAAGGACACATGTGTGAAGGACACATGTGTGAAGGACACATGTGTGAAGGACACGGGTGTGAAGGACACGGGTGTGAAGGACACGGGTGTGAAGGACACAGGTGTGAAGGACACAGGTGTGAAGGACACATGTGTGAAGGACACGGGTGTGAAGGACACGGGTGTGAAGGACACATGTGTGAAGGACACGGGTGTGAAGGACACGGGTGTGAAGGACACGGGTGTGAAGGACACAGGTGTGAAGAACACGGGTGTGAAGGACACGGGTGTGAAGGACACGGGTGTGAAGGACACATGTGTGAAGGACACGGGTGTGAAGGACACGGGTGTGACGGACACGGGTGTGAAGGACACATGTGTGAAGGACACGGGTGTGAAGGACACGGGTGTGAAGGACACGGGTGTGAAGGACACATGTGTGAAGGACACGGGTGTGAAGGACACGGGTGTGAAGGACACATGTGTGAAGGACACGGGTGTGAAGGACACATGTGTGAAGGACACGGGTGTGAAGGACACATGTGTGAAGGACACGGGTGTGAAGGACACATGTGTGAAGGAAACATGTGTGAAGGAGACATGTGTGAAGGACACATGTGTGAAGGACACGGGTGTGAAGGACACATGTGTGAAGGACACGGGTGTGAAGGACACATGTGTGAAGGAAACATGTGTGAAGGACACATGTGTGAAGGACACATGTGTGAAGGACACATGTGTGACGGACACATGTGCGAAGGACACGCGAGTGAAGGACACGGGTGTGAAGGACACGAGTGTGAAGGACACATGTGTGAAGGACACGGGTGTGAAGGACACGGGTGTGAAGGACACATGTGTGAAGGACACGGGTGTGAAGGACACGGGTGTGAAGGACACGGGTGTGAAGGACACGGGTGTGAAGGACACATGTGTGAAGGACACATGTGTGAAGGACACGGGTGTGAAGGACACGGGTGTGAAGGACACGGGTGTGAAGGACACATGTGTGAAGGACACGGGTGTGAAGGACACGGGTGTGAAGGACACGGGTGTGAAGGACACGGGTGTAAAGGACACGGGTGTGAAGGACACGGGTGTGAAGGACACAGGTGTGAAGGACACGGGTGTGAAGGACACGGGTGTGAAGGACACGGGTGTGAAGGACACGGGTGTGAAGGACACATGTGTGAAGGACACGGGTGTGAAGGACACGGGTGTGAAGGACACGGGTGTGAAGGACACGGGTGTGAAGAACACGGGTGTGAAGGACACGGGTGTGAAGGACACGGGTGTGAAGGACACGGGTGTGAAGGACACATGTGTGAAGGACACGGGTGTGAAGGACACGGGTGTGAAGGACACGGGTGTGAAGGACACATGTGTGAAGGACACGGGTGTGAAGGACACGGGTGTGAAGGACACATGTGTGAAGGACACGGGTGTGAATGACACAGGTGTGAAGGACACGAGTGTGAAGGACACGAGTGTGAAGGACACGGGTGTGAAGGACACGGGTGTGAAGGACACATGTGTGAAGGACACATGTGTGAAGGACACGGGTGTGAAGGACACGGGTGTGAAGGACACATGTGTGAAGGACACGGGTGTGAAGGACACGGGTGTGAAGGACACGGGTGTGAAGGACACATGTGTGAAGGACACGAGTGTGAAGGACACGGGTGTGAAGGACACGG
This sequence comes from Procambarus clarkii, assembly GCF_040958095.1. Lineage (NCBI taxonomy): Eukaryota > Metazoa > Arthropoda > Malacostraca > Decapoda > Cambaridae > Procambarus > Procambarus clarkii. The sequence continues at coordinate 25,054,623 of NC_091157.1, read as the reverse complement.
GTGTGAAGAACACGGGTGTGAAGGACACGGGTGTGAAGGACACGGGTGTGAAGGACACGGGTGTGAAGGACACATGTGTGAAGGACACGGGTGTAAAGGACACAGGTGTGACGGACACGGGTGTGAAGGACACGGGTGTGAAGGACACATGTGTGAAGGACACGGGTGTGAAGGACACGGGTGTGAAGGACACGGGTGTGAAGGACACGGGTGTAAAGGACACATGTGTGAAGGACACATGTGTGAAGGACACGGGTGTGAAGGACACGGGTGTGAAGGACACATGTGTGAAGGACACGGATGTGAAGGACACGGATGTGAAGGACACGGGTGTGAAGGACACATGTGTGAAGGACACATGTGTGAAGGACACGGGTGTGAAGGACACGGGTGTGAAGGACACATGTGTGAAGGAAACATGTGTGAAGGACACATGTGTGAAGGACACATGTGTGAAGGACACGGGTGTGAAGGACACATGTGTAAAGGACACGGGTGTGAAGGACACATGTGTGAAGGAAACATGTGTGAAGGAGACATGTGTGAAGGACACATGTGTGAAGGACACATGTGTGAAGGACACATGTGTGAAGGACACATGTGTGAAGGACACGCGTGTGAAGGACACGGGTGTGAAGGACACGAGTGTGAAGGACACATGTGTGAAGGACACGGGTGTGAAGGACACGGGTGTGAAGGACACATGTGTGAAGGACACGGATGTGAAGGACACGGATGTGAAGGACACGGGTGTGAAGGACACATGTGTGAAGGACACATGTGTGAAGGACACGGGTGTGAAGGACACGGGTGTGAAGGACACATGTGTGAAGGAAACATGTGTGAAGGACACATGTGTGAAGGACACATGTGTGAAGGACACGGGTGTGAAGGACACATGTGTGAAGGACACGGGTGTGAAGGACACATGTGTGAAGGAAACATGTGTGAAGGAGACATGTGTGAAGGACACATGTGTGAAGGACACATGTGTGAAGGACACATGTGTGAAGGACACATGTGTGAAGGACACGCGTGTGAAGGACACGGGTGTGAAGGACACGAGTGTGAAGGACACATGTGTGAAGGACACGGGTGTGAAGGACACGGGTGTGAAGGACACGGGTGTGAAGGACACATGTGTGAAGGACACATGTGTGAAAGACACGGGTGTGAAGGACACGGGTGTGAAGGACACGGGTGTGAAGGACACGGGTGTGAAGGACACGGGTGTGAAGGACACGGGTGTGAAGGACACAGGTGTGAAGGACACATGTGTGAAGGACACGGGTGTGAAGGACACGGGTGTGAAGGACACATGTGTGAAGGACACGAGTGTGAAGGACACGGGTGTGAAGGACACGGGTGTGAAGAACACGGGTGTGAAGGACACGGGTGTGAAGGACACGGGTGTGAAGGACACGGGTGTGAAGGACACATGTGTGAAGGACACGGGTGTGAAGGACACAGGTGTGACGGACACGGGTGTGAAGGACACGGGTGTGAAGGACACATGTGTGAAGGACACGGGTGTGAAGGACACGGGTGTGAAGGACACGGATGTGAAGGACACGGGTGTAAAGGACACATGTGTGAAGGACACATGTGTGAAGGACACGGGTGTGAAGGACACATGTGTGAAGGACACGGGTGTGAAGGACACATGTGTGAAGGACACGGATGTGAAGGACACGGGTGTGAAGGACACATGTGTGAAGGACACATGTGTGAAGGACACGGGTGTGAAGGACACGGGTGTGAAGGACACATGTGTTAAGGAAACATGTGTGAAGGAGACATGTGTGAAGGACACATGTGTGAAGGACACATGTGTGAAGGACACGGGTGTGAAGGACACATGTGTGAAGGACACGGGTGTGAAGGACACATGTGTGAAGGAAACATGTGTGAAGGAGACATGTGTGAAGGACACATGTGTGAAGGACACATGTGTGAAGGACACATGTGTGAAGGACACGCGTGTGAAGGACACGGGTGTGAAGGACACGAGTGTGAAGGACACATGTGTGAAGGACACGGGTGTGAAGGACACATGTGTGAAGGACACGGGTGTGAAGGACACATGTGTGAAGGACACGGGTGTGAAGGACACATGTGTGAAGGAAACATGTGTGAAGGAGACATGTGTGAAGGACACATGTGTGAAGGAAACATGTGTGAAGGAGACATGTGTGAAGGACACATGTGTGAAGGACACATGTGTGAAGGACACATGTGTGAAGGACACATGTGTGAAGGACACGGGTGTGAAGGACACAGGTGTGACGGACACGGGTGTGAAGGACACGGGTGTGAAGGACACATGTGTGAAGGACACGGGTGTGAAGGACACGGGTGTGAAGGACACGGGTGTGAAGGACACGGGTGTAAAGGACACATGTGTGAAGGACACATGTGTGAAGGACACGGGTGTGAAGGACACGGGTGTGAAGGACACATGTGTGAAGGACACGGATGTGAAGGACACGGATGTGAAGGACACGGGTGTGAAGGACACATGTGTGAAGGACACATGTGTGAAGGACACGGGTGTGAAGGACACGGGTGTGAAGGACACATGTGTGAAGGAAACATGTGTGAAGGACACATGTGTGAAGGACACATGTGTGAAGGACACGGGTGTGAAGGACACATGTGTAAAGGACACGGGTGTGAAGGACACATGTGTGAAGGAAACATGTGTGAAGGAGACATGTGTGAAGGACACATGTGTGAAGGACACATGTGTGAAGGACACATGTGTGAAGGACACATGTGTGAAGGACACGCGTGTGAAGGACACGGGTGTGAAGGACACGAGTGTGAAGGACACATGTGTGAAGGACACGGGTGTGAAGGACACGGGTGTGAAGGACACATGTGTGAAGGACACGGATGTGAAGGACACGGATGTGAAGGACACGGGTGTGAAGGACACATGTGTGAAGGACACATGTGTGAAGGACACGGGTGTGAAGGACACGGGTGTGAAGGACACATGTGTGAAGGAAACATGTGTGAAGGACACATGTGTGAAGGACACATGTGTGAAGGACACGGGTGTGAAGGACACATGTGTGAAGGACACGGGTGTGAAGGACACATGTGTGAAGGAAACATGTGTGAAGGAGACATGTGTGAAGGACACATGTGTGAAGGACACATGTGTGAAGGACACATGTGTGAAGGACACATGTGTGAAGGACACGCGTGTGAAGGACACGGGTGTGAAGGACACGAGTGTGAAGGACACATGTGTGAAGGACACGGGTGTGAAGGACACGGGTGTGAAGGACACGGGTGTGAAGGACACATGTGTGAAGGACACATGTGTGAAAGACACGGGTGTGAAGGACACGGGTGTGAAGGACACGGGTGTGAAGGACACGGGTGTGAAGGACACGGGTGTGAAGGACACGGGTGTGAAGGACACAGGTGTGAAGGACACATGTGTGAAGGACACGGGTGTGAAGGACACGGGTGTGAAGGACACATGTGTGAAGGACACGAGTGTGAAGGACACGGGTGTGAAGGACACGGGTGTGAAGAACACGGGTGTGAAGGACACGGGTGTGAAGGACACGGGTGTGAAGGACACGGGTGTGAAGGACACATGTGTGAAGGACACGGGTGTGAAGGACACAGGTGTGACGGACACGGGTGTGAAGGACACGGGTGTGAAGGACACATGTGTGAAGGACACGGGTGTGAAGGACACGGGTGTGAAGGACACGGATGTGAAGGACACGGGTGTAAAGGACACATGTGTGAAGGACACTTGTGTGAAGGACACGGGTGTGAAGGACACATGTGTGAAGGACACGGGTGTGAAGGACACATGTGTGAAGGACACGGATGTGAAGGACACGGGTGTGAAGGACACATGTGTGAAGGACACATGTGTGAAGGACACGGGTGTGAAGGACACGGGTGTGAAGGACACATGTGTGAAGGAAACATGTGTGAAGGAGACATGTGTGAAGGACACATGTGTGAAGGACACATGTGTGAAGGACACGGGTGTGAAGGACACATGTGTGAAGGACACGGGTGTGAAGGACACATGTGTGAAGGAAACATGTGTGAAGGAGACATGTGTGAAGGACACATGTGTGAAGGACACATGTGTGAAGGACACATGTGTGAAGGACACATGTGTGAAGGACACGCGTGTGAAGGACACGGGTGTGAAGGACACGAGTGTGAAGGACACATGTGTGAAGGACACGGGTGTGAAGGACACATGTGTGAAGGACACGGGTGTGAAGGACACATGTGTGAAGGACACGGGTGTGAAGGACACATGTGTGAAGGAAACATGTGTGAAGGAGACATGTGTGAAGGACACATGTGTGAAGGAAACATGTGTGAAGGAGACATGTGTGAAGGACACATGTGTGAAGGACACATGTGTGAAGGACACATGTGTGAAGGACACATGTGTGAAGGACACGCGTGTGAAGGACACAGGTGTGAAGGACACGGGTGTGAAGGACACATGTGTGAAGGACACATGTGTGAAAGACACGGGTGTGAAGGACACGGGTGTGAAGGACACGGGTGTGAAGGACACGGGTGTGAAGGACACGGGTGTGAAGGACACGGGTGTGAAGGACACAGGTGTGAAGGACACATGTGTGAAGGACACGGGTGTGAAGGACACGGGTGTGAAGGACACGGGTGTGAAGGACACGGGTGTGAAGGACACGGGTGTGAAGGACACATGTGTGAAGGACACGGGTGTGAAGGACACGGGTGTGAAGGACACGGGTGTGAAGGACACGGGTGTGAAGGACACGGGTGTGAAGGACACGGGTGTGAAGAACACGGGTGTGTGAAGGACACGGGTGTGAAGGACACGGGTGTGAAGGACACATGTATGAAGGACACGGGTGTGAAGGACACGGGTGTGACGGACGCGGGTGTTAAGGACACATGTGTGAAGGACACGGGTGTGAAGGACACGGGTGTGAAGGACACGGGTGTGAAGGACACGGGTGTGAAGGACACATGTGTGAAGGACACATGTGTGAAGGACATGGGTGTGAAGGACACGGGTGTGAAGGACACGCGTGTGAAGGACACGGGTGTGAAGGACACGGGTGTGAAGGACACGGGTGTGAAGGACACATGTGTGAAGGACACGGGTGTGAAGGACACGGGTGTGAAGGACACGGGTGTGAAGGACACATGTGTGAAGGACACGGGTGTGAAGGACACGGGTGTGAAGGACACGGGTGTGAAGGACACGGGTGTGAAGAACACGGGTGTGAAGGACACGGGTGTGAAGGACACGGGTGTGAAAGACACATGTGTGAAGGACACGGGTGTGAAGGACACGGGTGTGACGGACACGGGTGTGAAGGACACGGGTGTGAAGGACACGGGTGTGAAGGACACGGGTGTGAAGGACACGGGTGTGAAGGACACGGGTGTGAAGGACACGGGTGTGAAGGACACGGGTGTGAAGGACACATGTTTGAAGGACACGGGTGTGAAGGACACGGGTGTGAAGGACACGGGTGTGAAGGACACATGTGTGAAGGACACGGGTGTGAAGGACACAGGTGTGACGGACACGGGTGTGAAGGACACGGGTGTGAAGGACACATGTGTGAAGGACACGGGTGTGAAGGACACGGGTGTGAAGGACACGGATGTGAAGGACACGGGTGTAAAGGACACATGTGTGAAGGACACTTGTGTGAAGGACACGGGTGTGAAGGACACATGTGTGAAGGACACGGGTGTGAAGGACACATGTGTGAAGGACACGGGTGTGAAGGACACGGGTGTGAAGGACACATGTGTGAAGGACACATGTGTGAAGGACACGGGTGTGAAGGACACGGGTGTGAAGGACACATGTGTGAAGGAAACATGTGTGAAGGAGACATGTGTGAAGGACACATGTGTGAAGGACACATGTGTGAAGGACACGGGTGTGAAGGACACATGTGTGAAGGACACGGGTGTGAAGGACACATGTGTGAAGGAAACATGTGTGAAGGAGACATGTGTGAAGGACACATGTGTGAAGGACACATGTGTGAAGGACACATGTGTGAAGGACACATGTGTGAAGGACACGCGTGTGAAGGACACGGGTGTGAAGGACACGAGTGTGAAGGACACATGTGTGAAGGACACGGGTGTGAAGGACACATGTGTGAAGGACACGGGTGTGAAGGACACATGTGTGAAGGACACGGGTGTGAAGGACACATGTGTGAAGGAAACATGTGTGAAGGAGACATGTGTGAAGGACACATGTGTGAAGGAAACATGTGTGAAGGAGACATGTGTGAAGGACACATGTGTGAAGGACACATGTGTGAAGGACACATGTGTGAAGGACACATGTGTGAAGGACACGCGTGTGAAGGACACAGGTGTGAAGGACACGGGTGTGAAGGACACATGTGTGAAGGACACATGTGTGAAAGACACGGGTGTGAAGGACACGGGTGTGAAGGACACGGGTGTGAAGGACACGGGTGTGAAGGACACGGGTGTGAAGGACACGGGTGTGAAGGACACAGGTGTGAAGGACACATGTGTGAAGGACACGGGTGTGAAGGACACGGGTGTGAAGGACACGGGTGTGAAGGACACGGGTGTGAAGGACACGGGTGTGAAGGACACATGTGTGAAGGACACGGGTGTGAAGGACACGGGTGTGAAGGACACGGGTGTGAAGGACACGGGTGTGAAGGACACGGGTGTGAAGGACACGGGTGTGAAGAACACGGGTGTGTGAAGGACACGGGTGTGAAGGACACGGGTGTGAAGGACACATGTATGAAGGACACGGGTGTGAAGGACACGGGTGTGACGGACGCGGGTGTTAAGGACACATGTGTGAAGGACACGGGTGTGAAGGACACGGGTGTGAAGGACACGGGTGTGAAGGACACGGGTGTGAAGGACACATGTGTGAAGGACACATGTGTGAAGGACATGGGTGTGAAGGACACGGGTGTGAAGGACACGCGTGTGAAGGACACGGGTGTGAAGGACACGGGTGTGAAGGACACGGGTGTGAAGGACACATGTGTGAAGGACACGGGTGTGAAGGACACGGGTGTGAAGGACACGGGTGTGAAGGACACATGTGTGAAGGACACGGGTGTGAAGGACACGGGTGTGAAGGACACGGGTGTGAAGGACACGGGTGTGAAGAACACGGGTGTGAAGGACACGGGTGTGAAGGACACGGGTGTGAAAGACACATGTGTGAAGGACACGGGTGTGAAGGACACGGGTGTGACGGACACGGGTGTGAAGGACACGGGTGTGAAGGACACGGGTGTGAAGGACACGGGTGTGAAGGACACGGGTGTGAAGGACACGGGTGTGAAGGACACGGGTGTGAAGGACACGGGTGTGAAGGACACATGTTTGAAGGACACGGGTGTGAAGGACACGGGTGTGAAGGACACGGGTGTGAAGGACACATGTGTGAAGGACACGGGTGTGAAGGACACGGGTGTGAAGGACACATGTGTGAAGGACACGGGTGTGAAGGACACAGGTGTGAAGGACACGGGTGTGAAGGACACGAGTGTGAAGGACACGGGTGTGAAGGACACGGGTGTGAAGGACACGGGTGTGAAGGACACATGTGTGAAGGACACGGGTGTGAAGGACTCATGTGTGAAGGACACGGGTGTGAAGGACACATGTGTGAAGGACATGGGTGTGAAGGACACATGTGTGAAGGACACGGGTGTGAAGGACACGGGTGTGAAGGACACATGTGTGAAGGACATGGGTGTGAAGGACACATGTGTGAAGGACACGGGTGTGAAGGACACATGTGTGAAGGACACGGGTGTGAAGGACACATGTGTGAAGGAAACATGTGTGAAGGAGACATGTGTGAAGGACACATGTGTGAAGGACACGGGTGTGAAGGACACGGGTGTGAAGGACACATGTGTGAAGGACACGGGTGTGAAGGACACATGTGTGAAGGACACGGGTGTGAAGGACACATGTGTGAAGGACACGGGTGTGAAGGACACATGTGTGAAGGAAACATGTGTGAAGGAGACATGTGCGAAGGACACATGTGTGAAGGACACGGGTGTGAAGGACACATGTGTGAAGGACACGGGTGTGAAGGACACATGTGTGAAGGAAACATGTGTGAAGGACACATGTGTGAAGGACACATGTGTGAAGGACACATGTGTGACGGACACATGTGCGAAGGACACGCGAGTGAAGGACACGGGTGTGAAGGACACGAGTGTGAAGGACACATGTGTGAAGGACACGGGTGTGAAGGACACGGGTGTGAAGAACACGGGTGTGAAGGACACGGGTGTGAAGGACACTGGTGTGAAGGACACGGGTGTGAAGGACACATGTGTGAAGGACACGGGTGTGAAGGACACGGGTGTGAAGGACACGGGTGTGAAGGACACATGTGTGAAGGACACGGGTGTGAAGGACACGGGTGTGAAGGACACATGTGTGAAGGACACGGGTGTGAAGGACACATGTGTGAAGGACACGGGTGTGAAGGACACATGTGTGAAGGACACGGGTGTGAAGGACACATGTGTGAAGGAAACATGTGTGAAGGAGACATGTGTGAAGGACACATGTGTGAAGGACACGGGTGTGAAGGACACGGGTGTGAAGGACACATGTGTGAAGGACACGGGTGTGAAGGACACATGTGTGAAGGAAACATGTGTGAAGGACACATGTGTGAAGGACACATGTGTGAAGGACACATGTGTGACGGACACATGTGTGAAGGACACGCGAGTGAAGGACACGGGTGTGAAGGACACGAGTGTGAAGGACACATGTGTGAAGGACACGGGTGTGAAGGACACGGGTGTGAAGGACACGAGTGTGAAGGACACGGGTGTGAAGGACACGGGTGTGAAGGACACGGATGTGAAGGACACATGTGTGAAGGACACATGTGTGAAGGACACGGGTGTGAAGGACACGGGTGTGAAGGACACGGGTGTGAAGGACACGGGTGTGAAGGACACATGTGTGAAGGACACGGGTGTGAAGGACACGGGTGTGAAGGACACGGGTGTGAAGGACGCGGGTGTGAAGGACACGGGTGTGAAGGACACATATGTGAAGGACACGAGTGTGAAGGACACGGGTGTGAAGGACACGGGTGTTAAGGACACGGGTGTGAAGAACACGGGTGTGATGGACACGGGTGTGACGGACACGGGTGTGAAGGACACGGGTGTGAAGGACACATGTGTGAAGGACACGGGTGTGAAGGACACGGGTGTGAAGGACACGGGTGTGAAGGACACGGGTGTGAAGAACACGTGTGTGAAGGATACGGGTGTGAAGGACACGGTTGTGAAGGACACGGGTGTGAAGGACACGGGTGTGAAGGACACATGTGTGAAGGACACGGGTGTGAAGGACACATGTGTGAAGGACACGGGTGTGAAGGACACATGTGTGAAGGACACGGGTGTGAAGGACACATGTGTGAAGGAAACATGTGTGAAGGAGACATGTGTGAAGGACACATGTGTGAAGGACACATGTGTGAAGGACACGGGTGTGAAGGACACATGTGTGAAGGACACGGGTGTGAAGGACACATGTGTGAAGGACACATGTGTGAAGGACACATGTGTGAAGGACACATGTGTGAAGAACACGCGTGTGAAGGACACATGTGTGAAGGACACATGTGTGAAGGACACGGGTGTGAAGGACACGGGTGTGACGGACGCGGGTGTTAAGGACACATGTGTGAAGGACACGGGTGTGAAGGACACGGGTGTGAAGGACACGGGTGTGAAGGACACGGGTGTGAAGGACACATGTGTGAAGGACACATGTGTGAAGGACATGGGTGTGAAGGACACGGGTGTGAAGGACACGCGTGTGAAGGACACGGGTGTGAAGGACACGGGTGTGAAGGACACGGGTGTGAAGGACACATGTGTGAAGGACACGGGTGTGAAGGACACGGGTGTGAAGGACACGGGTGTGAAGGACACATGTGTGAAGGACACGGGTGTGAAGGACACGGGTGTGAAGGACACGGGTGTGAAGGACACGGGTGTGAAGAACACGGGTGTGAAGGACACGGGTGTGAAGGACACGGGTGTGAAAGACACATGTGTGAAGGACACGGGTGTGAAGGACACGGGTGTGACGGACACGGGTGTGAAGGACACGGGTGTGAAGGACACGGGTGTGAAGGACACGGGTGTGAAGGACACGGGTGTGAAGGACACGGGTGTGAAGGACACGGGTGTGAAGGACACGGGTGTGAAGGACACATGTTTGAAGGACACGGGTGTGAAGGACACGGGTGTGAAGGACACGGGTGTGAAGGACACATGTGTGAAGGACACGGGTGTGAAGGACACGGGTGTGAAGGACACATGTGTGAAGGACACGGGTGTGAAGGACACAGGTGTGAAGGACACGGGTGTGAAGGACACGAGTGTGAAGGACACGGGTGTGAAGGACACGGGTGTGAAGGACACGGGTGTGAAGGACACATGTGTGAAGGACACGAGTGTGAAGGACACGGGTGTGAAGGACACGGGTGTGAAGAACACGGGTGTGAAGGACACGGGTGTGAAGGACACGGATGTGAAGGACACGGGTGTGAAGGACACATGTGTGAAGGACACGGGTGTGAAGGACTCATGTGTGAAGGACACGGGTGTGAAGGACACATGTGTGAAGGACATGGGTGTGAAGGACACATGTGTGAAGGACACGGGTGTGAAGGACACGGGTGTGAAGGACACATGTGTGAAGGACATGGGTGTGAAGGACACATGTGTGAAGGACACGGGTGTGAAGGACACATGTGTGAAGGACACGGGTGTGAAGGACACATGTGTGAAGGAAACATGTGTGAAGGAGACATGTGTGAAGGACACATGTGTGAAGGACACGGGTGTGAAGGACACGGGTGTGAAGGACACATGTGTGAAGGACACGGGTGTGAAGGACACATGTGTGAAGGACACGGGTGTGAAGGACACATGTGTGAAGGACACGGGTGTGAAGGACACATGTGTGAAGGAAACATGTGTGAAGGAGACATGTGCGAAGGACACATGTGTGAAGGACACGGGTGTGAAGGACACATGTGTGAAGGACACGGGTGTGAAGGACACATGTGTGAAGGAAACATGTGTGAAGGACACATGTGTGAAGGACACATGTGTGAAGGACACATGTGTGACGGACACATGTGCGAAGGACACGCGAGTGAAGGACACGGGTGTGAAGGACACGAGTGTGAAGGACACATGTGTGAAGGACACGGGTGTGAAGGACACGGGTGTGAAGAACACGGGTGTGAAGGACACGGGTGTGAAGGACACTGGTGTGAAGGACACGGGTGTGAAGGACACATGTGTGAAGGACACGGGTGTGAAGGACACGGGTGTGAAGGACACGGGTGTGAAGGACACATGTGTGAAGGACACGGGTGTGAAGGACACGGGTGTGAAGGACACATGTGTGAAGGACACGGGTGTGAAGGACACATGTGTGAAGGACACGGGTGTGAAGGACACATGTGTGAAGGACACGGGTGTGAAGGACACATGTGTGAAGGAAACATGTGTGAAGGAGACATGTGTGAAGGACACATGTGTGAAGGACACGGGTGTGAAGGACACGGGTGTGAAGGACACATGTGTGAAGGACACGGGTGTGAAGGACACATGTGTGAAGGAAACATGTGTGAAGGACACATGTGTGAAGGACACATGTGTGAAGGACACATGTGTGACGGACACATGTGTGAAGGACACGCGAGTGAAGGACACGGGTGTGAAGGACACGAGTGTGAAGGACACATGTGTGAAGGACACGGGTGTGAAGGACACGGGTGTGAAGGACACGAGTGTGAAGGACACGGGTGTGAAGGACACGGGTGTGAAGGACACGGATGTGAAGGACACATGTGTGAAGGACACATGTGTGAAGGACACGGGTGTGAAGGACACGGGTGTGAAGGACACGGGTGTGAAGGACACGGGTGTGAAGGACACATGTGTGAAGGACACGGGTGTGAAGGACACGGGTGTGAAGGACACGGGTGTGAAGGACGCGGGTGTGAAGGACACGGGTGTGAAGGACACATATGTGAAGGACACGAGTGTGAAGGACACGGGTGTGAAGGACACGGGTGTTAAGGACACGGGTGTGAAGAACACGGGTGTGATGGACACGGGTGTGACGGACACGGGTGTGAAGGACACGGGTGTGAAGGACACATGTGTGAAGGACACGGGTGTGAAGGACACGGGTGTGAAGGACACGGGTGTGAAGGACACGGGTGTGAAGAACACGTGTGTGAAGGATACGGGTGTGAAGGACACGGTTGTGAAGGACACGGGTGTGAAGGACACGGGTGTGAAGGACACATGTGTGAAGGACACGGGTGTGAAGGACACATGTGTGAAGGACACGGGTGTGAAGGACACATGTGTGAAGGACACGGGTGTGAAGGACACATGTGTGAAGGAAACATGTGTGAAGGAGACATGTGTGAAGGACACATGTGTGAAGGACACATGTGTGAAGGACACGGGTGTGAAGGACACATGTGTGAAGGACACGGGTGTGAAGGACACATGTGTGAAGGACACATGTGTGAAGGACACATGTGTGAAGGACACATGTGTGAAGAACACGCGTGTGAAGGACACATGTGTGAAGGACACATGTGTGAAGAAACACGCGTGTGAAGGACACGGGTGTGAAGGACACGAGTGTGAAGGACACAAGTGTGAAGGACACGGGTGTGAAGGACACGGGTGTGAAGGACACGAGTGTGAAGGACACGGGTGTGAAGGACACGGGTGTGAAGGACACGGGTGTGAAGGACACATGTGTGAAGGACACATGTGTGAAGGACACGGGTGTGAAGGACACGGGTGTGAAGGACACGGGTGTGAAGGAGACGGGTGTGAAGGACACGGGTGTGAAGGACACGGGTGTGAAGGACACATGTGTGAAGGACACGGGTGTGAAGGACACATGTGTGAAGGACACGGGTGTGAAGGACACATGTGTGAAGGACACGGTTGTGAAGGACACATGTGTGAAGGACACGGGTGTGAAGGACACATGTGTGAAGGACACGGGTGTGAAGGACACATGTGTGAAGGAAACATGTGTGAAGGAGACATGTGTGAAGGACACATGTGTGAAGGACACATGTGTGAAGGACACGGGTGTGAAGGACACATGTGTGAAGGACACGGGTGTGAAGGACACATGTGTGAAGGAAACATGTGTGAAGGAGACATGTGTGAAGGACACATGTTTGAAGGACACATGTGTGAAGGACACATGTGTGAAGGACACATGTGTGAAGGACACGCGTGTGAAGGACACATGTGTGAAGGACACATGTGTGAAGGACACATGTGTGAAGGACACGCGTGTGAAGGACACGGGTGTGAAGGACACGAGTGTGTATGACACGGGTGTGAAGGACACGGGTGTGAAGGACACATGTGTGAAGGACACATGTGTGAAGGACACATGTGTGAAGGACACGGGTGTGAAGGACACGGGTGTGAAGGACACATGTGTGAAGGACACATGTGTGAAGGACACATGTGTGAAGGACACGGGTGTGAAGGACACGGGTGTGTATGACACGGGTGTGAAGGACACGGGTGTGAAGGACACATGTGTGAAGGACACATGTGTGAAGGACACATGTGTGAAGGACACGGGTGTGAAGGACACGGGTGTGAAGGACACGGGTGTGAAGGACACGGGTGTGAAGGACACGGGTGTTAAGGACACGGGTGTGAAGGACACATGTGTGAAGGACACGGGTGTGAAGGACACGGGTGTGAAGGTCACGAATGTGAAGGACACGGGTGTGAAGGACACGGGTGTGAAGGACACGGGTGTGAAGGACACGGGTGTGAAGAACACGGGTGTGAAGGACACGGGTGTGAAGGACACATGTGTGAAGGACACGAGTGTGAAGGACACATGTGTGAAGGACACGGGTGTGAAGGACACGGGTGTGAAGGACACGGGTGTGAAGGACACGGGTGTGAAAGACACGGGTGTGAAGAACACGGGTATGAAGGACACGGGTGTGAAGGACACGGGTGTGAAGGACACGGGTGTGAAGGACACATGTGTGAAGGACACGGGTGTGAAGGACACATGTGTGAAGGACACGGGTGTGAAGGACACGGGTGTGAAGGACACGGGTGTGAAGGACACGGGTGTGAAGAGCACGGGTGTGAAGGACACGGGTGTGAAGGACACGGGTGTGAAGGACACGGGTGCCGTGTAAGTGTCTCTCACAAAACACAATTAAAGAGGCCGGGCAGTCAGTAGCACACAGGATTTCCAAGCTAGAACTATCACAAGGAAATTAAACATATAAGGATCATATGGCGCAGTGATCAGCGCAGATATGCCACAGCCAAAAAAGTTCCGAGTACAATTCCTGCGTCAGGACAAAAGCGTTTGGGAAACACCATTTCACCTGATGGCTCTGTTCACTTAGCAGTAAATAGGTACTCAGGAGTTTGACAACTGTTGTGGGTTTCAAACTTGGGAATGTAAGCTTAAGGAAGCCTTCAAGTTTTAGTCCCATGGTTTGCTTTACTAACGAGATCATGAATGAAGGTAAGCTGTCTTTCCGGGATATAAACATTCCCAGACAGGAATTGTGGCTTCCACACTGCAGTCTACGTTAAGCAAACTAACGTAAGAATGTACCTAAATGCTAGACGTGAACCTAACAGGTACAAGCAAAGTGTTTTTCACTACTGTGTCAACCATGCACTCGCAAAGTTCCAAGTGGAAGCAGAATGAAAAGAAACTCAGTAAAAGTCCGTGTCAAAAATAGATTCTATAACGGGTATGTCGGAGACCATAAAAAAGAAGGTGAACCTCCATGGTACCTCTGGTGAAGTAGCCACCACTACAGTACCTCGCCCACTTAATAAACTCTTTTACAGGAACTTCTTTCAACAGCTCACAAAACAGGCTTGAAAGACATTATTGGCAAATCAATGATCCCCACCAACACTAACCAGACGATAAAGTTGTCAGTTTACAACAAGAGCAAGAAGACTGCCAACTTGCTCATGAACTCTCCCGACACAAAGCTAAACCCATTGAAAAGACAAATGACGTCCGTACATTTACATGCTCACTTGGGACTGTCAGCCCCAACAATCTCAATATATTCGCAAGACATCAACATCTCTTTGAAGGCGCTTGATAATGCATAAAACAACAAAACTCCAAGAACAACATTGAATGTACTCTCAAAACTGTACCTAGTTGTACATCAATAAATAAGTAAATAATTGCTACACACACCCAGACGATCGCCAGAGGTATCCTCACCAACAACACCAGAGGTATCCTCACCAACAACACCAGAGGTATCCTGACCAACAACACCAGAGGTATCCTGACCAACAACACCAGAGGTATCCTGACCAACACACCAGAGGTATCCTCACCAACAACACCAGAGGTATCCTCACCAACAACACCAGAGGTATCCTGACCAACAACACCAGAGGTATCCTCACCAAAAACACTGAAATAGTCGACAGGTATAACGACAATAGAATATTAGACATAAGCGAATAAGTACAAATTATACACTAATTCAACTCCCATCAGCCAGTTTACGCTGAGGAACACTGTGCCATCCTCAAGGTCGTGCCACAATGTCCACCTCAAAGCAGGTTCTAGGCCAGTAGTAGAAATTAATACAGGTGCTCATTAGCAGTGACAAAGAGAAATACTTAAACTAATAATATCAGGTGAAAATCTTACTGACCTGACAAATTCACAATGGCCTGAAAGCTATAGCATTAAACATTATGACGAATGCCTTGAGGAGACATTTATAACTAATAGAACAAGAACCCGGCAATGTGATGTTAATAGTGGCCAGAATACGCCTGGGATATAGACGTATCTGGGCAGCTTTCTCGAAACCCAAATGTCGAATACACCATGTGTCAACTTTGTGGAACTGTCCAATACACCATGTGTCAACTTTGTGAAAGTGTCCAATACACCATGTGTCAACTTGTGAAACTGTCCAATACACCATGTGTCAACTTTGTGAAAGAGAAAACATTCACTCCTCTAAACATTATATTGTAGAATGTCCCATATTCACTGACTTCCGCCCTCCTGGGCTGAGGTATGCTGAACTTTGTAAGTACTGAGTACTGGAACACTTCATGATATACTGGACTTGTACCCAAGACTGACTATATAATGCATGCCATAATATATGATGCAGTTATAACTGAATCACCTTCTGTGGTTGAATGCATAATAGCACTATGCACTACGGCGTACCTGGTTTCTTAACAACTCGACCACCGTGACTGTACAAAAGTCATTGGTAGCAATATATATATATATATATATATATATATATATATATATATATATATATATATATATATATATATATAGTTTGAAACTCTGACAACTCCAAAACAAGGCCGTCACCGTAGTACGAGGCGGTGATGACGGAAAATATCAAAGACACAGAATGTGGGACAACTCCAAAACTTGAGGGAGTTAAGGAATAGTCAGGAAAAAGCGCCATGCCATTAATTACGATTATATAGCACTTGGAAGGGGTCAGGATAAGGATTTGGGATGGGACGGGGGGGATAAAAATGGTGCCCAACCACTTGGACGGTCGGGGATTGAACGTCGACCTGCACGAAGCGATACCGTCGCTCTACCGTCCTGCCCAAGTAATAGAGCCGCTGAGAGGATGACTCACTGTGACTGGGGAGCTGTGAGGGAGACGAGACGAGCCTGGCAGCGACCAGTGGCACACAGTACTGGGGTTATGGTGGAGCCTGGCAGCGACCAGCGGCACACAGTACTGGGGTATGGTGGAGCCTGGCAGCGACCAGCGGCACACAGTACTGGGGTATGGTGGAGCCTGGCAGCGACCAGCGGCACACAGTACTGGGGTATGGTGGAGCCTGGCAGCGACCAGCGGCACACAGTACTGGGGTATGGTGGAGCCTGGCAGCGACCAGTGGCACACAGCACTGGGGTATGGTGGAGCCTGGCAGCGACCAGTGGCACACAGTACTGGGGTATGGTGGAGCCTGGCAGCGACCAGCGGCACACAGTACTGGGGTATGGTGGAGCCTGGCAGCGACCAGTGGCACACAGTACTGGGGTATGGTGGAGCCTGGCAGCGACCAGTGGCACACAGCACTGGGGTATGTGTGGAGCCTGGCAGCGACCAGCGGCACACAGCACTGGGGTATGGTGGAGCCTGGCAGCGACCAGTGGCACACAGTACTGGGGTATGGTGGAGCCTGGCAGCGACCAGTGGCACACAGTACTGGGGTATGGTGGAGCCTGGCAGCGACCAGTGGCACACAGCACTGGGGTATGGTGGAGCCTGGCAGCGACCAGTGGCACACAGCACTGGGGTATGGTGGAGCCTGGCAGCGACCAGCGGCACACAGCACTGGGGTATGGTGGAGCCTGGCAGCGACCAGCGGCACACAACACTGGGGTATGGTGGAGCCTGGCAGCGACCAGCGGCACACAACACTGGGGTTATGGTGGAGCCTGGCAGCGACCAGCGGCACACAACACTGGGGTATGGTGGAGCCTGGCAGCGACCAGCGGCACACAACACTGGGGTATGGTGGAGCCTGGCAGCGACCAGCGGCACACAACACTGGGGTATGGTGGAGCCTGGCAGCGACCAGCGGCACACAGTACTGGGGTATGGTGGAGCCTGGCACACCTCGCCCTCTCTCCTGGCACTATACCAAACATCTCCCCATTAAGGCCACGCCTACCACGCCTATACACACTTACCGTACACTTCAAGTAACACTTATTTTCTTCATAAGCACTTACAAGACATGTTTTGTTGTGCTACATAATGTAAGAAGGTAGAAGTGTTGTATGCTACTGGTATTTATTTGTTTGTTTATTTATTTATTTATTTATTTATATTCAAGAAGTACATTGGGTTTGTGAAAGTACTTGACAATGGTGTTCCAACATTCTTGCAAAAGCCACTAACACTCATAGCGTTTCGGGCAGGTCCTTAAATTACTAAAACAAATAAGGTAAAATTAATAATAGGTACATTGTAGCAAAATTTGAGTTTAATATAATAACTTCAATATAAATTGGCAAAAATTAATTTCAATGGTGAAGTTGTATGTCTTAAGTATTAATATTGGGTTAGCACAAGACACAGTGTGAGTTTGAAACACAAGGTAGGAAACATGAGGATGAAATTAGGTACTTTTTTATTTTACTTTTGAATAAGGCATAGGTTGGATTTTTTAATTCATTAGAGAGTGAGTTCAGTAGACTGGGGCTCTTTTATTTGCATGGAGTATTTACACATATTTAGACTGACTCTGGGGATATCAAAGATATATCTATTTCTGGTGTGGTGCTCATGGAATCTATTACACCTATCAAAGAAGAGTTCAGATCAAGATTAGCACTTAGGAACAAGATTTTGTACATGTAAATAGAAGATGAGAGTGTGTGGAGTGAGTGTATGTTTGCCATGTTAAGGGACGTCAACAGAGGCGGCTGTGTTGTCTCGTAGGTGCCATTAACGTGCAGGCTGGATTTTCAAGGTAATGCTGAAAATGTATTTGGAGAAATATATATAAAGTAACAGTAATGTGTGCTATATTATGTCTGTTCCAGCAGTAATATGTCCTATATTATGTCTAAAGTTTTATTTTATTTATTTGTTTAACCTACAAATTACCTAACCGCGGGGTTTGAAAGTTTAACCTAACCGCAGGGACACTAGAAATAAAAAGCCCCGAAATCATCTCAAGATAACCTCAAGATAACCTAAATCCTTTATACGTACGTACGTGTAAACACACACACACACAGACATAGAAGGGTGGGGATTGGGTGTGGGGGGAGGGAGATTTTGCTGAACATTTGAGTGGGGGCAGGGAGGGTTTGGGGTAGGGGGGTTTTCTATGCAGAGGAGGGAGGCGGGGTTGTCCTCCCTTCTGGCGTTACTGGGTAGCTGGTTGTGGGTTCCCCCCTCGCCTCTGGGGGTGTTGGGTTGGGAGCTGTGACTTCCTGGTTTTCCCCTCTCGCCCTGCGCCTCTTCCTTGCTTCTGCCGCCACGGCTCTCTCCTCTCTTGTCATGTCTCTTTGGAGGAATACATTTTTTAATTTTCCCACGTTTTTCAGGGAGCTCTTCCTTGATAGGATCTTCTCCTTTGTGTTCTCGTTTGCAAACACTATCTTTATCATTCGGTCTCGGTCTTTGTTGTACCGGCCTAGCCTGAAAAACCTTCTCAATGCTATGCTCAGCCCCTTCCATGTCTAGTGCCTTTAGTACTTCATTCACTGCTGCTTTGTCCTTGTCATTCCACTCTGTCCTATTAGATCCTTCCTGCTCCTTAATACCCACAGCAACCACTGATCTGTTCCTTTCCAGCAGTTGGCTAGTGGAGCGTGTCCGCCTCCTGCGAGGTGGCTGCTTTCATGGCCACCTCCATCACTGCAGTCATTACTTCAGAGTTATTTTTTTTTAGTATTTCCGCAAATGTTGCTTTTATTGTGGCATTCTCATCCAGAAAACTATTACCACCTTCTCCTGGGTGGTTTTCTGATTCTCAGCCTCGATACCATTTTCTTTGAGGGCTCTAATCTCCTCCTTTGCTGCTGTCAGCTCTCTTTTCAGGTTGCTTATTTCGTTCTTCATTTCCTGCATCATTTCTTGCATCTCACTCTTGATGTCCTCCAGAAACTGGGCGAACATTTCCTTCATCTCGTCACCTGGCTCTTTCCTGTTCCCCTGGGACCTCTGGCTGCCATGCTTGACCCTGTTCGGATGGGGGAGGGAGAGAGAGAGAGGAAGAGAGAGAGAAAGAGAGAGAGAGAAAGGGAGTGATAAAGGGAGAGATAAATGGGTGGGTGGGGGGGGATCCGACCCTTCCACTGAAGTGAGAAGAAAGTAGAAGGGGAGGGGGGGGAGGAGATGGAGAGAGAGGCGGGAGGGAGAGAGAGGAGAGGGAGAGAGTGGGTGAGGGAGAGAGTGGGTGAGGGAGAGAGCGGGTGAGGGAGACAGCGGGTGAGGGAGAGAGGGGGGGGGGAGGTGTGTGTGTGTGTGGGCAGAGAGGGAGGGGGAAGGAAAGAGAGGGAGGGAGAGGGGGAGGGAGGGGGGAAGGAAAGAGAGGGAGGGGGAAGGAAAGAGAGGGAGGGGGAAGGAAAGAGAGGGGAGGGAGAGGGGGAGGGAGGGAGGGAGAGGGAGAGAGAGAGAGAGAGAGAGAGAGAGAGGAGAGAGAGAGAGAGAGAGAGAGAGAGCAGAGAGAGAGAGAGAGAGAGAGAGAGAGAGAGAGAGAGAGAGAGAGAGAGAGAGAGAAAGAGAATGAGAGAGAGAGAGAGAGAGAGAGAGAGAATGAGAGAGAGAGGAGAGAGAGAGAGAGAGAGAGAGAGAGAGAGAGAGAGAGAGAGAGAGAGAGAGAGAGAGAGAGAGAGAGAGAGAGAGAGAGAGAGAGAGAGAGAGAGAGAGAGAGAGAGAGAGAGAAGAGAGAGAGAGAGAGAGAGAGAGAGAGAGGAGAGAGAGAGAGAGAGAGAGAGGAGAGAGAGAGAGAGAGAGAGAGAGAGAGAGAGAGAGAGAGAGAGAGAGAGAGAGAGAGAGAGAGAGAGAGAGAGAGAGAACTCAAAGTTCTCGGGAGATGAGAACACCGAAATCATCTATTTTCTAGGGGATGCTGGCTTGGCAATGGTCGAACGGCACAAGAAAGCACAGTGGTGTAGAGGAGGAAGGGGCGGCGGGGTGGGGGCGACGGAATGATGATCGCCCCAGCCACCCCCAGCCCAGGAAAAGAGACAGATAAGACTGGGCTACACTTTTGAGGGACGCGTTATGTGACGGCCTTAAAGCTGTCCGGACACCCGCACTGGCCCCCACCATGAGCTGTGCCAGGAGTCGGAAACCCTCGCGCGCCCCTACCACAAGAAGAGGAGGCAGGGGGACACAAAGGCATAGACAGCGATGCCCCACAGACCAATCCGGAAGCAAGGGACCGCCAAGGTCACGGACCCCACCTCAGCACTGGTCCAGGTCGCCAGGAAGAAAATAAAGGAAGCTAAACTGTCTATAAGCGTCGGAGGTGAGCGGATATGAGAACATATTAAATATGTTATAAAGAAAACGCAAATGAAGGAAAATAGGTATATTATCAGACTGAAAGGAATATCGTATTGAGAGCAGCTGCATGAAACGACAGAGATTAGAACGGGCTAGAGAAGGAGGGGATAGAAATGGGGGGGGGAGAAGGGAGGGAGAGGGGAGGATATAAAAGAAGAGAACGAAGAGAGAGAGAAAGAACACTCAGTACCGCTCCTGTGCCAGGTAAATCCACTACGGGCTCACACATAGCCCGTGCTACTTGCTCCGCTCCTGTGCCAGGTAAGTTACGGACTCACCATAGCCCGTGCTATTTGGAACTTGTTCCGAGTAGCTGAATCTATACAACAACAACAGAGAAAGAGAGAAGGCGCGCCCCTCCTGTGCCAGGTAAGTCCACTACGGGCTCACCATAGCCCGTGCTACTTGGAACTTTTTGTTCCCAGTAGCTGAATCTTAAACAACAACAACAACAGAGAGAGAGAAGAGCTAATCTGAGGAGCGAGAGTACCAGTACCTGAGAGAACCAGGAGCCGGGGAGAACCAAAACCAGGGAGGGGCCATCGAGGATCGAACGCCGACCCTGCCAGAAACGAAGCCTTAGCTCTGCCGACCAGTCCAAGTGAGCGGACCAGAGAGAGTAAGGAATGCCAAGATCAAACGCGAGACAAAGGTGTAAAGGAAATGATTAGTTCAACTAAATGATTTAGTAACAGGCAGGCGCGAGTCAATTGAGAATGACAGCAAGAAACTATCTAACAGAGACGAGAAGAGAAGTTGAAAAGAGGATGCGAAGAGCACCGGTGACGTGCTCAGGTCGGTGTGAGGGACGTAAATGAATGTGGAGATTGGATTCCAAGGGCGAGAGGGCCCAGTGCTGGCCTCCGCTGGGTATAAGAAGGAGGAATGAAATTCTAACTCGTATCGAATCTCTTCATGCTCAAGATTTAAATTCTCCCCCTCCCCATCACCCTTCCATAATACATGCATGGCGTAGCGGCCATAATCACGGGATATGGGGTCCTAAAGCGCGAATAATTTATAATAGTAAATAGTACAGTAATTTAGAGGAATGGCAACGTGTGATTATAGAGCATGTCAAGGGGTCGAGGGCTGTATATGCAAGACACATCACGGGTGTTAGAGCCAAGGGAGAGGGAGAGTGGGTTTAGAACTCTATTAAAAGCAGCTGGTCACACAATGAGGGAACATGGAAATTGCATCAAAGTCGCATTGCCGGCAATGTTAAACAATTTTCCTCGCTGGTGGAATATGTGAGGTGAGGGAGGGGGATGTTTGGGGTGAAGCCAGCGAGGCAATGGTGGTACTGAGGTGGCGGGAAGCTATAGTGTGTGTAAAGGACAGAAGGGTCATGATGCAGCGTTCCTACACTACTCCGAGGTCCACACTTCTCACCTACTCTCAGAGCCCTTACACTACCACCCTCTCCACCGTCAGCGCCCTTATACTACCACCCTCAGCGCCCTTATACTACCACCCTCTCCGCCCTCAGCGCCCTTACACCACCACCCTCTCCACCCTCAGCGGATGCTGCTGATATTTCGCGTTTCCCGCCATCCGCCAATGTCAGTACGTCCCTTGAAGTGACGTTATCATTGACTAATCAGCACAAGATTTTCAAGCGGTTTGGAAGCGGGTCGACGCAGAGTGAATTTCAAGTAATTTCCCCTTCATGTCCTTTACACAGCCCGTCTTCACAGCAATCAATTACCTTGAGAAACCACACCTCCCCCTTTCAAACCACCTGGATGGTTATCTAGATATCTGTCATGGTCTGGAAGCATATTATGATTCCATTAATAGTCTACATGTAAACTGGCAAACAAACTTTTATCATAAACAGAAATTATTCTCAGGTTATAACGTTATTTTTTCTAGTCCTTGTTTAAAATATAAAAAATGAATGCTGAAAGCGCTTTCTTTGAAGAATTTGATTCTCGGTCACACTGAAATATTGTTCGAATTCCATATTTCATATTATCGTCAGTAATACACCACCTAACCAAACACACCTTAACCTAAAGTAACCTTAATCTAACCTAACCATGGCTAGAGAGGTAGATAATAGAGCTAATTACGTAGTCGTTCCCAGTACATTCCCTGGAGTGGATCTCCTCCCCGAGGACAGATTGTCCTTTACAGCAAGTGAACAGCGTACTGTAAATGTCGGAAAGTAGGCCTACTGGCGTTCCAGTACTCCTGTCCAACCAGGTACAGAGCTCAATCTTACTCCCATTAGAAACGAATAAGTATGCACACCTTCCCCTTCTTTCTTTCCTTATTTTTCTCTCTTTCCTCTGTGTTCCTTTGATTTTCAACAGACTCTTCCCTTGTTGTAAACCGTAGAGGAATACGTCTTCAGTATGACCCGTAAGGCAGGTGATTTACCTATCATTAATCCAGCAACCTCACGTCACTCCTCAACCCCAGTTACCTCACAGACAGTCTCTAGGATGACCTCCAGTCACTCCACAGTCACAGTCTATGAGATGAAGTTCTTGAAGGGATGTAACTAGTCTTAAGTGTGTAGTTAAGGGGTGGGCAAGGGGACTGAGGATGGACTCGGGGCTAATGGCGGCTCAGGAATGGATAAATCTCTGGATATAGGGCTGAGGAGGGCCGGAGGGGCTGTCTGAAGACGATCGTATGGGGGTATAGATGGGGCAAAGGCTAGTGGTCTGGGGAAGCGGTCATCACAATGATAACTCCGCCCCCCCCCCCCAGGTGCACGCACACGCGCACACACACACACACTGTGCCGACTGAAAACAAAATTGTGACGAGCAATTTACTCCATTGGAGCCGTCAGGCACGCTATATATTCCCATCCTAATATTTCCCACCACCACCAACTTTTACAGCGTGTGAGTGTGGGTGTGTGGGGGTGGGGGAGAGGAATGATAAAGGTGTTTTCCTTTGTGTGTATGTCTGCGTGCGTGATGTCTGTTTGAGTGTATGTGTGTGTGTGTGTGTTTACCTATCAGTGTCTCCGGGAGATTGAGTTGTAGCTCAATCACCCATTTTCTGGCCTTGTTGTACCTTCTGTGTTATAATTTAACCATCATAG
>NC_091157.1:24995357-25027857 GCF_040958095.1 Procambarus clarkii | reverse complement strand
TACCGTTCCTGTATAGCTTTACAGATTTTTTTATGCAGAAACTACACATGTCGACGCCAAGAACCTCAGGCCAGTTAGATATTATAATGACATATATTTTATTGTTACTTAAAAGCTAAGTATATGTGCAAACAGGTCAAAAAAGCTAAGAATATGTGTAAACAGACCAAAAGAAGCAAATAAATGTGTAAACAAACCAGAAGAAAGCTAAGTAATGTGTAAACAGACCAGAAGAAGCAAAATAAATGTGTAAACAGGGCCAGAAGAAGCCAAATAAATGTGTAAACAGACCAGAAGAAGCTAAATAAATGTGTAAACAGGCCAGAAGACGCTAAATAAATGTGTAAACAGGTAGGAAGAAGCTAAATAAATGTGTAAACAGGCCAGAAGACGCTAAATAAATGTGTAAACAGGCCAGAAGAAGCTAAATAAATGTGTAAACAGGCCAGAAGAAGCTAATAAATGTGTAAACATGCCAGAAAAAGCTAAATAAATTGTGTAAACATGCCAGACGAAGCTAAATAAATGTGTAAACAGGCCAGACGAAGCTAAATAAATGTGTAAACAGGCCAGAAAAACCTTAATAAAGGTGTAAACAGACCAGAAAAAGCTAAATAAATGTGTAAACAGGCCAGAAGCTAAATAAATGTGTAAACAGGCCGGAAGAAGTTAAATAAATGTGTAAACAGGCCAGAAGAAGCTAATTAAATGTGTAAACATGCCAGAAAAAGCTAAATAAATGTGTAAACAGGCCAAAAAAAGCTAAATAAATGTGTAAACAGGCCAGAAGAAAGCTACTAAATGTATAAACAGACCAGAAGAAGGTAAATAACTGTGTAAACAGGCCAAAAGAAGCTAAATAAATGTGTAAACAGACCAGAAGAAGCTAAATAATGTTTAAACAGGCCAGAAAAAGTTAAATAAATGTGTAAACAGGCAGAAGAAGCTAATTAAATGTGTAAACAGACCAGAAGAAGCTAAATAAATGTGTAAACAGGCCAGAAAAAGCTAAATAAATGTGTAAACAGGCTAGAAGAAGCTAATTAAATATATAAACAGACCAGAAGGTAAAGAATGTGTAAACAGGCCAGAAGAAGCTAAATAAATGTGTAAACAAACCAGAAGAAGCTAAATAAATGTGTAAACAGGCCAGAAGAAGTTAAATAAATGTGTAAATTGGCCAGAAGAAGCTAAATAAATGTGTAAACAGGCCAGAAGACGCTGAATAAATGAGTAAACAGGCCAGAAGAAGCTAAATAAATGAGTTAACAGGCCAGAAGAAGCTAAATAAATGTGTAAACAGGCCAGAAAAAGCTAAATAAATGTGTAAACAGGCCAGAAGAAGCTAAATAAATGTGTAAACAGGCCAGAAGACGCTAAATAAATGGGTAAACAGGCCAGAAGAAGCTAAATAAATGAGTAAACAGGCCAGAAGAAGCAGCTAAATAAATGTGTAAACAGGCCAGAAGAAACTAAATAAAAGTGTAAACAGGCCAATAGGAACCTAAATATAGATGTAAACTGACCAGAAGAAGCTAAATAAATTGTAAACAGACCAGAAGAAACTAAATAAATGTGTAAACAGGCCAGAAAGAGCTAAATAAACGTGTAAAAAGGCCAGAAGAAGCTAATTAAATGTGTAAACAGACCAGAAGAAGTTATTAATGTGTAAACAGGCCAAGAACGCTAAATATAGGTGTAAACAGGCCAGAAGAAGCTAATTGAATGTGTAAACAGACCAGAAGAAGCTAAACAAATGTGTAAACAGGCCAGAAGATGCTAAATAAATGTGTAAACAGGCCAGAAGAAGCTAAATAAATGTGTAAACATGCCAGAAGAATCTAAATAAAAGTGTAAACAGACCAGAAGCTAAATAAATGTGCAAACAGGCCAGAAAAAGCTAAATAAATGTGTAAACAGGCAAGAAGAAGCTATATAAATGTGTAACAGACCAAAAGAAGCTAAATAAATGTGTAAACAGGCCAGAAGATGCTAAATAAATGTGTAAACAGGCCAGAAGACGCTAAATAAATGTGCAAACAGGCTAGAAGCTAAATAAATGAGCAAACAAGCCAGAAGAAGCTAAATAAATGTGTAAACAGGCCAGAAGAAGCTAAATAAATGTGGAAACAGGGCAGAAGAACCTAAATAAAGGTGTAAACAGACCAGAAGAAGCTAAATAAATGTGTAAACAGACCAGAAGAAGCTACATAAATGTGTAAACAGCCCATAAAAAGCTAAATAATTGTGTAAACAGGCCAGAAGAAGCTAAGTAATTGTTTAAATTGGCGGGAAGAAGTTATTTAAATGTGTAAACAGGCCAGAAGAAGCTAAATAAATGTGTAAACATAATATAAGAAGCTAAATACATGTGTAAACAGACCAGAAGAAACTAAATAAATGTGTAATCAGTCCAGAAGAAGCTAAATAAATGTGTAAACAGGCCAGAAAAAGCTAAATAAATGTGTAAACAGGCCAGAAGACGCTAAATAAATGTGTAAACATAACAGAAGAAGCTAAATAAATGAGTAAACAGACCAGAAGAAGATAAATAAATGTGTAAACAGGCCAGATGAAGCTAACTATATATCCAAACAAGCCTGTTATCACTAAATACCAGGTTTGTCGAACGAAACAATCGGACAATAGTTTACTTCCATATTGAAACATTTTACCGTGAGGAAGTGCAATGTTTGTGTGTTTGCAAATACATTTTTCCCCCTAATTGGAATTCTATTTTTAAATGATATCCTTCGTTAGTGGTTATCATATTTTCGGTTAAAGAATTCTGATTTTCGTTAGTGAAGGTTTTATGATTTTAATTTAATATCTATAAAAGAGATTGTCTGTCTGTCTGTCTGTCTGTCTGTCTGTCTGTCTGTCTGTCTGTCTGTCTGTCTGTCTGTCTGTCTGTCTGTCTGTCTGTCTGTCTGTCTGTTTGTCTGTCTGTCTGTTTGTCCCGAAATAGGAGGCTAGACGGTTGGGGTTAGGAGCAAGAAGTAACGACAACAAAAGCAGCAACACTACAAAAGCAGCAACACTACAAAAACAGCAACGACTACAAAAACAGAAACACTAGAAAAACAGCAACACTACAAAAGCAGCAACACTACAAAAAGCTGCAACACTACAAAAGCAGCAACACTACAAAAACAGCAACACTACAAAAACAGCAACACTACAAAAGCAGCAATACTACAAATGCAGCAACACTACAAAAACAGCAACACTACAAAAGCAGCAACACTACAAAAGCAGCAACACTACAAAAGCAGCAACACTACAAAAGCAGCAACACTACAAAAGCAGCAACACTACAAAAACAGCAACACTACAAAAGCAGCAACACTACAAAAGCAGCAACACTACAAAAGCATCAACGACTAGAAAAGCATCAACACTACAAAAGCAGCAACACTACAAAAAACAGCAACACTACAAAAAGCAGCAACACTACAAAAGCAGCAACACTACAAAAGCAGCAACACTACAAAAGCAGCAACACTACAAAAACAGCAACACTACAAAAGCAGCAACACTACAAAAGCAGCAACACTACAAAAGCATCAACGACCACAAAAAGCATCAACACTACAAAAGCAGCAACACTACAAAAGCATCAAAGACTACAAAAGCAGCAACACTACAAAAGCATCAACGACTACAAAAGCATCAACGACTACAAAAGCAGCAACACTACAAAAGCAGCAACGACTACAAAAGTAGCAACACTACAAAAGCAGCAACACTACAAAAGCAGCAACACTACAAAAGTAGCAACGACTACAAAAGCATCAACGACTACAAAAGCATCAACGACTACAAAAGCATCAACGACTACAAAAGCATCAACGACTACAAAAAGCATCAACGACTACAAAAACAGCAACACTACAAAAGCATCAACGATTACAAAAGCATCAACGACTACAAAAGCATCAACGACTACAAAAGCATCAACGACTACAAAAAACAGCAACACTACAAAAGCATCAACAACTACAAAAGCATCAACGACTACAAAAGCATCAACGACAACAAAAGCATCAACGACTACAAAAGCATCAACGACTACAAAAGCATCAACGACTACAAAAGCATCAACGACTACAAAAGCATCAACGACTACAAAAAACAGCAACACTACAAAAGCAGCAACACTACAAAAGCTGCAACACTACAAAAGCAGCAACACTACAAAAACAGCAACACTACAAAAACAGCAACACTACAAAAGCAGCAACACTACAAAAAGCAGCAACACTACAAAAAGCAGCAACACTACAAAAGCAGCAACACTACAAAAACAGCAACACTACAAAAACAGCAACACTACAAAAAGCAGCAACACTACAAAAGCAGCAACACTACAAAAGCAGCAACACTACAAAAGCAGCAACACTACAAAAGCAGCAACACTACAAAAACAGCAACACTACAAAAGCAGCAACATTACAAAAGCAGCAACACTACAAAAGCATCAACGACTAGAAAAGCATCAACACTACAAAAGCAGCAACACTACAAAAACAGCAACACTACAAAAGCAGCAACACTACAAAAGCAGCAACACTACAAAAGCAGCAACACTACAAAGCAGGAACACTACAAAAACAGCAACACTACAAAAGCAGCAACACTACAAAAGCATCAACGACTACAAAAGCATCAACACTACAAAAGCAGCAACACTACAAAAGCATCAAGACTACAAAAGCAGCAACACTACAAAAGCATCAACGACTACAAAAGCATCAACGACTACAAAAGCAGCAACACTACAAAAGCAGCAACGACTACAAAAGTAGCAACACTACAAAAGCAGCAACACTACAAAAGCAGCAACACTACAAAAGTAGCAACGACTACAAAAGCATCAACGACTACAAAAGCATCAACGACTACAAAAGCATCAACGACTACAAAAGCATCAACGACTACAAAAGCATCAACGACTACAAAAACAGCAACACTACAAAAGCATCAACGATTACAAAAGCATCAACGACTACAAAAGCATCAACGACTACAAAAGCATCAACGACTACAAAAACAGCAACACTACAAAAGCATCAACAACTACAAAAGCATCAACGACTACAAAAGCATCAACGACAACAAAAGCATCAACGACTACAAAAGCATCAACGACTACAAAAGCATCAACGACTACAAAAGCATCAACGACTACAAAAGCATCAACGACTACAAAAACAGCAACACTACAAAAGCATCAACGACTACAAAAGCAGCAACACTACAAAAGCAGCAACACTACAAAAGCATCAACGACTACAAAAGCAGCAACACTACAAAAGCAGCAACACTACAAAAGCATCAACGACTACAAAAGCAGCAACGACTACAAAAGCAGCAACGACTACAAAAGCAGCAACATTACAAAAAGCAGCAACACTACAAAAGCAGCAACACTACAAAAGCAGCAACACTACAAAAGTAGCAACACTACAAAAGCAGCAACACTACAAAAGCAGCAACGACTACAAAAGCATCAACGACTACAAAAGCAGCAACGACTACAAAAGCAGCAACACTACAAAAGCAGCAACACTACAGAAGCATCAAAACTACAAAAGCAGCAACACTACAAAAGCAGCAACACTACAAAAGCAGCAACGACTACAAAAGTAGCAACACTACAAAAGCAGCAACACTACAAAAGCAGCAACGACTACAAAAGTAGCAACACTACAAAAGCAGCAACACTACAAAAGCAGCAACGACTACAAAAGCATCAACGACTACAAAAGCAGCAACGACTACAAAAGCAGCAACGACTACAAAAGCAGCAACACTACAAAAGCAGCAACGACTACAAAAGCAGCAACACTACAAAAAGCATCAAAAACTACAAAAGCATCAACACTACAAAACCATCAACGACTACAAAAGCAGCAACACTACAAAAGCAGCAACACTACAAAAGCAGCAACGACTACAAAAGCATCAACGACTACAAAAAGAGGCAACGACTACAAAAGCAGCAACACTACAAAAGCAGCAACATTACAAAAGCAGCAACACTACAAAAGCAGCAACACTACAAAAGGCAGCAACACTACAAAGCAGCAACACTACAAAAGCAGCAACACTACAAAAGCAGCAACACTACAAAAGCAGCAACGACTACAAAAGCAGCAACACTACAAAAGCAGCAAACGACTACAAAAGCAGCAACACTACAAAAGCAGCAACGACTACAAAAAACAGCACACTACAAAAGCAGCAACGACTACAAAAACAGCAACACTACAAAAGCTGCAACGACTACAAAAGCAGCAACACAACAAAAAGCAGCAACGACTACAAAAAACAGCAACACTACAAAAGCATCAACGACTACAAAAGCAGCAACACTACAAAAGCAGCAACACTACAAAAGCAGCAACGACTACAAAAGCAGCAACGACTAC
Organism: Procambarus clarkii; assembly: GCF_040958095.1. NCBI lineage: Eukaryota > Metazoa > Arthropoda > Malacostraca > Decapoda > Cambaridae > Procambarus > Procambarus clarkii. The sequence continues at coordinate 25,021,423 of NC_091157.1, read as the reverse complement.
AAAAACAGCAACACTACAAAAGCAGCAACACTACAAAAGCAGCAACACTACAAAAGCAGCAACACTACAAAAGCAGCAACATTACAAAAGCAGCAACACTACAAAAGCAGCAACACTACAAAAGCAGCAACGACTACAAAAACAGCAACACTACAAAAGCAGCAACACTACAAAAGCAGCAACACTACAAAAGCAGCAACACTACAAAAGCAGCAACACTACAAAAGCAGCAACGACTACAAAAGGAGCAACACTACAAAAGCAGCAACACTACAAAAGCAGCAACGACTACAAAAGCAGGAACACTACAAAAGCAGCAACACTACAAAAGCAGCAACGACTACAAAAACAGCAACACTACAAAAGCAGCAACACTACAAAAGCAGCAACGACTACAAAAGCAGCAACACTACAAAAACAGCAACACTACAAAAGCAGCAACACTACAAAAGCAGCAACACTACAAAAGCAGCAACACTACAAAAGCAGCAACGACTACAAAAGCAGCAACACTACAAAACAGCAACACTACAAAAGCAGCAACACTACAAAAGCAGCAACACTACAAAAACAGAAACTACAAAAGCAGCAACACTACAAAAGCGCAACGACTACAAAAGCAGCAACACTACAAAAGCAGCATTACTACAAAAGCAGCAAACGACTACAAAAGCAGCAACACTACAAAAGCAGCAACACTACAAAAGCAGCAACGACTACAAAACAGCACACTACAAAAGCAGCAACACTACAAAAGCAGCAACACTACAAAAGCATCAACGACTACAAAAGCATCAACGACTACAGAAGCAGCAACGACTACAAAAGCAGCAACACTACAAAAGCAACAACGACTACAAAAGCATCAACGACTACAAAAGCATCAACGACTACAAAAACAGCAACACTACAAAAGCAGCAACACTACAAAAGCAGCAACGACTACAAAAGCAGCAACGACTACAAAAACAGCAACACTACAAAAGCAGCAACACTACAAAAAGCAGCAACACTACAAAAGCAGCAACACTACAAAAGCAGCAACACTACAAAAGCTGCAACGACTACAAAAGCAGCAACACTACAAAAGCAGCAACGACTACAAAAACAGCATCACTACAAAAGCATCAACGACTACAAAGCAGCAACACTACAAAGCAGCAACACTACAAAAGTAGCAACACTACAAAAGCAGCAACACTACAAAAGCAGCAACGACTACAAAAGCATCAACGACTACAAAAGCAGCAACGACTACAAAAGCAGCAACACTACAAAAGCAGCAACACTACAGAAAGCATCAAACACTACAAAAGCAGCAACACTAACAAAAGAGCGCAACACTACAAAAGCAGCAACGACTACAAAAGTAGCAACACTAACTAAAAAGCAGCAACACTACAAAAGCAGCAACGACTACAAAAGTAGGCAACACTACAAAAGCAGCAACACTACACAAAAGCAGCAACGACTACAAAAAGCATCAACGACTACAAAAGCAAGCAACGACTACAAAAGCAGCAACGACTACAAAAGCAGCAACGACTACAAAAGCAGCAACACTACAAAAGCATCAACGACTACAAAAGCAGCAACACTACAAAGCAGCAAACACTACAAAAGCAGCAACGACTACAAAAGCATCAACGACTACAAAAACAGCAACGACTACAAAAGCAGCACCACTACCAAAAGCGCAACATTACAAAAGCAGCAACACTACAAAAGCAGCAACACTACAAAAAGCAAGCAACACTACAAAAGGCACAACACTACAAAACAGCCAGCAACACTACAAAAGCAGCAACACTACAAAAGCAGCAGCGACTACAAAAGCAGCAACACTACAAAAGCAGCAACGACTACAAAGCAGCAACACTACAAAAGCAGCAACGACTACAAAAACAGCAACACTACAAAAGGCAGCAACGACTACAAAAACAGCACACTACAAAAGCTGCAACGACTACAAAAGCAGCAACACTACAAAAAGCAGCAACGACGTACAAAAACAGCAACACTACAAAAAGCATCAACGACTACAAAAGCAGCAACACTACAAAAGCAGCAACACTACAAAAGCAGCAACGACTACAAAAAGCAGCAACGATTACAAAAACAGCAACACTACAAAAGCAGCAACACTACAAAAGCAGCAACACTACAAAAGCAGCAACACTACAAAAGCAGCAACACTACAAAAGCAGCAACACTACAAAAGCAGCAACGACTACAAAAACAGCAACACTACAAAAAGCAGCAACACTACAAAAGCAGCAACACTACAAAAGCAGCAACACTACAAAGCAGCAACACTACAAAAGCAGCAACACTACAAAAGCAGCAACACTACAAAAGCAGCAACACTACAAAAGCAGCAACGACTACAAAAACACAGCAACACTACAAAAGCAGCAACAACTACAAAAGCAGCAACACTACAAAAGCAGCAACACTACAAAAGCAGCAACGACTACAAAAGGAGCAACACTTCAAAAGCAGCAACACTACAAAAGCAGCAACGACTACAAAAAACAGCAACACTACAAAAGCAGCAACACTACAAAAGCAGCAACACTACAAAAGCAGCAACACTACAGAAGCATCAAAACTACCAAAAGCAGCAACACTACAAAGCAGCAACACTACAAAAGCAGCACCGACTACAAAAGTAGCAAACACTACAAAAGCAGCAACACTACAAAAGCAGCAACGACTACAAAGTAGCAACACTACAAAAGCAGCAACACTACAAAAGCAGCAACGACTACAAAAGCATCAACGACTACAAAAAGCAGCAACGACTACAAAAGCAGCAACGACTACAAAAGCAGCAACACTACAAAAGCAGCAACGACTACAAAAGCAGCAACACTACAAAAAGCATCAAAACTACAAAAGCAGCAACACTACAAAACCATCAACGACTACAAAAGCAGCAACACTACAAAAGCAGCAACACTACAAAGCAGCAACGACTACAAAAGCAGCAACACTACAAAAAGCAGCAAACATTACAAAAGCAGCAACACTACAAAAAGCAGCAACACTACAAAAGCAGCAACACTACAAAAGCAGCAACACTACAAAAGCAGCAACACTACAAAATCAGCAAACACTACAAAAGCAGCAACACTACAAAAGCAGCAACGACTACAAAAGCAGCAACACTACAAAAGCAGCAACGACTACAAAAGCAGCAACACTACAAAAGCAGCAACGACTACAAAAACAGCAACACTACAAAAGCAGCAACGACTACAAAAACAGCAACACTACAAAAGCTGCAACGACTACAAAAGCAGCAACACTACAAAGCAGCAACGACTACAAAAACAGCAACACTACAAAAGCATCAACGACTACAAAAGCAGCAACACTACAAAAGCAGCAACACTACAAAAGCAAGCCAACGACTACAAAGCAGCAACGACTACAAAACAGCAACACTACAAAAGCAGCAACACTACAAAAGCAGCAACACTACAAAAGCAGCAACACTACAAAAGCAGCAACACTACAAAAGCAGCAACACTACAAAAGCAGCAACGACTACAAAAACAGCAACACTACAAAAGCAGCAACACTACAAAAGCAGCAACACTACAAAAGCAGCAACACTACAAAAGCAGCAACACTACAAAAGCAGCAACACTACAAAAGCAGCAACACTACAAAAGCAGCAACACTACAAAAGCAGCAACGACTACAAAAACAGCAACACTACAAAAGCAGCAACACTACAAAAGCAGCAACACTACAAAAGCAGCAACACTACAAAAGCAGCAACGACTACAAAAGCAGGAACACTACAAAAGCAGCAACACTACAAAAGCAGCAACGACTACAAAAACAGCAACACTACAAAAGCAGCAAACACTACAAAAGCAGCAACGACTACAAAAGCAGCAACACTACAAAAACAGCAACACTACAAAAGCAGCAACACTACAAAAGCAGCAACGACTACAAAAACAGCAACACTACAAAAGCAGCAACACTACAAAAGCAGCAACGACTACAAAAGCAGCAACGACTACAAAAACAGCAACACTACAAAAGCAGCAACACTACAAAAGCAGCAACACTACAAAAGCAGCAACACTACAAAAGCAGCAACACTACAAAAGCAGCAACACTACAAAAGCAGCAACGACTACAAAAACAGCAACACTACAAAAGCAGCAACACTACAAAAGCAGCAACACTACAAAAGCAGCAACACTACAAAAGCAGCAACACTACAAAAGCAGCAACACTACAAAAGCAGCAACACTACAAAAGCAGCAACACTACAAAAGCAGCAACGACTACAAAAACAGCAACACTACAAAAGCAGCAACACTACAAAAGCAGCAACACTACAAAAGCAGCAACACTACAAAAGCAGCAACGACTACAAAAGGAGCAACACTTCAAAAGCAGCAACACTACAAAAGCAGCAACGACTACAAAACAGCAACACTACAAAAGCAGCAACACTACAAAAGCAGCAACACTACAAAAGCAGCAACACTACAGAAGCATCAAAACTACAAAAGCAGCAACACTACAAAAGCAGCAACACTACAAAAGCAGCAACGACTACAAAAGTAGCAACACTACAAAAGCAGCAACACTACAAAAGCAGCAACGACTACAAAAGTAGCAACACTACAAAAGCAGCAACACTACAAAAGCAGCAACGACTACAAAAGCATCAACGACTACAAAAGCAGCAACGACTACAAAAGCAGCAACGACTACAAAAGCAGCAACACTACAAAAGCAGCAACGACTACAAAAGCAGCAACACTACAAAAGCATCAAAACTACAAAAGCAGCAACACTACAAAACCATCAACGACTACAAAAGCAGCAACACTACAAAAGCAGCAACACTACAAAAGCAGCAACGACTACAAAAGCATCAACGACTACAAAAACAGCAACGACTACAAAAGCAGCAACACTACAAAAGCAGCAACATTACAAAAGCAGCAACACTACAAAAGCAGCAACACTACAAAAGCAGCAACACTACAAAAGCAGCAACACTACAAAAGCAGCAACACTACAAAAGCAGCAACACTACAAAAGCAGCAACGACTACAAAAGCAGCAACACTACAAAAGCAGCAACGACTACAAAAGCAGCAACACTACAAAAGCAGCAACGACTACAAAAACAGCAACACTACAAAAGCAGCAACGACTACAAAAAGCAACACTACAAAAGCTGCAACGACTACAAAAGCAGCAACACTACAAAAGCAGCAACGACTACAAAACAGCAACACTACAAAAGCATCAACGACTACAAAAGCAGCAACACTACAAAAGCAGCAACTACAAAAGCAGCAACGACTACAAAAGCAGCAACGACTACAAAAACAGCAACACTACAAAAGCAGCAACACTACAAAAGCAGCAACACTACAAAAGCAGCAACAACACAACACACAAAGCAACACTACAAAAGCAGCAACACTACAAAAGCAGCAACGATTACAAAAACAGCAACACTACAAAAGCAGCAACACTACAAAAGCAGCAACACTACAAAAGCAGCAACACTACAAAAGCAGCAACACTACAAAAGCAGCAACACTACAAAAGCAGCAACACTACAAAAGCAGCAACACTACAAAAGCAGCAACGACTACAAAAACAGCAACACTACAAAAGCAGCAACACTACAAAAGCAGCAACACTACAAAAGCAGCAACACTACAAAAGCAGCAACGACTACAAAAGCAGGAACACTACAAAAGCAGCAACACTACAAAAGCAGCAACGACTACAAAAACAGCAACACTACAAAAGCAGCAACACTACAAAAGCAGCAACGACTACAAAAGCAGCAACACTACAAAAACAGCAACACTACAAAAGCAGCAACACTACAAAAGCAGCAACACTACAAAAGCAGCAACACTACAAAAGCAGCAACGACTACAAAGCAGCAACACTACAAAACAGCAACACTACAAAAGCAGCAACACTACAAAAGCAGCAACACTACAAAAACAGCAACACTACAAAAGCAGCAACACTACAAAAGCAGCAACGACTACAAAAGCAGCAACACTACAAAAGCAGCATTACTACAAAAGCAGCAACGACTACAAAAGCAGCAACACTACAAAAGCAGCAACACTACAAAAGCAGCAACGACTACAAAAACAGCAACACTACAAAAGCAGCAACACTACAAAAGCAGCAACACTACAAAAGCATCAACGACTACAAAAGCATCAACGACTACAAAGCAGCAACGACTACAAAAGCAGCAACACTACAAAAGCAACAACGACTACAAAAGCATCAACGACTACAAAAGCATCAACGACTACAAAAACAGCAACACTACAAAAGCATCAACGACTACAAAAGCATCAACGACTACAAAAGCATCAACGACTACAAAAACAGCAACACTACAAAAGCAGCAACACTACAAAAGCAGCAACACTACAAAAGCATCATTGACTACAAAAGCATCAACGACTACAAAAACAGCAACACTACAAAAGCAGCAACACTACAAAACAGCAACACTACAAAAGCAGCAACACTACAAAAGCAGCAACACTACAAAAGCAGTAACACTACAAAAGCAGCAACACTACAAAAGCAGCAACACAACAAAAGCAGCAACACTACAAAAGCATCAACGACTACAAAAGCAGCAACACTACAAAAGCAGCAACACTACAAAAGCAGCATCACTACAAAAGCAGCAACACTACAAAAGCAGCAACACAACAAAAGCAGCAACACTACAAAAGCAGCAACACTACAAAAGCAGCAACGACTACAAAAGCATCAACGACTACAAAAGCATCAACGACTACAAAAGCAGCAACACTACAAAAGCAGCAACACTACAAAAGCATCAACGACTACAAAAGCAGCAACACTACAAAAGCAGCAACTCTACAAAAGCAGCAACACTACAAAAGCATCAACGACTACAAAAGCATCAACGACTACAAAGCAGCAACGACTACAAAAGCATCAACGACTACCAAAAGCATCAACGACTACAAAAGCAGCAACACTACAAAAGCATCAACGACTACAAAAGCATCAACGACTACAAAGCATCAACGACTACAAAAGCATCAACGACTACAAAAGCAGCAACACTACAAAAGCAGCAACACTACAAAAGCAGCAACACTACAAAAGCAGCAACACTACAAAAACAGCAACAACTACAAAAGCATCAACGACTACAAAAGCATCAACGACTACAAAAACAGCAACACTACAAAGCAGCAACACTACAAAAGCAGCAACGACTACAAAAACAGCAACACTACAAAAGCAGCAACGACTACAAAAGCAGCAACGACTACAAAAGCAGCAACACTACAAAAGCAGCAACGACTACATAAGCAGCACCGCTGTCAGCACACACAACAGCAGCAGCCCCAGCATCGCCAGGAGAACACTTACAGCAGCGACAAGCCGAACAGCACTAAGCAGAAACAGCATCAGCAGGAGAAATAGCAGAGTTACCATGACGTCACAGGGAGCAACAGCACCAGGAACATTATCCTCTACCGCAGGAGGAGAAGGAGGAACAACAACAGCAGCAGAAGGAACAACATCAGCAGCATCAGCAGGAGGAGGAGCAGCATCAAAACGAGGAACAGTGGGCAGCAGCACGACGTCACAGAGGCAGCCACTAAGCATGGCAACAGAGCATTAAGCTCCGCCTGCCGAGCTCTTAACATGACTGTCACAAAGTGATGCCAAAGTCCCAGCCACGTCTCCTACAATGGGGAATTCAGGAGGCTGGGAAGCACAGTGTCTGGGGGAGGCGGCACTCCTGTCCTGTCTCTGCTCTAGCCCTCATGATGAGGTGTAAAGATGATGAGGTGTGAGGATGATGAGGTGTGAGGATGATGAGGTGTGAGCATGATGAGGGTTGAGGATACTGTAGTGTAAGGATGATGAGGTGTGAGGATACTGTAGTGTGAGGATGATGAGGTGTGAGGATGCTGTAGTGTGAGGATGATGAGGTGTGAGTATGATAAGGTGTGAGGATGATGAGGTGTGAGGATAATGTGTGAGGATGCTAGTGTGAGGATTATGAGGTGTGAGGATGCTGCATTGTGATGATGAAGGGACCTTATAATGTGTTTATGCTTAAATGTCTGTCGTACTGCAAGGTGGGTTTTTGGATCCAAAACAGCAGCTATCACTCACGCTGGGTAAACTCTTCCTTCTAAAAACACGTAAACAAGTGCTTTTATACATGAAGAAGCCTTCCCAAGAACATTCCATGACTGTAAAACATAATGAAAATATTGGTGTTAAATATAGAAAGCCAGTAATAAACTGAATAAGAGATAAGAAGAAATAATTTGAATGATAGAACAAAAAAATATTGGAACGTTTGGCAAACTGACTTGAACGCGAGCCGTCACTCGTCCAGTGTGCGGGTAGTTGTGACGGAGGACGGACATCCCTGACCACGTTGTCGGAGTTTGCTCTCTTTTTTACCAAGTTGTGCCTATTTATTATAGAATAGGGGTAGGATATCGCTACTGTTAAATGTCCCAGTGGCGACTGGTAATTGTACAGGATTTTCGCCTTCAGTATGTTATGTGACTTGTGACGATAATCTCTTTCAACAGAGATTGAGCCTGCTCTTCTCTACTTCAAGTTACGCCAACATACAAGTATAAGATGCTACATTCAAGATACGTCACCAGTAGCACAAAACGTTTTGACCAGGAGGCAAAACGTATCCAAGATCCCCCCACTCCACACGCCAGCTCATCAAACCAGCTAACTACCCTTCACCAGCTTGCCTGCCCTGATTGGTGACTCGCCAGCCGCGCACCTGCACACAGCATCTCAGCGCCCTCTACCCGAGTCGACGTCTGAGCCTGACCAGCTATCAACTTCAGAATATGCCTTGTGCTCTTAGCGTTGACATCTCTCTCTGGCATACTAGCTCATTAGCAAGTATACGAAGGGAGGTTTCAGCCATAGCCAATATTCTCAGCACCATTTCAACATTATTTAATCTATTGTTTTTTTGTATTTATCTTTGTCATTTTATTTCATTAGTCATTTGCCCGAGATTTGCCTTTATTTTCATTTATGTTTAAAGTAAATATATTAAAGTTTCATTGTTCATACTTTGTGTTTTACGTGTTCCTCCCTCTAACTTACCACAGACAACAGGCAATCAGTTTATCTTTTTTTTGTAAGTGTGTCCAGGCATTGACACCTGCCATTGGAGGACTGCCAAACATCAACACTCCAACACTTTCCCGTCACATTTTTATGGGGCCTGTCCGGGAGCTTCACTCAGGTACTAGTACCAGAACGTCAATTTGTGGTAAGCGTACTTCACTTTGCTAAAGTAGCCTTTCAATATTATCATTAGTTTTCATATTTATATGGTGCTGTGTGTATTGTGCATTCCGAGAGTAGCATATGGTGAGTGTGAGATAACTTTGGATTACGTGGTGACTGTAGGCCGCAGTCATTCTCTTAATTGGTCATCTCTCCCTCCGTGTTATTACTCGTGTTTACCACCTTTTGTCCCTAGGATATTTCTCATATTTTCGGCAGATCATCATTATGGTACCCTGGTACTTTGATTTGTCTCCGGGTCAAAGCACCCTATCTTCTGCAATCCAACCGAAGGAGGAAAAGAGGGCCATAGTTCCTCTAGCACGGTCTTTGTTGCTGAGTTGGGACCTCAGCAGCAGTGCTCGTCACCAGTTGACACTCGCACCCCTACACGTCGGTCAGAGATGATGATATTTACTTAGGTAGGGAATTAGCTTTCTTTTTACAGAGCACAAAGTTCGCTAATTCTGTAAGTATCATATTCATTTAATGGGAAACCCTTGCTTATGTCCTATAGAGACTCGGCAAGGTATGCCTACATTCTTGGACTACCTAATTCACTTTTGGAGCAATTAAATGTTTCATTTGTTTTAGAAACTCAAGTTTCACTTATTTAGTAGGATTTTCTTGCCCTTATTCTCTTACATTGAGTACCGGGTACAAGATTTCCTGCGATTTTGATTGACTAATCATTTACCATCCTATAATTAACTTTAATTGTTAAAGATTAAAATTCCACAGGACAGTTACCAGTTGCCACGTTATCCTGTTTCTGACATTTACCATATCACAATTATATTCGTGTACATTTATTTGCTGTCTTTCACCATGTTTCGTCTCCAAGCTTTCCGTAACGATCCAGCTGGTGAAATAGGGACATTATGTCGTGCAAGAGGACTGAATTACAAACTCTTGCACACGAGTATCAACTAGATGTTCCCCATGGAACCAACAAAAATGAAATACATAACCTAATCATGGATTAACTCTTAGATGAAGGGAAGATTGACTCTGAAACTCACGAAACTTATTCTATTGCAGATAAAACTGATTTGGCGACTATGAAACTCAAACTCGAGCTTGCAAAGCTCGAGAGGGAGCAACAGCAAGCAGCTCTACAAATGAGGAAAGAAGAAACCGCCTTGAGGAAAGAAGAGCAAGAACGAGAGGCCGCCTTGAGGAAAGAAGAGCAAGAAAGAGAGGCGGCCCTGGCAAAAGAAGCTCTACAAATAAAGAACGAGAAGCTGCAATCAGGAAAGAAGAACAGGAACGTGAGACAGTACTACTCAGGGAGCGTGAACGAATACAGCTTGAAGCAAAACAACGCCACCTGGAGATACAACGCGAACATGACAAACAGCAAGCGGCAATGGCTATCGAATGTCGTCAACAAGAACTCACGTTGGAAACTACACACCACACTCAACGCCAGCAAGCTACCGCCAGTCTTCCAGTAAGTTTCAATATCTCCCATGCAAGTAAGTTAATGCCACCATTCGTTGAGACAGAGATCGATGTCTTTTTTACCACCTTTGAGACCTAGCTAATCAACTTAGCTGGCCTGCTGACCAATGGTCTACCCTTCTCAGAGTGCATCTTACAGGTAGAGCTGCAGTTACTCTCAGTACCTTAGCGTCTGAGAATGACTACCAGACCCTGAAGCAAGCAGTGTTGGACGCCTACCTTCTCTCCACCGAAAATTCCGTGACCATCTTAAGGCAAGTACCACCACCTTTCTAGAATTTGCCAATACAAAGAAAAGATATTTTTGAAATGGCTTGTAGCAGCACATGTCTCTACATTTGCAGAATTCGTCAACCTCATGCTAGTTGAGGAATTCTTGAGACCTGTTCCCCCTTCCGTCCGTTTATATCTAGCAGATAAAGAAGAAACCGACTACATCAAATGTGCAAGTCGGCTGACACCTACAACCTCATCCACCGGCTGACACCAGAACCACCTTCCAGTAAGAAGTCTTGGTACAGTTACGATAAAGTGAGTACAGATCAAGCGAGCTCACAATTGTATTGTAAGTATTGCAAACTCTATGGACATACCATAGATAGATGTGTGAAGGCTCAATACAAGAGCAATGAATCTACTAAACCGAAACAGACTCCTCCTAAGTCCGGTAAGCCTGTAATGAATGTTGGTGTTAATGTTAATGATCTTTCTCTCTTCAGTAAACACCTGTATCCTGGAACTGTCTCTACCAACGGTACAGATTCGGAGGGAAGTTTCAAATTGAAGATCTTGAGGGACACAGCGGCTCTTCAGTCCATTATGTTGAAATCGGCTGTGTCTAACGCCTACACCGGGGAAACCGTCCTTATCACTGATCTCACTGCTACCACTCCATATCCACTCGCCAGAGTCCACTTGGATTGTCCCTTCGTGACCGGTGAAGTCCAAGTCGCCATCAGGGAAAAGCCTTTTCCCATGCCTGGAGTGCAACTTCTCCTGGACAACGACTTGGCAGAAGATCTGCAACCGCCCAACCTGATCATCACGGACAAACCCCAGGTGTGTACCTCTGTAATGGATAATCCCATCTTTGAATATGTTCCAGCAGAGGTTCAAGAAAGTGATAAAGTTTCTCCTCCGGTTTTGGTGACCACCCGTGCACAAGCTGCACGACCGCAACCAGCTGACTCTACTGCTACCGCTGTCCCTCAAGACCCTCAGAATCTACCTCCAAATCTTACCAAGTTGGAGTTCCGTAAGTTACAGAGGGAAGATCAATCATTAACACCATTATTCTTCCAGGCTGAGACTCAACCTGACAGTATCCCTGGGTTCTTCCTAGAGAATGAATTGCTCTACCGCAGATACAAACCCAGCAAGCTGAAGGAGGATGACGATTGGGCCAATGTCGAACAACTAGTGATTCCCACCAGCCTACGGCCCAATATTCTACACCTGGCCCACGGAGCTCTTTCTCGCTATGGCTTCAACAAAACCTACCACGGAATCAGACAAGACTACTACTGGCCAGGTATGGTAAAAGACATAAAGAAATACGTACAAGAGTGTCATATATGTCAGATGGCAGGTAAACCTAACATCTCTATTCCCCAGGCTCCACTGAAACCCATCTAGGTGCCTGCGGAACCTTTCCACAGACTCATCATAGACTGTGTTGGTCCTTTACCCCGGACCAGTTCTGGCAACGCATATATATTAACTATCATGTGTCCTACCACCAGGTTTCCCATAGCAATTCCAGTAAAGAACATTACGGCTGCTACTGTGGTGAAACACCTATTGAAGATCTTCACCCAGTATGGATTTCCAAGAGAGGTTCAAAGTGACTGTGGCACCAACTTCACCAGTGATCTCTTCAAGAAGACTCTGGAGGAGTTCAACATCACACAGGTACTGTCCAGCCCCTATCATCCTGCTTCACAGGGTTCTCTTGAATGTAGTCATCAGACTATTAAAGCACTCCTAAAGAAATTCTGCAAAGAGACTTTGAAGGACTGGGATAGACAACTTGATCTTATTATGTGCATTTTTCGAAGTCTCCCCAATGAGTCTCTAGGAGTATCTCCTTATGAGATGCTCTACGGACGTAAGTGCCGTACTCCTCTCAAAGCTTTCAAGGACTCTCTATGTAATGCCACCTTCAGTGTCCATCAGAATGTGCCTCAGTTTCTTCAAAACTTACAACACATTCTAGAGAGAGTACGTAAATTTGCTAATGACAACCTATTGAAAGCCCAGGAGAGGATGAAGACTCATTTTGACCAAAGCAGCAAATTAATGAAATTTAAACCAGGAGACTTCGTGTTGGCATACTTTCCTATCCCAGGTTCTCCATTGCAAAACAAGTTTTCAGGACCCTACCGTATCAAGGAGTGCAGGAAAAACCACAACTACGTTCTTGAGACTCCAGATAGGCGGCGGAGGACCCAGTTGTGCCACGTCAACCTCCTGAAGCAGTATCAAGGTATTCCCCCCACTGTGATGGTATCAGTCTCCGCGTTTAAAGATCCATACCTCCATAGTGAAACCTTCCCTGCTTCTCCCGAAAGCACTAACACTGAGTCTCTGCTTTCCAACTCGGAAATCCTGGCTAATCTTCATAACTATTTTCAGGACAATAATAGTGCACCTCTCATCAGAATCTTCAAGGAACACCAGAAGTTGTTCAACGATGATCCACAGGAGTGTAATGTGGTTCAGCACGACATCCAACTACTCCCCGACACACGGCCGATTCGTCAACCTTTCTACCGAATCAGCCCGAGTAAGAAGGAAGTCATGCGTGCTGAGGTACGGTACCTCCTGGATCATGGGCTGGCTACCCCTTGTGAGTCCCCTTGGGCCTCACCCTGCATCCTGGTGCCAAAACCGCATGGTAAGGTGAGACTATGTACCGATTATCGTAAATTAAATCTTGTGACTGTCAAGGATGCGTATCCCTTACCTAGAATAGATGACATCCTTGACGCCATTGGTCATGCGCGGTACCTATCGAAGCTGGACTTGTTAAAAGGATATTACCAGGTATGTTTAACGGAGCGAGCTAAGGAAATATCTGCCTTTACCACTCCTTTTGGCCTTTACAGATACGAACGCCTTCCCTTTGGACTATGTAATGCCCCGGCCACCTTTAAGCGAGCTGTCAACCGTGTCATCCAGGGCTTGGATAACATCTACGCCTACTTGGATGATATCGTTGTGGCAACCAACACCTGGAGCGAACATCTGCAACGATTGTTTGCCAAGCTCCTGTCAGCCGGCCTCACCATCAACTTGGGCAAGTCCACCTTTGCCAAAGGTAAAGTGCGTTATTTGGTCATGAGATAGGGAGTGGCAGCATAGCTCCGTTAAACATACATACCCTAGCCATCCAGCATTACCCACAGCCTACCACCAGGAAGCAGCTCCTGCGCTTCCTTGGTCTTGCCTCCTACTACCGTAGGTTTGTGAGGAACTTTAGTACGGTGGCAACACCCTTGATCACCTTAACCGCCCCAAGCAACGGTATAATTGGACCATTCAGCAAACCGTTGCTTTTGAACAACTTAAATTCCTGCTCTGTTCTAATCCTATTCTCGCCTCGCCAGATATCACGAAGCCTTTCATCCTCCATGTTGACGCCAGTGGTACCGGCATCGGGGGTGTCCTGATGCCACAACGAGGCGAGGAGATTCTGCCTTGTAGCTACTACAGCTATAAATTAAAGCCACACCAAAGGAACTACAGCACGATCGAGAAGGAGTTACTATCAATCGTCCTGAACCTGCAGCACTTCGAACCGTACCTGCAAAGTGCTCGGTCTACCACCATCTATTCGGACCACAATCCCCTACGCTTCCTGCAGCAAGCCCAATTCAACAACCAACGACTTCTACGATGGGCTTTATATCTGCAGACTTTCAACCTGGAGATCTTCTACATCAAGGGTTCTGACAACATCATAGCAGACGCCCTCTCCAGAGTCTATGAAGTAGAGGCTGCTCCACCTACCACTCTACAACCTGAAGACGTAACTTCACCCAGAACCGCAGGCTTCGGGGGAGAGTTGTGAAAATAATCTCTTTCAAGAGAGATTGAGCCTGCTCTTCCCTACTTCAAGTTACGCCAACATACAAGTATAAGATGCTACATTCAAGATACGTCACCGGTAGCCCAAAACGTTTTGACCAGGAGGCAAAACGTATCCAAGATCCCCCCACTCCACACACCCTCCACACGCCGGCTCGTCATCAAACCAGCTAACTACCCTTCACCAGCTTGCCTGCCCCTGATTGGTGACTCGCCAGCCGCGCACCTGCACACAGCACCTCAGCGCCCTCTACCCGAGTCGACGTCTGAGCCTGGCCATCTATCAACTTCAGAATATTCCTTGTGCTCTTAGCGTTGACATCTCTCTCTGGCATACTAGCTCATTAGCTCGTATACGAAGGGAGGTTTCAGCCATAGCCAATATTCTCAGCACCATTTCAACATTATTTAATCTATTGTGTTTTTTGTATTTATCTTTGTCATTTTATTTCATTAGTCATTTGCCCGAGATTTGCCTTTATTTTCATTTATGTTTAAAGTAAATATATTAAAGTTTCATTGTTCTTACTTTGTGTTTTACGTGTTCCTCCCTCTAACTTACCACAGACAACAGGCAAGCAGTCTATCTTTTTTTTGTAAGTGTGACCAGGCATTGACACCTGCCATTGGAGGACTGCTGAACATCAACACTCCAACACTTTCCCGTCACAGACTAAAAACGTTTATACATTGTAAATTATACTATTAATTCCTTTGTGTCTCCTTTCGATAATTACTTTGTTATTGATATACACCACTCGGTAACGGTGGTTAAACAGTATAATAGATTCAGTCAACTGACTGCTTCTTTGCACTGAAGCAGTCAAGAACTAACCTAACTAAAGATATTAACCTAACTAACCCAAAATTAACTTGTGTAATATTGTTTGGTTATTATAAAGTGCTGGAATTTGGTCATTCCAATACATAATTCCATCTCACTAAGCACACCAGTTTTGTCAATTCCTAAAGTCTTGATTTAATCTAACATTTGACCTGATCTTAATCATTTCCCTAATAAAAATATTATAATTTCTAGCTACTATTTAGACCTTAAAATCATTGTGTGAATTAATGAAATTGTCCATAATGAAAATGACTCGTCATGGTGAAAATGACTCGTCGTGGTGAAAATGACTCGTCGTGGTGAAAATGACTCGTCGTGGTGAAAATGACTCGTCGTGGTGAAAATGACTCGTCGTGGTGAAAATGACTCGTCGTGGTGAAAATGACTCGTCGTGGTGAAAATGACTCGTCGTGGTGAAAATGACTCGTCGTGGTGAAAATGACTCGTCCTGGTGAAAATGACTCGTCATGGTGAAAATGACTCGTCCTGGGGAAAAGGACGAGTCCTGGTGAAAATGACTCGTCCTGGTGAAAATGACTCGTCCTGGGGAAAATGACTCGTCCTGGGGAAAATGACTCGTCCTGGTGAAAATGACTCGTCCTGGGGAAAAGGACGAGTCAAGGTATGTGTCTTTAAGACAGTTCTAAATTTACCTACAAACGCTGCAAGTAAATAATGCTATACCTCCGAGAAAGTCTCGCCGTTCCCGTCAAGACTAATTACCGGAGAGCTTATGGTAAGGACGAGTTTAGATATCCTTTAGATCTGATTTAGATCTTTAAATCTGATTTAGATCTTTAGATCTGATTTAGGTCTTAGATCTGATTTAGATCTTTAGGCCTGATTTGATTTAGATCTCCTATTTTTACACGAGACAATCTCCTGTCCTTATAATGATGTGGTGTAGGGATGCTGTAATGTGAGGGAGATGAGGTGTAAGAAAGCTAATGGTATGAGGGAGATGAGGTGTAAGGATGCTAATCGTGTGAGGGAGATGAGGTGTAAGAATGCTACCGCTATGAGGGAGATGAGGTGTAAGGATGCTACCGCTGTGAGGGAGATGAGGTGTAAGGATGCTACCGCTGTGAGGGAGATGAGGTGTAAGGATGCTACCGCTGTGAGGGAGATGAGGTGTAAGGATGCTACCGCTGTGAGGGAGATGAGGTGTAAGAATGCTAATGGTGTTTACACGAGAATATTACAAATTTGTTGTAATACTTTGTAATTCGTCATTGTGTCTTATAATTAAATGTAATCCTTTAGCGAGTTAGGTTAGGTTAGGGCAGGTTTGGTTAGGTTAGAGCAGGTACGGTTAGGGCAGGTTAGGTTAGGGCAGGTTAGGTTAGGGCAGGTTAGGTTAGGGCAGGTTAGGTTAGGGCAGGTTAGGTTAGGTTAGAGCAGGTACGGTTAGGGCAGGTTAGGTTAGGGCAGGTTAGGTTAGGGCAGGTTAGGTTAGGGCAGGTTAGGTTAGGTTAGGGCAGGTTAGGTTAGGTTAGGGCAGGTTAGGTTAGGACAGGTTAGGTTAGGACAGGTTAGGGCAACTTAAAGCAGCTTAGGGCAGGTTAGGGAATGTTAAAGCAGGTTATCTTGAGGTTTTCTTGAGATGATTTCGGGGCTTTAGTGTCCCCGCGGCCCGGTCCTCGACCAGGCCTCCACCCCCAGAAAGCAGCCCGTGACAGCTGACTAGCACCCAGGTACCTATTTACTGCTAGGTAACAGGGGCATAGGGTGAAAGAAACTCTGCCCATTGTTTCTCACCGGCGCCCGGGATCGAACCCGGGGCCACAGGATCACAGTCCAGCGTGCTATCCGCTCGGCCGACCGGCTCCGACTCGACCAGGTTAGGGCAGGTTAAAGCAGGTTAGGGCAGGTTAGGGCAGGTTAGAGCAGGTTAAAGCAGGTTAGGGCAGGTTAAAGCAGGTTAGGGCAGGTTAAAGCAGGTTAGGGCAGGTTAGGGCAGGTTAAAGCAGGTTAGGGCAGGTTAAAGAAGGTTAGGGCAGGTTAAAGACAAGTAGAAGTATTGTGTGTCAGGAGCCAAGCTGTAAGTCTCAGAGGGACTTATATAAGTGTTGATGCATCATAATTCACAACATTTCCTTGATACAATAACGTACGAGTATAAATCACCATTATAACCCACCAGGAAAACTAATGTTTCAACAACCGTAGTGTAGTAGTGTCCACTACGCTAAATGGAGGCTACTTAATTGCCAACGATATTATCCAAGTACACAGCGAGAGATCAGGGGGTAGGGAGAGCATGGAGGGAGGAGGAGAGGTCAGGGAATGGTGTTGTAATCCACAAGTTAGTAGGAATTATTAGCTAGAGGATCATTACTACAACACTTAACGAATGATGATTGGAAGTACATGTAAGTAGACAGACTATGGATCACATATCTAAGAGGTCAATGGATTAAGACCGAAGCTGTTTAGCCAAATTAATAATTCCTGGAAAGAGGAATTATTCTTCGTCAGGCTTCTAGGATCAATGTTACCGCTCTAGGGATAAGGTTAATCGGATTATACCTTCCTCGAGAGGCGTGGTGAAATGTTTGAGGCCATGGTTGGCTGGAGTCAGTCTGATTGTTTGAGTTGAACTGGCAAGTCCTCTGGATACCCGTTTGCAGCAGCAACGAAGTGTAGCAAACAGCTATGCGAGAACCTGATGTGATTTTAGTGACCAAGTTAAGTCTGCAGTATGTGAGTATTGAATGAAAGACTAACCGGGTGTGGAGCGTTGTAGTAATCATTCCGTATTAGGGAGTTAGGCGGAAGTTACGAGTGTGGGTGGTGACCGCGGAGGTGAAGTGGTCTATGGGTATTGGAAGTGTATTGACCTAATAGAGTATGTTAATATATTATTATTTGTCAGAGTCTATTCTTTGTAATTAAATGACAAAACCCGACGGCCTTTAAATACCTTCGATATGTCCCCTCATAGTGTTCCTGGTTTGGTTGGTGAGGGAATGTTAGGGAATTGGTAGACGACATATTTGGTGGCAGCGCAAACAGGTTTTGGAACACGGTGCGAGATGAATGAAGTGTGGTTCTGGTTTAGTTGGCGAGGGAATGTTCGGGAAATGGTAGACGTCGGGTTGTGGTGAGAATGGTGGTTACTAGACGGAGGAAAGAAGGGTCAGGTGAGACCAGGTCAGAGGAGTTAGTTAATTAAAGGGACTAGGCCATTGTGGGGCACATGTGGGGTTTATTTCTTTCCAGATTCCCGCAACGAGAGACGGCTAAGAGGCAAGTCTGGACCACTGAAGCATCGGGATCCAAAACAAGTGCAGTGTTCGTAGTGCGGATTATACAGCGTGGCGAGGTAAACGTGCGCGGGTGAATGTGGGCCAGCGTGCGCCATGTGCGGCCATGTGCGGGCCAAGCGATGGGTGGGCCAAGCGAGCCGCACCTTGGAGCTTGTTTTATATCGTTGGTAAGGCGGAAATAGTGAGAAACCGTTGCTAAGGTGAAATTAAGCGTGAAAACTACGTAATTTAAAGTTAATTAAATTTCATGTAACGTGTAAATCGAATATTTTAAGGATAATAAAATATTACCTAAAGTACTGTGCGAGTTCCGGCGTTGTCAGGTGTAGATACAGAAAATAGGTGCAGTGAATTATGGACGCCTTGGCATAGCGAGCGACGCATAATTTGACGTCTGGGGTTCGCCGTCGAGTGTACCCTGGAGAGGGCCATGGAGATTTTTAGTGGGTGCAGGTAGCATTATGGAGAGTGTTACCTTGGGACACGGGGAGCGTGTCCCGTTGGTGGGGGTGTGTGGCGCCGGGAGTAGTGCATGGTTGTGTATTGGTGTTTGGATGCCAAGTGTAGTGCATGGTTGTGTATTGGCGTTTGTATGCCGGGGTGTGTAGTGTAATGCATGTGTAGTGGCGTATTAGACGCCAACGTAATGCATAGTATTTACTGTAGTGAAATGTGCATGTTTTGACTGTTGATATTATGGATGTAGTATAGTGCATGACATTGTTGGCATGGTAGCGCCAAGGTGTAGCATAACTGGTTGTTGTCACACCAGGTGTATTGTAGACATTAGCGTTGAAGTATGTTAACGCAGGTGGTAGTGTGTGGCGGGTGGCCACTACACAAGAAATTATGCCTGACGAGTGTTGGTCAGGTAATTAACGGATTACGAGAGAAAAGGGAGTGTGTGTGGCGTCTGGTTACTTATTGGTGGTGTTATTGGTGGTGACGTCTCGTGGTGTTTTGAAGCGCTCTGGCGCAAGGCATATGCCTGTGGTGGTAATGGTGTTGGGGGACGCCGTGTGTGTTGTGTTGATGGCGATGAAGACGCTGTGTGTATGTTGAGGGCGTTGGGGACGCCGTGTGTTGTGTTGAGGGCGTTGGGGACGCCGTGTGTTGTGTTGAGGGCGTTGGGGACGCCGTGTGTTGTGTTGAGGGCGTTGGGGACGCCGTGTGTTGTGTCGAGGGCGTTGGGGACGCCGTGTGTTGTGTTGAGGGCGTTGGGGACGCCGTGTGTTGTGTTGAGGGCGTTGGGGACGCCGTGTGTTGTGTTGAGGGCGTTGGGGACGCCGTGTGTTGTGTTGAGGGCGTTGGGGACGCCGTGTGTTGTGTTGAGGGCGTTGAGTACGCCGTGTGTTGTGTTGAGGGCGTTGGGGACACCGGGTGTTGTGTTGAGGGCGTTGGGGACGCCGGGTGTTGTGTTGAGGGCGTTGGGGACGCCATTGGGTGGTGTAGTGTAGTGGCGTTTGGACGCCTGGTATGGAGTGTGGTGTTGTGGAGTATATGGTGGCGCAGGGGCGCCAGGTAATGGTCGGTAAGGTGAGTATTGGCGTAGCAAGGTCGGTGCGTTAGGACGCAGGAAGTGGTTGTGGGGATGTGTGGCGTTATATTGAGGTCATCAGTGGTTGGGATGACCAGAGGTGATGGTGTGTCGGAGTGGGTAAGTCTTATGGATAAGATGAAATGTGGATAATTGCAGGAGTTGGTGGCTGCAGTAGGCGAGCCAAGTCGATATATCTAGCAAAACGCATAAAAGACTAATAAAAATTCATTATTCTCATTAAAATTTTCATTAATTATGTCCGAGTGGGTAAGTCTTATGGATAAGATTACAAGGTAGAATTTCAAAATTTCAGGTGTTGGTGGTTGCAGTAGGCGAGCCAATTAGATATACTAATTTCTTATTAATTAAGTTGTTACAGGAATCTCGCTAGAGGCGAGCCAGTGGCAGTATGATGCTTTAGTGACATTAGTTGAGGAATTATTTTAATGAGGTATTTATTGGGATAATGAATGTGTATGTATATACTGTATATTACCTCATCGGCACCATTACTGAGTGTTAGGCTTGAGAAGGTCCCCCGGGATCATGTCACAGAGCTTCAGGTAGAGTAGAAGGGAAGCTATGAGGCTACACTCAGTAATTCTAGAAAAAAGGGGGGAGGAAGTGAAGCCAACGTGACGTTATAGGCGAAATTCGCCCCCTGACATCAAAGCAGGGATAAGGGCCAGCTGCAATGGTTTTGCAGCTGCGCTCAGGCTATATACGGGGAGAGAGTAAGGAGCCGAGGGGGTTATGTAATAATGGGATCGAGCCAGGGGGCTCCGATGCAATATTTTGCAGGTACAGCGGTCGGGAAGGTGTGAATACAGGTGGACACACTTTGGGCAGATGGGCCTAGAGTAATGTGCTACAGCTGTGGTGAGCACAGCAAGGAAGGATGACCAGAGAGCTGTGAGGTATCTACAGCGTTCTGGGGTTGGTGCCCTGGAACGAGATGGCAGCATAGACCCGAGGGAACATGTCCCTGGGGTAGGAATCTCCGTTGCTCTGGAGGCCAGGATCACGTTAGCTCAGAGCAACGATGGGACATTGACAACATTCACCAGGCTGGACAGCCTGGGTTTTGTCTGGGTCATGGAGGATCTATGACCTAGCAACCATGGGACACGAAGACAAGAGAGGTGATGCTGCCAATTGTGGAGGAGGCCAGTGAAACATTGTGTGATCATTGTAAGCCTTATGTCAACAGTACAGGGCAAGATGTTAAATTATAATTAACTTATTACTAAGGATGAAGAACCTTAGATATATATGTGTTGTGTATGTATTAATGACTAGTGTCATTTCTGTTTAAGTGCCAGCATTCTGGTCAATGTAATTTTATGTTTATGTTTGTATGTAATTATATGTCAGCAGTTTAGGTATATGTGCATTGTTGGAGATGGGAAAAATTATTACAGACTATTTAACCTGTGATATGATGTGAATAAAATGTATATGTTGGAGAAGTGTTGTGAGTCATGTCGGGGAAAATTTTAATTTATTTCATCGTGTGTATGATGAACTTTTTGGATGATTTTTTAGTTGTACACATATGGTGGGTGCATCCTCCAGGTCCTTGCACTAATGGAACCATTGCAATGATGCATATGGGGACATATGCGTGTTTAAGGAGGGGAGTGGTGTTGTAATCCACAAGTTAGTAGGAATTATTAGCTAGAGGATCATTACTACAACACTTAACGAATGATGATTGGAAGTACATGTAAGTAGACAGACTATGGATCACATATCTAAGAAAGGTCAATGGATTAAGACCGAAGCTGTTTAGCCAAATTAATAATTCCTGGAAAGAGGAATTATTCTTTGTCAGGCTTCTAGGATCAATGTTACCGCTCTAGGGATAAGGTTAATCGGATTATACCTTCCTCGAGAGGCATGGTGAAATGTTTGAGGCCATGGTTGGCTGGAGTCAGTCTGATTGTTTGAGTTGAACTGGCAAGTCCTCTGGATCCCCGTTTGCGGCAGCAACGAAGTGTAGCAGACAGCTATGCGAGAACCTGATGTGATTTTAGTGACCAAGTTAAGTCTGCAGTATGTGAGTATTGAATGAAAGACTACCTGGGTGTGGAGCGTTGTAGTAATCATTCCGTATTAGGGAGTTAGGCGGAAGTTACGAGTGTGGGTGGTGACGCGGAGGTCAAGTGGTCTATGGGTATTGGAAGTGTATTGACCTAATAGAGTATGTTAATATATTATTATTTGTCAGAGTCTATTCTTTGTAATTAAATGACAAAACCCGACGGCCTTTAAATACCTTCCATATGTTCACTCATTGTGTTCCAGTACAAACCTAGTGGTACGCCTCAAGGGTCTGGTGTGTGTAGGAGTACACGGTGGTAGTAACGGTTGTTGAGGCAAGGTGTTGTGTGTTGTGTAATCGCTGTGTTCGGAATGAGCCGGGGTTCAGCGTCACGGCAATGGGAGGATCAGGGTTGGGGGGGGGGGGGGTCAGGGCATTAGGGGGTAAGGAGGGTGGGTTAAGGGGGGTCAGGATGGGGGGGGGGGAGCTGAGTTACGTTGGGAAAATGTTTCTTAGACTCAACAAATGTCACTGGTGATGAACGGTTACTTTTTTCCAATGACGTTTAGAGGCTGTAGAGGGCAGGGAGTGAGTGTGTGTGTTGGTGTGTTGGGGTAGTGTGTTGGGGAGTGTGTTGAGTATGTTGGGGGGGCGGAGATTGTCAGCATTGGTAATGAGAGAGAGACAGATAAATTATATTTATATTTTAGTGGATTAAATAGGAAATATATTAACGAGAGAGGAATTTTGATGCCAGAATACGTGCGAGGAACGTCGACTTGTGACGCAGACAGTATGCTTGTGAAGACGGACGGGGAACGTCGACTTTTGACGCAGACGGTATGTCAGTGAAGACGTGCGAGGAACGTCGACTTGCGACGCAGACAGTATGCCAGTGAAGACGGCCGGGGAACGTCGACTTGGGACGCAGACGGTATGCCAGTGAAGACGGGCGTGGAACGTCGACTTGTGACGCAGACGGTATGCCAGTGAAGGCGGGCGGGGAATGTCGACTAGTGATCCAGACAGTATACCAGCATATATATGGACGACCGGTTGGTATATTCCCTTTACACACCATTCCGACCATAACAATGTGACCATTTG
Source organism: Procambarus clarkii (assembly GCF_040958095.1). Lineage (NCBI taxonomy): Eukaryota > Metazoa > Arthropoda > Malacostraca > Decapoda > Cambaridae > Procambarus > Procambarus clarkii. The sequence goes on along the minus strand of NC_091157.1, from coordinate 24,997,704 downwards.
AACTTTGTGCAAATATAAATATGTAGTGTTGAATAATATATCCTCAAACATAAGTTATTTTTAAGTAAATAGCATCCATTGAGAGGAAAATGACCGTGGTGAAACAGCTTGCCTATTGGAGTAACATGTCGGGTCAAATGATCACGTAATTCATAGGCAATTATATATTATGGAATACAGTGTTAATTAATCTGAGGAGTGATTTGTGTGAGAGTATTGAATTATATCTGACTTTGCGTCTGATAATATTCTATTGTGTTATGTAACTTGTATTCAGGAGAAAGATGATAGTTGTGTAGTAACATATTAAGGTAATTATGTAGGAAAGAACGAGAGTGGTCAGGGACATTAATAGGTACTAATTGTACTCGCCTAACTGTGCTTGCGGGGATTGAGCTTCAGCTCTTTGGTTCCGCCTCTCAACTGTCAATGAACTAGTGTGCAGGTTTCTGAGCTTATTAGGCTCTATCATAATTACATTTTAAACTGTGTATGGAGTCCTGGAGATAAAGGTTTATCTATTGGTAGTAGAGCTTATCTAATGCTCATCTTATCTAATGGTAATATGACTTATCTAATGATATTCGAGCTTATCTAATATTATGTTTATTTCATTATTTCAAGTGCCAGATTTTTCTTATGTGTTCTCTTTAAACAGGTATACTGTCGCTTTAAGAGGAATATCTTTCAATTCTACAATATTTACTTTTAGGTGATATTTTCTTGATTCACACTGACATAACATTTACTTGATTCACATTGACCCAATATTTTCTTGATTCACACTGACCTAATATTTACTTGATTCACATTGACCTAATATTTTCTTGATTCACACTGACCTAATATTTACTTGATTCACACTGACCTAATATTTTCTTGATTCACACTGACCTAATATTTTCTTGATTCTCACTGACTTAATATTTACTTGATTCACACTGACCTAATATTTACTTGATTCACACTGACCTAATATTTTCTTGATTCTCACTGACCTAATATTTACTTGATTCACACTGACCTAATATTTACTTGATTCACACTGACCTAATATTTACTTCATTCACACTGACCTAATGTTTACTTGATTCACACTGACCTAATATTTACTTGATTCACTCTGACCTAATATTTGCTTGATTCACACTGACCTAATATTTTCTTGATTCTCACTGACCTAATATTTACTTGATTCACTCTGACCTAATATTTATTTGATTCTCACTGACCTACAGCAGTTTTTCCTCTTGCCACTTGCTTCACTGCGTCACCTCTTTCCCGCCAACATTTGTCTACTACTGCTCTTTTCCATAATTCATTCCCCCCTCACTCCCTTCCCCCCCCCCCCCACTGTCCCATTTAATTTCCCCGCCCAGCTGGGCCGTGTACCACTCAGGAGATTGACGAAGCGCAGCCACATATTGGGTCAAGTCTTGGGCGTAGAAAAATTAAAAAAGGAGTATTCGCATTTTCCGGGTCATTGAGACGATGCCCTGACTCGCTAGAGGTTCCTTCCTGACTCGCTCGCACTTTCTCTCTCTCTCTCTCTCTCTCTCTCTCTCTCTCTCTCTATATATATAGATATATATATTATATATATATATATATATATATATATATAATATATATATATATATATATATATATATATATATATACATATATGTATATATATATATTAGCGAACAAGCCTGATGGTCCCCAGGACAATATGCAACTGAAAACTCACACCCCTAAAGTGACTCGAACCCATACTCCCAGAAGCAACGCAACTGGTATGTACAAGACGCCTTAATCCACTTGACCATCACGACCGGACAAAATGAGGTGATAGCCGAGGCTATTTGAACCACCCCACCGCCGGCACTCGGATAGTAATCTTGGGCATAGCATTTTACCAAATCACCTCATTCTTTGGGCACACGTGAGGAACACAAATGCGAACAAGCCTGAATGGTCCCCAGGACAATATGCAACTGAAAACTCACCCCAGAAGTGACTCGAACCCATACTCCCTGAAGCAACGCAACTGGTATGTACAAGACGCCTTAATCCACTTGACCATCACGACCGACAAAATGAGTGATAGCCGAGGCTATTTGAACACCCCACACCCGCCACGCCGCACTCGGGGATAGTAATCTTGGGCATAGATAGCATTTTACCAAATCACCTCATTCTTTGGGGCACACGTGAGGAACACAAATGCGAACAAGCCTGAATGGTCCCCAGGACAATATGCAACTGAAAACTCACACCCCAGAAGTGACTCGAACCCATACTCCCAGAAGCAACGCAACTGGTATGTACAAGACGCCTTAATCCACTTGACCATCACGACCGG
>NC_091157.1:24958350-24994857 GCF_040958095.1 Procambarus clarkii | reverse complement strand
ACGGTGTGAAGGACACGGTTGTGAAGGACACGGGTGTGAAGGACACATGTGTGAATGACACGGGTGTGAAGGACACGGGTGGTGAAGGACACATGTGTGAAAGACACATGTGTGAAGGACACATGTGTGAATGACACGGGTGTGTGAAGGACACGGGTGTGAAGGACACGTGTGTGGAGGACACATGTGTGAAGGACACGGGTGTGAAGGACACATGTGTGAATGACACGGGTGTGAAGGACACATGTGTGAAGGACACGGGTGTGAAGGACACATGTGTGAAGGACACGAGTGTGAAGGACACGGGTGTGAAGGGCACGGGTGTGAAGGACACATGTGTGAAGGACACGAGTGTGAAGGACACATGTGTGAAGGACACGAGTGTGAAGGACACGGGTGTTTAAGGACACATGTGTGTGTGAAGGACACGGGTGTGAAGGACACGGGTGTGAGGACACATGTGTGAAGGACACGGGTGTGAAGGACACGAGTGTGAAGGACACGGGTGTGAAGGACACGGGTGTGAAGGACACATGTGTGAAGGACACGGGTGTGAAGGACACGAGTGTGAAGGACACGGTGTGAAGGACACATGTGTGAAGGACACGAGTGTGAAGGACACGGGTGTGAAGGACACGGGTGTGAAGGACACGAGTGTGAAGGACACGGGTGTGAATGACACATGTGTGAAGGACACGGGTGTGAAGGACACGGGTGTGAAAGACACGATTGTGAAGGACACATGTGTGAAGACACACTGTGTGAAGGACACATGTGTGAAGGACACATGTGTGAAGGACACGGGTGTGAAGGACACGGGTGTGAAGGACACGGGTGTGAAGGACACTGGTGTGAAGGACACATGTGTGAAGGACACATGTGTGAAGGACACGGGTGTGAAGGACACGGGTGTGAAGGACACGGTGTGAAGGACACATGTGTGAAGGACACGGGTATGAAGGACACGGGTGTGAAGGACACGAGTGTGAGGACACATGTGTAAAGGACAACGAGTGTGAAGGACACTTGTGTGAAGGACACGAGTGTGAAGGACACGGGTGTGAAGGTGTGGGACATTTAAGGCTTGACTCTATTTATTTAAGTTATTAATGTAAAGAAATTCTATTACGAAGGCCCACCCGCTTTTATAGTAAAGAGGGAAACTAAGAAATATGATCATTAGAAAATCCCTCGATGAACCAGTAACTATGGATAAAATACTAGAGAATATGATCACTTATATAATTAATGGGCTGTATAATTTAACTGAATCAAAGCCTCAAACACCTACATTGGGGGGTTATTACTGGAACTTCATATATGTCCAGGAACTAGTGTGGTTCGTGCACCAGTTCATTATGCAATAATCTAATCCTATGACCAATTATAGAATCATTGTATTTGTCACCAATAAGAACATAGATTATGAACATGAGAAATTAATAATTATAATAAACACATGTCAATCCAAAACAGTGCTCCGCATGATTAATACTACAGATAATGAATTTAAGGAATACGGAAAGGGTCTTAGCTTGAAGACGTTTTCCAAGACATCGGTTATGACTCATCCTCGGAATATCCTGACTCATCATGGAACACTGGGAGATGATTAACACGGGAAATGACAGCTCGGGGAATTCTTCACACACGCTGCAAATCAAATTATAGTCAGTAGCAACATATTAAGCTGCTAGACATCTATGTTCAAGAAAATTAAATTAGAGAATGGAGACAGATAATAACCTGTGGTTTTTTATAGTCGCTCTGCGTGACGACAAGCTACCCAGCTATAACCCCCTCCAAAATGATGCATCAAATGGGAATAAAGGTACTTAGCTAATAGGGCACTGTGTAAGTTAAGCTTGCCGAAGTTCGCGTCCTAGGTTCAGGCGTCGTTGTAACGAACACGTGGTGTCGAGCCTAGCCTAGATGTTGACGCGCTTTTCTGGCCGGTCACGTTGTGCTACACGGAACAAAATTAACAGGTTCCTGGCTGAATGTCAAATTAAACCTCTTGACAATTCAACACGACGTATAAAGTGACACTGACACCAGCTAAGTTGTTGTCTGCAAAGGTTCTTCACACCTCACAGTGGCGACTTTCGTCTTGCGCTCTTGGTGGCGTCCACCCTGGTGGCTTGGGTAATGGCGTCTCTCTCTCCCGCTCCGCGTCCCCCGCATTTGCTACACAAATTATTAACTACGAATAATATCATCTCTTGCAGTTGTGATTGAAATGCTCGGATAAGGACGGGTTTATTATTCAGAGGAGTTAAATAATATTATTCGCCCGTTTTACGATGGTAAACAAGCAATGGAGAGGAATTAAAGTCTCTCCAGGGCATTCACGCGTGACGTTAAATTTATTACCAGATAACAGTTATAACTATAAACGCTCTATTTGGCATTAGTTGGGGATCAGTTTATCTGTAAATAATTATCACACAGAACACCGTTGTTTTATAGAGAGTCAAACTCAATTCTCAGACACACTGGATATAGTTGTGTTTATTATAATGGAATCTGACGCCATACTGGCGTCTGGTGACGTAAGTATTCTAGCCTTATTGTACAGATGTAATTATTAGTACATGTGAACTCTACGTTTGGTTAATTTTAATTACTACAATGATTAGTAGATTTAGTAATAATTAATAATAATACAACAATGTTGTGTCAGTGTTGGAAATTTCCAACATAACTCCGGGGGAGAATTTTAGGGTCGCAGTGTAATGTGAAGTACTGACACACCCATCCCGAAGTTAATATTAATATTAGTATATTAGTATGTTAGTACACACTAACGAATGTCCCGTATTTGTCAAGGACATACAAGAAACTTAAGTCTTGCTGATTTCATGTTAAATGGAACATGTTATTAAGAATTACCTAAAGTTGATAATTAAGAAAGCTTACAATAGACTCTGGGACTGGTGTCGCTATGACATGTAATGTGTATGTTACAAAATCTCAAAGTCTGCAAACTCTCAGATACTCAGATAAATAATGTTATTTATAGCCTATACAACAATTAAAGATTTAAATCACCAATTCAAACAACAGAATCCACGGTGATGAGAATGTCCTGGGTCATAGTGACTTGTAATGGTTTGTTGCTTGACACCTCACCACAGTATCATCATGGTTATCTAAATTGGATGTAAAGGGATTTACTCTTGGTCAGAGCTGTAATAGGCTTGCAGTTTCCGCTTAAATTGTTGAGCAGCAGCTCTAGTGGGCGGTTGCTCGGAGGATCAGAATTACTGTCCTCGGAAACTACTGGGAAGCTAGTTCTGGCTGATACTCTCGTTCAGCCAATTCGAGAGGAACCAGCTTCTCTAAAGTTTTTAGAGTAGTGTTGCCTCGGCATAAAACTTTCACTACCCTCAGGACACCTTGATGATCTGGATGAATGGCAACAATTTTGCCTATGGGCCACTCTGACCTTGGTCCATCACTGTCGACTAGTACTAGGTCCCCTGGTTTAAGCTGTACTTTATTGTAAGGACTCGAAGCTCCGTAGTGGTACTCTCGTAGAGCAGTGAGGTACTCTCGAGTCCACACCTCATTCCACCTGTTAATAACCCTTGAGAGATGCTGGTAGCTTTCCACCAAGTCACCTCTGGTTACATGTGACGGGTCTACGGGGTCCTCTTCGGCTAAAGGGATGAGAGGGCTCAGTAGCTCCATGTATCAAGTGTGAGGGACTCAGAGGCTCTCTCTGGGAGAAATCATCAGACAGGTATGTTAATGGGCGGTTATTGACTCGCGCCTCGATTTCCACAACAATGGTTTGGAGTTCGGAGTAACTGACCTTTTGTCTGTGTAAGGTTTTTCTTAAACACTTCTTGACTGTGCTATCATTCGCTCATAGAACCCACCTTGCCAGGGGCTCTTGGTGCTATAAATTTCCAGTGACATTGTCGTCTCTGCTGGACTGACTGTACTTCTGGGTGATTCCAGACTTCTCGCAGACAGGCTTCTCCTGCCACAAAATTGGACCATTGTCCGATATCATTAGTTTGGGACAAGATCTGCGAGCAGCATATCTGCGGAGGCCTGGAGGAAGGCTTCAGCACTCATATCTGAAGTCACTTCTAAATGTACGCCTCTGGTTGTAGCACACGTAAAGACACAAATGTATGCTTTCACTGGTATCTTATCTGGGTTGCCAGTGAGAAGTAAGGCTCCTGTGTAATCAACACCAGTGGTTTCAAAGGGACGAAGATGAACCACTCTTTCTTCAGGGAGTGGTGGAGGTCCTGGGTAAGGACATACTCTAGCATCGTATCTTTTACAGATTACACAGAATTTAATTATTGACTTGACTGTCTGACGACCTTGAGGAAGCCAGTACCTGTCTAAGGTCGGTGAGAGTATCTAACACTCCACCATGTAAAGTACCATATTGATGGTGATGTAAAACAAGAAGTTTAGTGATGATGTGGTGACGAGGTAGTAGAATTGGATTCTTTGTGTCCAGATCAATTTTGCATGAAGCAAACGTCCTCCACATCTTAGTATATTATGAGTGTTGGCATCATACCAGATACCTAGAGACTTAGTTAATTTATCTGGAAGATTTTCATATTCGCTTCCATATGTCTCTTGTTGTGCACGTTTGATCCAGTAGAGGATAGGATTGGGAAACTTATGTCGAATTCCTATCTTAGCAAGAAAGTCAAACACATGTGCAGTCACTCTTAATAACTTACTTAAGTTAGAATAATTGTGAGGATCAATGGCTAAGATTCGTTGAGGTTCTGGTTCTTTCATGGGAGTGGTGATATTGGTCACTATGACTTGTGGCTTTTGTTTGGGCCACTGACCACCAACAAGCCATGAAGGTCCATTGAACCACAGCGAAGACTTGATAAGTTGTTTTATCGTTAATCCTCGAGATAAATAATCTGCAGGATTGTCCTTAGTAGGAACATGTCTGAATTTATATCCAGCAGATAACTCATGAATTTCCCTAACACGATTACTGACGTAGGGAGTCTTGTTGTTGTTGTTTCTTACCCATTGTAAGACTGCCTCGTTGTCTGACCACACGACAATCTCACCAAAGTGGATATTATTGAGTGTCTTTGTCAGGCAATGAGCCAATCTTACTCCCACCAGCAATGCAGTCACTCCATTTGAGGTAAAGATCTCTTCTTAATGGGAGCAACTCTTGCTTTAGATGTGAGCAAAATTGATTGTGCACTATTAACTAAGAGGCTACAGCGCCATATGCTTTGCCAGAGGCATCGCAGAAAACGTGCAAATTTGTGGCAAGTTTGATCCTGAAGCATTACGAGGAAATTTCAAAACACCTAACTGATTAAAATCCGTTGAGAGTATCTGCCATTTAGCTTGTAACTCACTTGGTAACGGATCATTCCATCCCATATGTTTTTGCCAGCACTCCTGCATTAGGAGTTTGCCCCTTATTAATATAGGACTAAGTAAGCCTAAAGGGTCAAATGGTTGACTGACAAATGAGAGCAATGTTCTCATGGTAAGGGTTGAGTTATCGGTTTGTACTGACTTGACATTCATCTCGTCAGTACTTGTGTTCCATTCCACGCCTAGAACCTTTAATTGATTGGGCACCTGATAACCTGGAAATTCTTTCTCGATTACCTGGTTGAGTAATTCATTATTTGAGGCCCATGACTGTAGTGGCATATTGGCTCCTAATAGCTCACGGTTAGCCTCATGGTAGATTTCTACCAAATTTGTTTGATCATTAGTTGTTCCTGGAAATTGTCGACATACAAGTTGTCGCTAATGTCTGCCTTATAAGGGCTATTTGATTTCCTCAAATGTGTGTCTAATGTTGCTTGCAAAAGAAACTGTGAGGACGTAGCTCCGAATAATACTGAGGGCAAAACGATATGTGATGATATCACTGTTAGGATCCAGTGGGTCCTTAATCCAGAGGAACTTTGTGTAGTTACGATCTTCCTCCTGCAAACCTACTCAGAGGAAAGCTTTGATGATATCAGCAGTATAGGCGAAAATACCAGTGCGAAATCGTAACAGCACATCATGTAGCCTTTGTGTTAGGCTAGGTCCCGTTTGGAGACATTCATTTAAAGACACACTGCTGGGCTTTACCTTAGCACTGCAGTTAAAGACAATACGAATAGGTGTTGTCAATGAGTCTTTCACCACAGCGTGATGAGGTAAATAATGACCTATTTTTCGGTCATCGTTATCAACAACTTCATTAAATTTGCTGTTAAGTTCTTGTTGGATGAGTTGATGATACATGTTCAGTTTGTCTGGCTGCTTCTATAGTCGTGCTAATTGAGACTGCAATTGTGAGGCTGCCATAAAATAATTAACTGGAAGTTGTGGATGATTCAACTTCCATGGAGTCTTACCCAATATTGTTTATTTTCATAGACAACTGTATCCAGATATTGCTGGTAAGTCCACATATCATCAGGGCTTGGTTGTTCAGGGATAATGCCTAAAGTGTCTAAATCCCACAAACGATGTACAGGTGGATCAGACTCAATATTTTCAGACATTTCTCTGAAACGTAGGGGTGACTGTTCCAAGCCTAGTCACGCCACTATTATGTTATTAGATTGTTGGTTTGTTGACGCTGGATTTTGTCGGAAAAGCACCGGTCCCGTAAGCAATTTGCCTCCAGCAGACGACAACAAATTCATTCCGTGTTGTCTGGTGCATCCAGTTATAAATTTGTAATAATGATCCGTGCCTATAAGTATTCCAACATCAGTGAGGCAGTCAGAATTTATTTTATAATCTGCTAGCCTCATGCGGTTTCGTTTAAGATGTCTCGCAGTGCGAGCTAATCCTGTGACCTGCAGGTCTGTAGGAAGTTTATCTACTACTACCGCTTGTATTGGACTAGTGGAAGATCCAAGTCTCACTAATACCTTAACTACTTTGTATTCACGAGGTCCACTATTCGTCAAGAAACCAGAAATATTTAACCTCACACTTTTGGCAGGTTTTAAATTTAACTGCTCTACTAACTGTTGTGTAATGAAGGTTTTCTGTGATCCTTGATCAAAAAGACCTCTAGTGTTAACTCTAGATCTTCGGTTTATTAGTCTAAGTTGAGCTGTAGGCAGAGTGTATTATTGCCTGACTCAGTAGCAAGTACATTTATTTTCTTGATGCACTTTGCAATATTGCACTGTGGTAGAATTTGTGGAATTCTCCCCAGTGGTCATGGTTGGTGTAGAAGATTTTCTACATAAGGCATAGTGATGTACACCTTGGTTGCATCTATTGCAGGAACGTAGCTGCACTACACATTTTTTGGGATCATGAGAGCCCATGCACTTGGTGCACTTGTGTATTTCTTGCAACCTTTTAATCCTAGTATTATAAGTAGGATAAACAGAGCATTGGTAGGTGGCATGTCCTTGATTACAAAACAGACACCTTCTCTGGTTAGTTGACTTGGTCTCTTTAGTAGACAAGTCATTGGTTATCTCAGAAGGAGACACCGAATAAGTACCTACATTTCCACTTCTTTTCCCAGTGGAGGAAGTAGTCTTGGATTTATATTCACTAGACTTATTCAAAGTCGGTTTGGGTATGACTGAAGTGTCAGTATTAGTTGGTTTAGACTCAGGTTTAATTTTATCATGGGTCTTCAACCTGTTAACCGTTATTCTCAGTCCCTCGAATATTTGGTCAAGAGTGAGAAACTCGGTATTATAGTGTGAGCAGAGCTCTGTTAAGACATTTCGAGGTAATTTCATCTGCAAAAGTAACTTGATTGACCATTCTGAAGCTGGTATATCAACTTTAGTACCTAAGGCCTTTACTAGAGACTCTACTTCTAGTCTGAAGCTTTGAAGTGACTCTGGTCTACTATTTGGTGCATTCAGATCTAGTAATTGGTAATAGAGGGTAGCTATACTTAACTCTTTGTTGCAATAGTTCAACTTCAAAAGTTGTATAGCTTCCTCATAATTACTCTCATCGAGAGTTAGGTTATGTATGACCTTTTAGCCTCTCCTTTGAGAAGACTAAGTAGGTATGAGAATTTAGAAACCTTGTCAAGAGACGGTTTCTTATGTATATGAACTTCAAATGAAGTCCAAAAATTGTCCCAATTTTCTGTATCTAATCCTGAAAATGTAGGTAAGTCTAAAGTAGGTAAACGAACCTCTGGTAGTTGGTTACTGAATTGAGACCCTGTGTTACTGGTATTGGATTTAGATTGTTTCGCTAGTTTAGATAGCATGTAAAGTATATCTTGAGTCTCATCTTCATACTGGGAGATATCGTCTACAATTTGACTTACTTCATCAGGATCAGTTTCCGTAGTATTCAGTAGAGTAATATAAGACTGACTGGTAGATCTAACTTGATCAAATTTCAGTTCAGCTATTCTTACTGATGTCTCTAAGTGATAAGAGTCAATGGGAGTATCTTTAGATAAGCCCTCAGCCTTGTTAATTAATCTGGTCAAATGACCTTTAAGGCCAATATAGGTTTTCCTTAATTGCTCAGGAGTAGCCATGTTGGGCTTGGGTCCAAACTTCATGGGATTAGTATATGTATTACTAATGAAGCTTGGGTACTTGTTCATTAGTGGATAAGTAACATTAAATGTAGCCTAATTTAATGTGGCTAATTTATACTCTACCTCACTTAAGGTTAAATGTACCTACCTAACAACAAGTAGCTAGTTATTTTGTGCATTGTCTGAACTTCACCATTAGTTCTCGTCCGGTTAGCTCTTCTATATCACCATCAGAGGTAATGGGGATCATCCAGCAATACATAAAATAGATACATACAAAATAATGAGTACAAGAGAAATATTATGGAGACACTCCAATCAGAGTTATCTCAAAGTTTAATCCCACCCTGTTTAGGGTCAGCACAAATAGCATAATACATACACTAGTGACTAGCTTAAATCTAGTCGTGATAATTCCTACCTAAGAACTATAAATTTATTTAGTCTGGGCTTGTACCAAATTCAGCACAATCTCAGCCTAAATTCTACCTAATAAGATTGGTAAAGATTATTGTGGTGCAGTAAGGTGAATATAATTGTGCTGTATTTTTGGGTTTTTGTTTTTATAAGGGTGTACTTACACACACAAGTGCAAACAATTATGTACAGTTAAGTTTGGCTTGCCAGCCACAGCCGTTTGTGATAGTTGATGGTGTTGATCAACTTGTCAACCACATGCAACCTAGACTCACCTGACAAGTGTACACCATCTCTGGTCAGGTTTTGTCTATAAGGTCTGGCTGTAAATTGGATATAAGTGGCATCCAATCTCACTCGTTTTTTCAGCCTGAAATTTATGTACTTAGCAACTCTCTGGTAGTATTCTGGGGTTACTCCCCAACGATTATCTTGACTTGGTTGGCGAGGTTCCACTAATGTGAATACTACCGAATTACTGATGAGCTTGAAAGAAGAAATTATGGCTTTAAGGTGCTTGATCACCTCAGCTGGATGACGAGTAGGATGGATGTCATTACCACCTAAGTATATAATGGTTAGATGGTGAGGCCACTCTAACGCAGGTGTTAGTGTGGAATTGTTATAAAAGTTATGAGCTGTTGCTCCTGGTGACCTAAAGATTCTTACTTCAGTATGAAGTGTAGGCCTAAGTGTTGTGGGCAATTAACTGTGTCCCACTAGTGCTACCTTGTACATGAGGTGAAAGTAGCAATGAATTGGTGTGACTTAGACTAACTTACGTGTTACGCTGTTCGCATACACAATTAATTAAATGGTTAGTCTAGATTACATCACACAAGGATTAGTTATTAATAATTAGTATTTATAATTATAATTTATGTTTATCCGGTTCGATAAGGACCATAATGTGGGACATTTGGGGCTTGACTCTATTTATTTAAATTATTAATGTAAAGAAATTCTATTACGAAGGACCACCCGCTTTTATAGTAAAGAGGGAAACTAAGAAAATATGATCATTAGAAAATCCTTAGATGAACCTGTAACTATGGATAAAATACTAGAGAATATGATCACTTATATAATTAATGGGCTGTATAATTTAACTGAATCAAAGCCTCAAACACCTACATTGGGGGGTTATTACTGGAACTTCATATATGTCCAGGAACTAGTGTGGTTCGTGCACCAGTTCATTATGCAATAATCTAATCCTATGACCAATTATAGAATCATTGTATTTGTCACCAATAAGAACATAGATTATGAACATGAGAAATTAATAATTATAATAAACACATGTCAATCCAAAAACAGTGCTCCGCATGAATAATACTACAGATAATGTAATTTAAGGAATACGGAAAGGGTCTTAGCTTGAAGACGTTTTCCAAGACATCGGTTATGACTCATCCTCGGAATCTCCTGAACTCATCATGGAACACTGGGAGATGATTAACACGGGAAATGACAGCTCGGGGAATTCTTCACACACGCTGCAAATCAAATTATAGTCAGTAGCAACATATTAAGCTGCTAGACATCTATGTTCAAGAAAATTAAATTAGAGAATGGAGACAGATAATAACCTGTGGTTTTTTATAGTCGCTCTGCGTGACGACAAGCAACCCAGCTATAACCCCCTCCAAAATGATGCATCAAATGGGAATAAAGGTACTTAGCTAATAGGGCACTGTGTAAGTTAAGGCTTGCCGAAGTTCGCGTCCTAGGTTCAGGCGTCGTTGTAACGAACACGTGGTGTCGAGCCTAGCCTAGATGTTGACGCGCTTCTCTGGCCAGTCACGTTGTGCTACATGGAACAAAATTAACAGGTTTCTGGCTGAATGTCAAATTAAACCTCTTGACAATTCAAAACGAGGTATAAAGTGACACTGACACCAGCTAAGTTGTTGTCTGCAAAGGTTCTTCACACCTCACAGTGGCGACTTTCGTCTTGCGCTCTTGGTGGCGTCCACCCTGGTGGCTTGGGTAATAGCGTCTCTCTCTCCCCGCTCCGCGTCCCGCATTTGCTACACAAATTATTAACTACGAATAATATCATCTCTCGCAGTTGTGACTGAAATGCTCGGATAAGGACGGGTTTATTATTCAGAGGAGTTAAATAATATTATTCGCCCGTTTTACGATGGTAAACAAGCAATGGAGAGGAATTAAAGTCTCTCCAGGGCATTCACGCGCTACGTTAAATTTATTACCAGATAACAGTTATAACTATAAACGCTCTATGTGGCATTAGTTGGGGATCAGTTTATCTGTAAATAATTATCACACAGAACACCGTTGTTTTATAGAGAATCAAACTCAATTCTCAGACACACTGGATATAGTTGTGTTTATTATAATGGAATCTGACGCCATACTGGCGTCTGATGACGTAAGAATTCTAGCCTTATTGTACAGATGTAATTATTAGTACATGTGAAATCTACGTTTGGTTAATTTTAATTACTACAATGATTAGTAGATTTAGTAATAATTATTAATAATACAACAATGATGTGTCAGTGTTGGAAATTTCCAACAGAAGGACACGGGTGTGAAGGACACGGGTGTGAAGGACACATGTGTGAAGGACACGGGTGTGAAGGACACGGGTGTGAAGGACATGGGTGTGAAGGACACAGGTGTGAAGGACACGAGTGTGAAGGACACGGGTGTGAAGGACACATGTGTGAAGGACACGGGTGTGAAGGACACGGGTGTGAAGGACACATGTGTGAAGGACACGGGTGTGAAGGACACGTGTGTGAAGTACACGGGTGTGAAGGACACGGGTGTGAAGGACACGGGTGTGAAGGACACATGTGTGAAGGACACGGGTGTGAAGGACACATGTGTGAAGGACACGGGTGTGAAGGACACATGTGTGAAGGACACGGGTGTGAAGGACACATGTGTGAAGGACACATGTGTGAAGGACACGGGTGTGAAGGACACATGTGTGAAGGACACGAGTGTGAAGGACACATGTGTGAAGGAAACATGTGTGAAGGAGACATGTGTGCAGGACACATGTGTGAAGGACACATGTGTGAAGGACACATGTGTGAACGACACGCGTGTGAAGGACACGGGTGTGAAGGACACGAGTGTGAAGGACACATGTGTGAAGGACACAGGTGTGAAGGACACGGGTGTGAAGGACACGAGTGTGAAGGACACGGGTGTGAAGGACACGGGTGTGAAGGACACATGAGTGAAGGACACGGGTGTGAAGGACACGGGTGTGAAGGACACGGGTATGAAGGACACATGTGTGAAGGACACGGGTGTGAAGAACACGGGTGTGAAGGACACGGGTGTGAAGGACACGGGTGTGAAGGACACGGGTGTGAAGGACACGGGTGTGAAGGACACATGTGTGAAGGACACGGGTGTGACGGACACGGGTGTGAAGGACACATGTGTGAAGGACACGGGTGTGAAGGACACGGGTGTGAAGGACACGGGTGTGAAGGACACGGGTGTAAAGAACACATGTGTGAAGGACACATGTGTGAAGGACACGGGTGTGAAGGACACATGTGTGAAGGACACAGGTGTGGAGGACACATGTGTGAAGGACACGGGTGTGAAGGACACGGGTGTGAAGGACACATGTGTGAAGGACACATGTGTGAAGGAAACATGTGTGAAGGAGACATGTGTGAAGGACACATGTGTGAAGGACACATGTGTGAAGGCCACGGGTGTGAAGGACACATGTGTGAAGGACACGGGTGTGAAGGACACATGTGTGAAGAAAACATGTGTGAAGAAAACATGTGTGAAGGACACATGTGTGAAGGACACATGTGTGAAGGACACATGTGTGAAGGACACGGGTGTGAAGGACACGGGTGTGAAGGACACGGGTGTGAAGGACACAGGTGTGAAGGACACAGGTGTGAAGGACACATGTGTGAAGGACACGGGTGTGAAGGACACGGGTGTGAAGGACACATGTGTGAAGGACACGGGTGTGAAGGACACGGGTGTGAAGGACACGGGTGTGAAGGACACAGGTGTGAAGAACACGGGTGTGAAGGACACGGGTGTGAAGGACACATGTGTGAAGGACACGGGTGTGAAGGACACGGGTGTGACGGACACGGGTGTGAAGGACACATGTGTGAAGGACACGGGTGTGAAGGACACGGGTGTGAAGGACACGGGTGTGAAGGACACATGTGTGAAGGACACGGGTGTGAAGGACACGGGTGTGAAGGACACATGTGTGAAGGACACGGGTGTGAAGGACACATGTGTGAAGGACACGGGTGTGAAGGACACATGTGTGAAGGACACGGGTGTGAAGGACACATGTGTGAAGGAAACATGTGTGAAGGAGACATGTGTGAAGGACACATGTGTGAAGGACACGGGTGTGAAGGACACATGTGTGAAGGACACGGGTGTGAAGGACACATGTGTGAAGGAAACATGTGTGAAGGACACATGTGTGAAGGACACATGTGTGAAGGACACATGTGTGACGGACACATGTGCGAAGGACACGCGAGTGAAGGACACGGGTGTGAAGGACACGAGTGTGAAGGACACATGTGTGAAGGACACGGGTGTGAAGGACACGGGTGTGAAGGACACATGTGTGAAGGACACGGGTGTGAAGGACACGGGTGTGAAGGACACGGGTGTGAAGGACACGGGTGTGAAGGACACATGTGTGAAGGACACATGTGTGAAGGACACGGGTGTGAAGGACACGGGTGTGAAGGACACGGGTGTGAAGGACACATGTGTGAAGGACACGGGTGTGAAGGACACGGGTGTGAAGGACACGGGTGTGAAGGACACGGGTGTAAAGGACACGGGTGTGAAGGACACGGGTGTGAAGGACACAGGTGTGAAGGACACGGGTGTGAAGGACACGGGTGTGAAGGACACGGGTGTGAAGGACACGGGTGTGAAGGACACATGTGTGAAGGACACGGGTGTGAAGGACACGGGTGTGAAGGACACGGGTGTGAAGGACACGGGTGTGAAGGACACGGGTGTGAAGGACACGGGTGTGAAGGACACGGGTGTGAAGGACACGGGTGTGAAGGACACATGTGTGAAGGACACGGGTGTGAAGGACACGGGTGTGAAGGACACGGGTGTGAAGGACACATGTGTGAAGGACACGGGTGTGAAGGACACGGGTGTGAAGGACACATGTGTGAAGGACACGGGTGTGAATGACACAGGTGTGAAGGACACGAGTGTGAAGGACACGAGTGTGAAGGACACGGGTGTGAAGGACACGGGTGTGAAGGACACATGTGTGAAGGACACATGTGTGAAGGACACGGGTGTGAAGGACACGGGTGTGAAGGACACATGTGTGAAGGACACGGGTGTGAAGGACACGGGTGTGAAGGACACGGGTGTGAAGGACACATGTGTGAAGGACACGAGTGTGAAGGACACGGGTGTGAAGGACACGGGTGTGAAGAACACGGGTGTGAAGGACACGGGTGTGAAGGACACGGGTGTGAAGGACACGGGTGTGAAGGACACATGTGTGAAGGACACGGGTGTAAAGGACACAGGTGTGACGGACACGGGTGTGAAGGACACGGGTGTGAAGGACACATGTGTGAAGGACACGGGTGTGAAGGACACGGGTGTGAAGGACACGGGTGTGAAGGACACGGGTGTAAAGGACACATGTGTGAAGGACACATGTGTGAAGGACACGGGTGTGAAGGACACGGGTGTGAAGGACACATGTGTGAAGGACACGGATGTGAAGGACACGGATGTGAAGGACACGGGTGTGAAGGACACATGTGTGAAGGACACATGTGTGAAGGACACGGGTGTGAAGGACACGGGTGTGAAGGACACATGTGTGAAGGAAACATGTGTGAAGGACACATGTGTGAAGGACACATGTGTGAAGGACACGGGTGTGAAGGACACATGTGTAAAGGACACGGGTGTGAAGGACACATGTGTGAAGGAAACATGTGTGAAGGAGACATGTGTGAAGGACACATGTGTGAAGGACACATGTGTGAAGGACACATGTGTGAAGGACACATGTGTGAAGGACACGCGTGTGAAGGACACGGGTGTGAAGGACACGAGTGTGAAGGACACATGTGTGAAGGACACGGGTGTGAAGGACACGGGTGTGAAGGACACATGTGTGAAGGACACGGATGTGAAGGACACGGATGTGAAGGACACGGGTGTGAAGGACACATGTGTGAAGGACACATGTGTGAAGGACACGGGTGTGAAGGACACGGGTGTGAAGGACACATGTGTGAAGGAAACATGTGTGAAGGACACATGTGTGAAGGACACATGTGTGAAGGACACGGGTGTGAAGGACACATGTGTGAAGGACACGGGTGTGAAGGACACATGTGTGAAGGAAACATGTGTGAAGGAGACATGTGTGAAGGACACATGTGTGAAGGACACATGTGTGAAGGACACATGTGTGAAGGACACATGTGTGAAGGACACGCGTGTGAAGGACACGGGTGTGAAGGACACGAGTGTGAAGGACACATGTGTGAAGGACACGGGTGTGAAGGACACGGGTGTGAAGGACACGGGTGTGAAGGACACATGTGTGAAGGACACATGTGTGAAAGACACGGGTGTGAAGGACACGGGTGTGAAGGACACGGGTGTGAAGGACACGGGTGTGAAGGACACGGGTGTGAAGGACACGGGTGTGAAGGACACAGGTGTGAAGGACACATGTGTGAAGGACACGGGTGTGAAGGACACGGGTGTGAAGGACACATGTGTGAAGGACACGAGTGTGAAGGACACGGGTGTGAAGGACACGGGTGTGAAGAACACGGGTGTGAAGGACACGGGTGTGAAGGACACGGGTGTGAAGGACACGGGTGTGAAGGACACATGTGTGAAGGACACGGGTGTGAAGGACACAGGTGTGACGGACACGGGTGTGAAGGACACGGGTGTGAAGGACACATGTGTGAAGGACACGGGTGTGAAGGACACGGGTGTGAAGGACACGGATGTGAAGGACACGGGTGTAAAGGACACATGTGTGAAGGACACATGTGTGAAGGACACGGGTGTGAAGGACACATGTGTGAAGGACACGGGTGTGAAGGACACATGTGTGAAGGACACGGATGTGAAGGACACGGGTGTGAAGGACACATGTGTGAAGGACACATGTGTGAAGGACACGGGTGTGAAGGACACGGGTGTGAAGGACACATGTGTTAAGGAAACATGTGTGAAGGAGACATGTGTGAAGGACACATGTGTGAAGGACACATGTGTGAAGGACACGGGTGTGAAGGACACATGTGTGAAGGACACGGGTGTGAAGGACACATGTGTGAAGGAAACATGTGTGAAGGAGACATGTGTGAAGGACACATGTGTGAAGGACACATGTGTGAAGGACACATGTGTGAAGGACACGCGTGTGAAGGACACGGGTGTGAAGGACACGAGTGTGAAGGACACATGTGTGAAGGACACGGGTGTGAAGGACACATGTGTGAAGGACACGGGTGTGAAGGACACATGTGTGAAGGACACGGGTGTGAAGGACACATGTGTGAAGGAAACATGTGTGAAGGAGACATGTGTGAAGGACACATGTGTGAAGGAAACATGTGTGAAGGAGACATGTGTGAAGGACACATGTGTGAAGGACACATGTGTGAAGGACACATGTGTGAAGGACACATGTGTGAAGGACACGGGTGTGAAGGACACAGGTGTGACGGACACGGGTGTGAAGGACACGGGTGTGAAGGACACATGTGTGAAGGACACGGGTGTGAAGGACACGGGTGTGAAGGACACGGGTGTGAAGGACACGGGTGTAAAGGACACATGTGTGAAGGACACATGTGTGAAGGACACGGGTGTGAAGGACACGGGTGTGAAGGACACATGTGTGAAGGACACGGATGTGAAGGACACGGATGTGAAGGACACGGGTGTGAAGGACACATGTGTGAAGGACACATGTGTGAAGGACACGGGTGTGAAGGACACGGGTGTGAAGGACACATGTGTGAAGGAAACATGTGTGAAGGACACATGTGTGAAGGACACATGTGTGAAGGACACGGGTGTGAAGGACACATGTGTAAAGGACACGGGTGTGAAGGACACATGTGTGAAGGAAACATGTGTGAAGGAGACATGTGTGAAGGACACATGTGTGAAGGACACATGTGTGAAGGACACATGTGTGAAGGACACATGTGTGAAGGACACGCGTGTGAAGGACACGGGTGTGAAGGACACGAGTGTGAAGGACACATGTGTGAATGACACGGGTGTGAAGGACACGGGTGTGAAGGACACATGTGTGAAGGACACGGATGTGAAGGACACGGATGTGAAGGACACGGGTGTGAAGGACACATGTGTGAAGGACACATGTGTGAAGGACACGGGTGTGAAGGACACGGGTGTGAAGGACACATGTGTGAAGGAAACATGTGTGAAGGACACATGTGTGAAGGACACATGTGTGAAGGACACGGGTGTGAAGGACACATGTGTGAAGGACACGGGTGTGAAGGACACATGTGTGAAGGAAACATGTGTGAAGGAGACATGTGTGAAGGACACATGTGTGAAGGACACATGTGTGAAGGACACATGTGTGAAGGACACATGTGTGAAGGACACGCGTGTGAAGGACACGGGTGTGAAGGACACGAGTGTGAAGGACACATGTGTGAAGGACACGGGTGTGAAGGACACGGGTGTGAAGGACACGGGTGTGAAGGACACATGTGTGAAGGACACATGTGTGAAAGACACGGGTGTGAAGGACACGGGTGTGAAGGACACGGGTGTGAAGGACACGGGTGTGAAGGACACGGGTGTGAAGGACACGGGTGTGAAGGACACAGGTGTGAAGGACACATGTGTGAAGGACACGGGTGTGAAGGACACGGGTGTGAAGGACACATGTGTGAAGGACACGAGTGTGAAGGACACGGGTGTGAAGGACACGGGTGTGAAGAACACGGGTGTGAAGGACACGGGTGTGAAGGACACGGGTGTGAAGGACACGGGTGTGAAGGACACATGTGTGAAGGACACGGGTGTGAAGGACACAGGTGTGACGGACACGGGTGTGAAGGACACGGGTGTGAAGGACACATGTGTGAAGGACACGGGTGTGAAGGACACGGGTGTGAAGGACACGGATGTGAAGGACACGGGTGTAAAGGACACATGTGTGAAGGACACTTGTGTGAAGGACACGGGTGTGAAGGACACATGTGTGAAGGACACGGGTGTGAAGGACACATGTGTGAAGGACACGGATGTGAAGGACACGGGTGTGAAGGACACATGTGTGAAGGACACATGTGTGAAGGACACGGGTGTGAAGGACACGGGTGTGAAGGACACATGTGTGAAGGAAACATGTGTGAAGGAGACATGTGTGAAGGACACATGTGTGAAGGACACATGTGTGAAGGACACGGGTGTGAAGGACACATGTGTGAAGGACACGGGTGTGAAGGACACATGTGTGAAGGAAACATGTGTGAAGGAGACATGTGTGAAGGACACATGTGTGAAGGACACATGTGTGAAGGACACATGTGTGAAGGACACATGTGTGAAGGACACGCGTGTGAAGGACACGGGTGTGAAGGACACGAGTGTGAAGGACACATGTGTGAAGGACACGGGTGTGAAGGACACATGTGTGAAGGACACGGGTGTGAAGGACACATGTGTGAAGGACACGGGTGTGAAGGACACATGTGTGAAGGAAACATGTGTGAAGGAGACATGTGTGAAGGACACATGTGTGAAGGAAACATGTGTGAAGGAGACATGTGTGAAGGACACATGTGTGAAGGACACATGTGTGAAGGACACATGTGTGAAGGACACATGTGTGAAGGACACGCGTGTGAAGGACACAGGTGTGAAGGACACGGGTGTGAAGGACACATGTGTGAAGGACACATGTGTGAAAGACACGGGTGTGAAGGACACGGGTGTGAAGGACACGGGTGTGAAGGACACGGGTGTGAAGGACACGGGTGTGAAGGACACGGGTGTGAAGGACACAGGTGTGAAGGACACATGTGTGAAGGACACGGGTGTGAAGGACACGGGTGTGAAGGACACGGGTGTGAAGGACACGGGTGTGAAGGACACGGGTGTGAAGGACACATGTGTGAAGGACACGGGTGTGAAGGACACGGGTGTGAAGGACACGGGTGTGAAGGACACGGGTGTGAAGGACACGGGTGTGAAGGACACGGGTGTGAAGAACACGGGTGTGTGAAGGACACGGGTGTGAAGGACACGGGTGTGAAGGACACATGTATGAAGGACACGGGTGTGAAGGACACGGGTGTGACGGACGCGGGTGTTAAGGACACATGTGTGAAGGACACGGGTGTGAAGGACACGGGTGTGAAGGACACGGGTGTGAAGGACACGGGTGTGAAGGACACATGTGTGAAGGACACATGTGTGAAGGACATGGGTGTGAAGGACACGGGTGTGAAGGACACGCGTGTGAAGGACACGGGTGTGAAGGACACGGGTGTGAAGGACACGGGTGTGAAGGACACATGTGTGAAGGACACGGGTGTGAAGGACACGGGTGTGAAGGACACGGGTGTGAAGGACACATGTGTGAAGGACACGGGTGTGAAGGACACGGGTGTGAAGGACACGGGTGTGAAGGACACGGGTGTGAAGAACACGGGTGTGAAGGACACGGGTGTGAAGGACACGGGTGTGAAAGACACATGTGTGAAGGACACGGGTGTGAAGGACACGGGTGTGACGGACACGGGTGTGAAGGACACGGGTGTGAAGGACACGGGTGTGAAGGACACGGGTGTGAAGGACACGGGTGTGAAGGACACGGGTGTGAAGGACACGGGTGTGAAGGACACGGGTGTGAAGGACACATGTGTGAAGGACACGGGTGTGAAGGACACGGGTGTGAAGGACACGGGTGTGAAGGACACATGTGTGAAGGACACGGGTGTGAAGGACACGGGTGTGAAGGACACATGTGTGAAGGACACGGGTGTGAAGGACACAGGTGTGAAGGACACGGGTGTGAAGGACACGAGTGTGAAGGACACGGGTGTGAAGGACACGGGTGTGAAGGACACGGGTGTGAAGGACACATGTGTGAAGGACACGAGTGTGAAGGACACGGGTGTGAAGGACACGGGTGTGAAGAACACGGGTGTGAAGGACACGGGTGTGAAGGACACGGATGTGAAGGACACGGGTGTGAAGGACACATGTGTGAAGGACACGGGTGTGAAGAACTCATGTGTGAAGGACACGGGTGTGAAGGACACATGTGTGAAGGACATGGGTGTGAAGGACACATGTGTGAAGGACACGGGTGTGAAGGACACGGGTGTGAAGGACACATGTGTGAAGGACATGGGTGTGAAGGACACATGTGTGAAGGACACGGGTGTGAAGGACACATGTGTGAAGGACACGGGTGTGAAGGACACATGTGTGAAGGAAACATGTGTGAAGGAGACATGTGTGAAGGACACATGTGTGAAGGACACGGGTGTGAAGGACACGGGTGTGAAGGACACATGTGTGAAGGACACGGGTGTGAAGGACACATGTGTGAAGGACACGGGTGTGAAGGACACATGTGTGAAGGACACGGGTGTGAAGGACACATGTGTGAAGGAAACATGTGTGAAGGAGACATGTGCGAAGGACACATGTGTGAAGGACACGGGTGTGAAGGACACATGTGTGAAGGACACGGGTGTGAAGGACACATGTGTGAAGGAAACATGTGTGAAGGACACATGTGTGAAGGACACATGTGTGAAGGACACATGTGTGACGGACACATGTGCGAAGGACACGCGAGTGAAGGACACGGGTGTGAAGGACACGAGTGTGAAGGACACATGTGTGAAGGACACGGGTGTGAAGGACACGGGTGTGAAGAACACGGGTGTGAAGGACACGGGTGTGAAGGACACTGGTGTGAAGGACACGGGTGTGAAGGACACATGTGTGAAGGACACGGGTGTGAAGGACACGGGTGTGAAGGACACGGGTGTGAAGGACACATGTGTGAAGGACACGGGTGTGAAGGACACGGGTGTGAAGGACACATGTGTGAAGGACACGGGTGTGAAGGACACATGTGTGAAGGACACGGGTGTGAAGGACACATGTGTGAAGGACACGGGTGTGAAGGACACATGTGTGAAGGAAACATGTGTGAAGGAGACATGTGTGAAGGACACATGTGTGAAGGACACGGGTGTGAAGGACACGGGTGTGAAGGACACATGTGTGAAGGACACGGGTGTGAAGGACACATGTGTGAAGGAAACATGTGTGAAGGACACATGTGTGAAGGACACATGTGTGAAGGACACATGTGTGACGGACACATGTGTGAAGGACACGCGAGTGAAGGACACGGGTGTGAAGGACACGAGTGTGAAGGACACATGTGTGAAGGACACGGGTGTGAAGGACACGGGTGTGAAGGACACGAGTGTGAAGGACACGGGTGTGAAGGACACGGGTGTGAAGGACACGGATGTGAAGGACACATGTGTGAAGGACACATGTGTGAAGGACACGGGTGTGAAGGACACGGGTGTGAAGGACACGGGTGTGAAGGACACGGGTGTGAAGGACACATGTGTGAAGGACACGGGTGTGAAGGACACGGGTGTGAAGGACACGGGTGTGAAGGACGCGGGTGTGAAGGACACGGGTGTGAAGGACACATATGTGAAGGACACGAGTGTGAAGGACACGGGTGTGAAGGACACGGGTGTTAAGGACACGGGTGTGAAGAACACGGGTGTGATGGACACGGGTGTGACGGACACGGGTGTGAAGGACACGGGTGTGAAGGACACATGTGTGAAGGACACGGGTGTGAAGGACACGGGTGTGAAGGACACGGGTGTGAAGGACACGGGTGTGAAGAACACGTGTGTGAAGGATACGGGTGTGAAGGACACGGTTGTGAAGGACACGGGTGTGAAGGACACGGGTGTGAAGGACACATGTGTGAAGGACACGGGTGTGAAGGACACATGTGTGAAGGACACGGGTGTGAAGGACACATGTGTGAAGGACACGGGTGTGAAGGACACATGTGTGAAGGAAACATGTGTGAAGGAGACATGTGTGAAGGACACATGTGTGAAGGACACATGTGTGAAGGACACGGGTGTGAAGGACACATGTGTGAAGGACACGGGTGTGAAGGACACATGTGTGAAGGACACATGTGTGAAGGACACATGTGTGAAGGACACATGTGTGAAGAACACGCGTGTGAAGGACACATGTGTGAAGGACACATGTGTGAAGGACACGGGTGTGAAGGACACGGGTGTGACGGACGCGGGTGTTAAGGACACATGTGTGAAGGACACGGGTGTGAAGGACACGGGTGTGAAGGACACGGGTGTGAAGGACACGGGTGTGAAGGACACATGTGTGAAGGACACATGTGTGAAGGACATGGGTGTGAAGGACACGGGTGTGAAGGACACGCGTGTGAAGGACACGGGTGTGAAGGACACGGGTGTGAAGGACACGGGTGTGAAGGACACATGTGTGAAGGACACGGGTGTGAAGGACACGGGTGTGAAGGACACGGGTGTGAAGGACACATGTGTGAAGGACACGGGTGTGAAGGACACGGGTGTGAAGGACACGGGTGTGAAGGACACGGGTGTGAAGAACACGGGTGTGAAGGACACGGGTGTGAAGGACACGGGTGTGAAAGACACATGTGTGAAGGACACGGGTGTGAAGGACACGGGTGTGACGGACACGGGTGTGAAGGACACGGGTGTGAAGGACACGGGTGTGAAGGACACGGGTGTGAAGGACACGGGTGTGAAGGACACGGGTGTGAAGGACACGGGTGTGAAGGACACGGGTGTGAAGGACACATGTTTGAAGGACACGGGTGTGAAGGACACGGGTGTGAAGGACACGGGTGTGAAGGACACATGTGTGAAGGACACGGGTGTGAAGGACACGGGTGTGAAGGACACATGTGTGAAGGACACGGGTGTGAAGGACACAGGTGTGAAGGACACGGGTGTGAAGGACACGAGTGTGAAGGACACGGGTGTGAAGGACACGGGTGTGAAGGACACGGGTGTGAAGGACACATGTGTGAAGGACACGAGTGTGAAGGACACGGGTGTGAAGGACACGGGTGTGAAGAACACGGGTGTGAAGGACACGGGTGTGAAGGACACGGATGTGAAGGACACGGGTGTGAAGGACACATGTGTGAAGGACACGGGTGTGAAGGACTCATGTGTGAAGGACACGGGTGTGAAGGACACATGTGTGAAGGACATGGGTGTGAAGGACACATGTGTGAAGGACACGGGTGTGAAGGACACGGGTGTGAAGGACACATGTGTGAAGGACATGGGTGTGAAGGACACATGTGTGAAGGACACGGGTGTGAAGGACACATGTGTGAAGGACACGGGTGTGAAGGACACATGTGTGAAGGAAACATGTGTGAAGGAGACATGTGTGAAGGACACATGTGTGAAGGACACGGGTGTGAAGGACACGGGTGTGAAGGACACATGTGTGAAGGACACGGGTGTGAAGGACACATGTGTGAAGGACACGGGTGTGAAGGACACATGTGTGAAGGACACGGGTGTGAAGGACACATGTGTGAAGGAAACATGTGTGAAGGAGACATGTGCGAAGGACACATGTGTGAAGGACACGGGTGTGAAGGACACATGTGTGAAGGACACGGGTGTGAAGGACACATGTGTGAAGGAAACATGTGTGAAGGACACATGTGTGAAGGACACATGTGTGAAGGACACATGTGTGACGGACACATGTGCGAAGGACACGCGAGTGAAGGACACGGGTGTGAAGGACACGAGTGTGAAGGACACATGTGTGAAGGACACGGGTGTGAAGGACACGGGTGTGAAGAACACGGGTGTGAAGGACACGGGTGTGAAGGACACTGGTGTGAAGGACACGGGTGTGAAGGACACATGTGTGAAGGACACGGGTGTGAAGGACACGGGTGTGAAGGACACGGGTGTGAAGGACACATGTGTGAAGGACACGGGTGTGAAGGACACGGGTGTGAAGGACACATGTGTGAAGGACACGGGTGTGAAGGACACATGTGTGAAGGACACGGGTGTGAAGGACACATGTGTGAAGGACACGGGTGTGAAGGACACATGTGTGAAGGAAACATGTGTGAAGGAGACATGTGTGAAGGACACATGTGTGAAGGACACGGGTGTGAAGGACACGGGTGTGAAGGACACATGTGTGAAGGACACGGGTGTGAAGGACACATGTGTGAAGGAAACATGTGTGAAGGACACATGTGTGAAGGACACATGTGTGAAGGACACATGTGTGACGGACACATGTGTGAAGGACACGCGAGTGAAGGACACGGGTGTGAAGGACACGAGTGTGAAGGACACATGTGTGAAGGACACGGGTGTGAAGGACACGGGTGTGAAGGACACGAGTGTGAAGGACACGGGTGTGAAGGACACGGGTGTGAAGGACACGGATGTGAAGGACACATGTGTGAAGGACACATGTGTGAAGGACACGGGTGTGAAGGACACGGGTGTGAAGGACACGGGTGTGAAGGACACGGGTGTGAAGGACACATGTGTGAAGGACACGGGTGTGAAGGACACGGGTGTGAAGGACACGGGTGTGAAGGACGCGGGTGTGAAGGACACGGGTGTGAAGGACACATATGTGAAGGACACGAGTGTGAAGGACACGGGTGTGAAGGACACGGGTGTTAAGGACACGGGTGTGAAGAACACGGGTGTGATGGACACGGGTGTGACGGACACGGGTGTGAAGGACACGGGTGTGAAGGACACATGTGTGAAGGACACGGGTGTGAAGGACACGGGTGTGAAGGACACGGGTGTGAAGGACACGGGTGTGAAGAACACGTGTGTGAAGGATACGGGTGTGAAGGACACGGTTGTGAAGGACACGGGTGTGAAGGACACGGGTGTGAAGGACACATGTGTGAAGGACACGGGTGTGAAGGACACATGTGTGAAGGACACGGGTGTGAAGGACACATGTGTGAAGGACACGGGTGTGAAGGACACATGTGTGAAGGAAACATGTGTGAAGGAGACATGTGTGAAGGACACATGTGTGAAGGACACATGTGTGAAGGACACGGGTGTGAAGGACACATGTGTGAAGGACACGGGTGTGAAGGACACATGTGTGAAGGACACATGTGTGAAGGACACATGTGTGAAGGACACATGTGTGAAGAACACGCGTGTGAAGGACACATGTGTGAAGGACACATGTGTGAAGAACACGCGTGTGAAGGACACGGGTGTGAAGGACACGAGTGTGAAGGACACAAGTGTGAAGGACACGGGTGTGAAGGACACGGGTGTGAAGGACACGAGTGTGAAGGACACGGGTGTGAAGGACACGGGTGTGAAGGACACGGGTGTGAAGGACACATGTGTGAAGGACACATGTTTGAAGGACACGGGTGTGAAGGACACGGGTGTGAAGGACACGGGTGTGAAGGAGACGGGTGTGAAGGACACGGGTGTGAAGGACACGGGTGTGAAGGACACATGTGTGAAGGACACGGGTGTGAAGGACACATGTGTGAAGGACACGGGTGTGAAGGACACATGTGTGAAGGACACGGTTGTGAAGGACACATGTGTGAAGGACACGGGTGTGAAGGACACATGTGTGAAGGACACGGGTGTGAAGGACACATGTGTGAAGGAAACATGTGTGAAGGAGACATGTGTGAAGGACACATGTGTGAAGGACACATGTGTGAAGGACACGGGTGTGAAGGACACATGTGTGAAGGACACGGGTGTGAAGGACACATGTGTGAAGGAAACATGTGTGAAGGAGACATGTGTGAAGGACACATGTTTGAAGGACACATGTGTGAAGGACACATGTGTGAAGGACACATGTGTGAAGGACACGCGTGTGAAGGACACATGTGTGAAGGACACATGTGTGAAGGACACATGTGTGAAGGACACGCGTGTGAAGGACACGGGTGTGAAGGACACGAGTGTGTATGACACGGGTGTGAAGGACACGGGTGTGAAGGACACATGTGTGAAGGACACATGTGTGAAGGACACATGTGTGAAGGACACGGGTGTGAAGGACACGGGTGTGAAGGACACATGTGTGAAGGACACATGTGTGAAGGACACATGTGTGAAGGACACGGGTGTGAAGGACACGGGTGTGTATGACACGGGTGTGAAGGACACGGGTGTGAAGGACACATGTGTGAAGGACACATGTGTGAAGGACACATGTGTGAAGGACACGGGTGTGAAGGACACGGGTGTGAAGGACACGGGTGTGAAGGACACGGGTGTGAAGGACACGGGTGTTAAGGACACGGGTGTGAAGGACACATGTGTGAAGGACACGGGTGTGAAGGACACGGGTGTGAAGGTCACGAATGTGAAGGACACGGGTGTGAAGGACACGGGTGTGAAGGACACGGGTGTGAAGGACACGGGTGTGAAGAACACGGGTGTGAAGGACACGGGTGTGAAGGACACATGTGTGAAGGACACGAGTGTGAAGGACACATGTGTGAAGGACACGGGTGTGAAGGACACGGGTGTGAAGGACACGGGTGTGAAGGACACGGGTGTGAAAGACACGGGTGTGAAGAACACGGGTATGAAGGACACGGGTGTGAAGGACACGGGTGTGAAGGACACGGGTGTGAAGGACACATGTGTGAAGGACACGGGTGTGAAGGACACATGTGTGAAGGACACGGGTGTGAAGGACACGGGTGTGAAGGACACGGGTGTGAAGGACACGGGTGTGAAGAGCACGGGTGTGAAGGACACGGGTGTGAAGGACACGGGTGTGAAGGACACGGGTGCCGTGTAAGTGTCTCTCACAAAACACAATTAAAGAGGCCGGGCAGTCAGTAGCACACAGGATTTCCAAGCTAGAACTATCACAAGGAAATTAAACATATAAGGATCATATGGCGCAGTGATCAGCGCAGATATGCCACAGCCAAAAAGTTCCGAGTACAATTCCTGCGTCAGGACAAAAGCGTTTGGGAAACACCATTTCACCTGATGGCTCTGTTCACTTAGCAGTAAATAGGTACTCAGGAGTTTGACAACTGTTGTGGGTTTCAAACTTGGGAATGTAAGCTTAAGGAAGCCTTCAAGTTTAGTCCCATGGTTTGCTTTACTAACGAGATCATGAATGAAGGTAAGCTGTCTTTCCGGGATATAAACATTCCCAGACAGGAATTGTGGCTTCCACACTGCAGTCTACGTTAAGCAAACTAACGTAAGAATGTACCTAAATGCTAGACGTGAACCTAACAGGTACAAGCAAAGTGTTTTTCACTACTGTGTCAACCATGCACTCGCAAAGTTCCAAGTGGAAGCAGAATGAAAAGAAACTCAGTAAAAGTCCGTGTCAAAATAGATTCTATAACGGGTATGTCGGAGACCATAAAAAAGAAGGTGAACCTCCATGGTACCTCTGGTGAAGTAGCCACCACTACAGTACCTCGCCCACTTAATAAACTCTTTTACAGGAACTTCTTTTCAACAGCTCACAAAACAGGCTTGAAAGACATTATTGGCAAATCAATGATCCCCACCAACACTAACCAGACGATAAAGTTGTCAGTTTACAACAAGAGCAAGAAGACTGCCAACTTGCTCATGAACTCTCCCGACACAAAGCTAAACCCATTGAAAAGACAAATGACGTCCGTACATTTACATGCTCACTTGGGGACTGTCAGCCCCAACAATCTCAATATATTCGCAAGACATCAACATCTCTTTGAAGGCGCTTGATAATGCATAAAACAACAAAACTCCAAGAACAACATTGAATGTACTCTCAAAACTGTACCTAGTTGTACATCAATAAATAAGTAAATAATTGCTACACACACCCAGACGATCGCCAGAGGTATCCTCACCAACAACACCAGAGGTATCCTCACCAACAACACCAGAGGTATCCTGACCAACAACACCAGAGGTATCCTGACCAACAACACCAGAGGTATCCTGACCAACAACACCAGAGGTATCCTCACCAACAACACCAGAGGTATCCTCACCAACAACACCAGAGGTATCCTGACCAACAACACCAGAGGTATCCTCACCAAAAACACTGAATAGTCGACAGGTATAACGACAATAGAATATTAGACATAAGCGAATAAGTACAAATTATACACTAATTCAACTCCCATCAGCCAGTTTACGCTGAGGAACACTGTGCCATCCTCAAGGTCGTGCCACAATGTCCACCTCAAAGCATGTTCTAGGCCAGTAGTAGAAATTAATACAGGTGCTCATTAGCAGTGACAAAGAGAATACTTAAACTAATAATATCAGGTGAAAATCTTACTGACCTGACAAATTCACAATGGCCTGAAAGCTATAGCATTAAACATTATGACGAATGCCTTGAGGAGACATTTATAACTAATAGAACAAGAACCCGGCAATGTGATGTTATAGTGGCCAGAATACGCCTGGGATATAGACGTATCTGGCAGCTTTCTCGAAACCCAAATGTCGAATACACCATGTGTCAACTTTGTGGAACTGTCCAATACACCATGTGTCAACTTTGTGAAAGTGTCCAATACACCATGTGTCAACTTTGTGAAACTGTCCAATACACCATGTGTCAACTTTGTGAAAGAGAAAACATTCACTCCTCTAAACATTATATTGTAGAATGTCCCATATTCACTGACTTCCGCCCTCCTGGGCTGAGGTATGCTGAACTTTGTAAGTACTGAGTACTGGAACACTTCATGATATACTGGACTTGTACCCAAGACTGACTATATAATGCATGCCATAATATATGATGCAGTTATAACTGAATCACCTTCTGTGGTTGAATGCATAATAGCACTATGCACTACGGCGTACCTGGTTTCTTAACAACTCGACCACCGTGACTGTACAAAAGTCATTGGTAGCAATATATATATATATATATATATATATATATATATATATATATATATATATATATATATATATATATAGTTTGAAACTCTGACAACTCCAAAACAAGGCCGTCACCGTAGTAACGAGGCGGTGATGACGGAAAATATCAAAGACACAGAATGTGGGACAACTCCAAAACTTGAGGGAGTTAAGGAATAGTCAGGAAAAAGCGCCATGCCATTAATTACGATTATATAGCACTTGGAAGGGGTCAGGATAAGGATTTGGGATGGGACGGGGGGATAAAAATGGTGCCCAACCACTTGGACGGTCGGGGATTGAACGTCGACCTGCACGAAGCGATACCGTCGCTCTACCGTCCTGCCCAAGTAATAGAGCCGCTGAGAGGATGACTCACTGTGACTGGGGAGCTGTGAGGGAGACGAGACGAGCCTGGCAGCGACCAGTGGCACACAGTACTGGGGTATGGTGGAGCCTGGCAGCGACCAGCGGCACACAGTACTGGGGTATGGTGGAGCCTGGCAGCGACCAGCGGCACACAGTACTGGGGTATGGTGGAGCCTGGCAGCGACCAGCGGCACACAGTACTGGGGTATGGTGGAGCCTGGCAGCGACCAGCGGCACACAGTACTGGGGTATGGTGGAGCCTGGCAGCGACCAGTGGCACACAGCACTGGGGTATGGTGGAGCCTGGCAGCGACCAGTGGCACACAGTACTGGGGTATGGTGGAGCCTGGCAGCGACCAGCGGCACACAGTACTGGGGTATGGTGGAGCCTGGCAGCGACCAGTGGCACACAGTACTGGGGTATGGTGGAGCCTGGCAGCGACCAGTGGCACACAGCACTGGGGTATGGTGGAGCCTGGCAGCGACCAGCGGCACACAGCACTGGGGTATGGTGGAGCCTGGCAGCGACCAGTGGCACACAGCACTGGGGTATGGTGGAGCCTGGCAGCGACCAGTGGCACACAGTACTGGGGTATGGTGGAGCCTGGCAGCGACCAGTGGCACACAGCACTGGGGTATGGTGGAGCCTGGCAGCGACCAGTGGCACACAGCACTGGGGTATGGTGGAGCCTGGCAGCGACCAGCGGCACACAGCACTGGGGTATGGTGGAGCCTGGCAGCGACCAGCGGCACACAACACTGGGGTATGGTTGGAGCCTGGCAGCGACCAGCGGCACACAACACTGGGGTATGGTGGAGCCTGGCAGCGACCAGCGGCACACAACACTGGGGTATGGTGGAGCCTGGCAGCGACCAGCGGCACACAACACTGGGGTATGGTGGAGCCTGGCAGCGACCAGCGGCACACAACACTGGGGTATGGTGGAGCCTGGCAGCGACCAGCGGCACACAGTACTGGGGTATGGTGGAGCCTGGCACACCTCGCCCTCTCTCCTGGCACTATACCAAACATCTCCCCATTAAGGCCACGCCTACCACGCCTATACACACTTACCGTACACTTCAAGTAACACTTATTTTCTTCATAAGCACTTACAAGACATGTTTTGTTGTGCTACATAATGTAAGAAGGTAGAAGTGTTGTATGCTACTGGTATTTATTTGTTTGTTTATTTATTTATTTATTTATTTATATTCAAGAAGTACATTGGGTTTGTGAAAGTACTTGACAATGGTGTTCCAACATTCTTGCAAAGCCACTAACACTCATAGCGTTTCGGGCAGGTCCTTAAATTACTAAAACAAATAAGGTAAAATTAATAATAGGTACATTGTAGCAAAATTTGAGTTTAATATAATAACTTCAATATAAATTGGCAAAAATTATTTCAATGGTGAAGTTGTATGTCTTAAGTATTAATATTGGGTTAGCACAAGACACAGTGTGAGTTTGAAACACAAGGTAGGAAACATGAGGATGAAATTAGGTACTTTTTTATTTTACTTTTGAATAAGGCATAGGTTGGATTTTTTTAATTCATTAGAGAGTGAGTTCAGTAGACTGGGCTCTTTTATTTGCATGGAGTATTTACACATATTTAGACTGACTCTGGGGATATCAAAGATATATCTATTTCTGGTGTGGTGCTCATGGAATCTATTACACCTATCAAAGAAGAGTTTCAGATCAAGATTAGCACTTAGGAACAAGATTTTGTACATGTAAATAGAAGATGAGAGTGTGTGGAGTGAGTGTATGTTTGCCATGTTAAGGGACGTCAACAGAGGCGGCTGTGTTTGTCTCGTAGGTGCCATTAACGTGCAGGCTGGATTTTCAAGGTAATGCTGAAAATGTATTTGGAGAAATATATATAAAGTAACAGTAATGTGTGCTATATTATGTCTGTTCCAGCAGTAATATGTCCTATATTATGTCTAAAGTTTTATTTTATTTATTTGTTTAACCTACAAATTACCTAACCGCGGGGTTTGAAAGTTTAACCTAACCGCAGGGACACTAGAAATAAAAAAGCCCGAAATCATCTCAAGATAACCTCAAGATAACCTAAATCCTTTATACGTACGTACGTGTAAACACACACACACACAGACATAGAAGGGTGGGGATTGGGTGTGGGGGGAGGGAGATTTTGCTGAACATTTGAGTGGGGGCAGGGAGGGTTTGGGGTAGGGGGGTTTTCTATGCAGAGGAGGGAGGCGGGGTTGTCCTCCCTTCTGGCGTTACTGGGTAGCTGGTTGTGGGTTCCCCCCTCGCCTCTGGGGGTGTTGGGTTGGGAGCTGTGACTTCCTGGTTTTCCCCTCTCGCCCTGCGCCTCTTCCTTGCTTCTGCCGCCACGGCTCTCTCCTCTCTTGTCATGTCTCTTTGGAGGAATACATTTTTTAATTTTCCCACGTTTTTCAGGGAGCTCTTCCTTGATAGGATCTTCTCCTTTGTGTTCTCGTTTGCAAACACTATCTTTATCATTCGGTCTCGGTCTTTGTTGTACCGGCCTAGCCTGAAAACCTTCTCAATGCTATGCTCAGCCCCTTCCATGTCTAGTGCCTTTAGTACTTCATTCACTGCTGCTTTGTCCTTGTCATTCCACTCTGTCCTATTAGATCCTTCCTGCTCCTTAATACCCACAGCAACCACTGATCTGTTCCTTTCCAGCAGTTGGCTAGTGGAGCGTGCCGCCTCCTGCGAGGTGGCTGCTTTCATGGCCACCTCCATCACTGCAGTCATTACTTCAGAGTTATTTTTTTTTAGTATTTCCGCAAATGTTGCTTTTATTGTGGCATTCTCATCCAGAAAACTATTACCACCTTCTCCCTGGGTGGTTTTCTGATTCTCAGCCTCGATACCATTTTCTTTGAGGGCTCTAATCTCCTCCTTTGCTGCTGTCAGCTCTCTTTTCAGGTTGCTTATTTCGTTCTTCATTTCCTGCATCATTTCTTGCATCTCACTCTTGATGTCCTCCAGAAACTGGGCGAACATTTCCTTCATCTCGTCACCTTGGCTCTTTCCTGTTCCCCTGGGACCTCTGGCTGCCATGCTTGACCCTGTTCGGATGGGGGAGGGAGAGAGAGAGAGGAAGAGAGAGAGAAAGAGAGAGAGAGAAAGGGAGTGATAAAGGGAGAGATAAATGGGTGGGTGGGGGGGGATCCGACCCTTCCACTGAAGTGAGAAGAAAGTAGAAGGGGAGGGGGGGGAGGAGATGGAGAGAGAGGCGGGAGGGAGAGAGAGGAGAGGGAGAGAGTGGGTGAGGGAGAGAGTGGGTGAGGGAGAGAGCGGGTGAGGGAGACAGCGGGTGAGGGAGAGAGGGGGGGGGAGGTGTGTGTGTGTGTGGGCAGAGAGGGAGGGGAAGGAAAGAGAGGGAGGGAGAGGGGGAGGGAGGGGGAAGGAAAGAGAGGGAGGGGGAAGGAAAGAGAGGGAGGGGGAAGGAAAGAGAGGGAGGGAGAGGGGGAGGGAGGGAGGGAGAGGGAGAGAGAGAGAGAGAGAGAGAGAGAGAGAGAGAGGAGAGAGAGAGATGAGAGAGAGAGAGAGGAGAGAGAGAGAGAGAGAGAGAGAGAGAGAGAGAGAGAGAGAGACGAGAGAGAGAGAAGAGAGATGAGATGAGAGAGAGAGAGAGAGAGAGAGAGAGAGAGAATGAGAGAGAGAGAGAGAGAGAGAGAGAGAGAGAGAGAGAGAGAGAGAGAGAGAGGAGAGAGAGAGAGAGAGAGAGAGAGAGAGAGAGAGAGAGAGAGAGAGAGAGAGAGAGAGAGGAGAGAGAGAGAGAGAGGAGAGAGAGAGAGAGAGAGAGAGAGAGAGAGAGGAGAGAGAGAGAGAGAGAGAGAGAGAGAGAGAGAGAGAGAGAGAGGAGAGAGATAGAGAGAGAGAGAGAGAGAGAGAGAGAGAGAGGAGAGAGAGAGAGAGAGAGAGAGAGAGAGAGAGAGAGAGGAGAGAGAAGAGCGAGAAGAGAGAGAGAGAGAGAGAGAACTCAAAGTTCTCGGGAGATGAGAACACCGAAATCATCTATTTTCTAGGGGATGCTGGCTTGGCAATGGTCGAACGGCACAAGAAAGCACAGTGGTGTAGAGGAGGAAGGGGCGGCGGGGTGGGGCGACGGAATGATGATCGCCCCAGCCACCCCCAGCCCAGGAAAAGAGACAGATAAGACTGGGCTACACTTTTGAGGGACGCGTTATGTGACGGCCTTAAAGCTGTCCGGACACCCGCACTGGCCCCCACCATGAGCTGTGCCAGGAGTCGGAAACCCTCGCGCGCCCCTACCACAAGAAGAGGAGGCAGGGGGACACAAAGGCATAGACAGCGATGCCCCACAGACAATCCGGAAGCAAGGGACGCCAAGGTCACGGACCCCACCTCAGCACTGGTCCAGGTCGCCAGGAAGAAAATAAAGGAAGCTAAACTGTCTATAAGCGTCGGAGGTGAGCGGATATGAGAACATATTAAATATGTTATAAAGAAAACGCAAAATGAAGGAAAATAGGTATATTATCAGACTGAAAGGAATATCGTATTGAGAGCAGCTGCATGAAACGACAGAGATTAGAACGGGCTAGAGAAGGAGGGGATAGAAATGGGGGGG
The DNA here is from genome assembly GCF_040958095.1 of Procambarus clarkii. NCBI lineage: Eukaryota > Metazoa > Arthropoda > Malacostraca > Decapoda > Cambaridae > Procambarus > Procambarus clarkii. The sequence goes on along the minus strand of NC_091157.1, from coordinate 24,960,889 downwards.
GGAGAAGGGAAGGGAGAGGGGAGGATATAAAAGAAAGAGAACGAAGAGAGAGAGAAAGAACACTCAGTACCGCTCCTGTGCCAGGTAAATCCACTACGGGCTCACCATAGCCGTGCTACTTGCTCCGCTCCTGTGCCAGGTAAGTTACGGACTCACCATAGCCCGTGCTATTTGGAATTGTTCCGAGTAGCTGAATCTATAACAACAACAACAGAGAAAGAGAGAAGGCGCGCCCCTCCTGTGCCAGGTAAGTCCACTACGGGCTCACCATAGCCCGTGCTACTTGGAACTTTTTGTTCCCAGTAGCTGAATCTTAAACAACAACAACAACAGAGAGAGAGAAGAGCTAATCTGAGAGCGAGAGTACCAGTACCTGAGAGAACCAGAGCCGGGGAGAACCAAAACCAGGGAGGGGCCATCGAGGATCGAACGCCGACCCTGCCAGAAACGAAGCCTTAGCTCTGCGACCAGTCCAAGTGAGCGGACCAGAGAGAGGTAAGGAATGCCAAGATCAAACGCGAGACAAAGGTGTAAAGGAATATGAATTAGTCAACTAAATGATTTAGTAACAGGCAGGCGCGAGTCAATTGAGAATGACAGCAAGAAACTATCTAACAGAGACGAGAAGAGAGTTGAAAAGAGGATGCGAAGAGCACCGGTGACGTGCTCAGGTCGGTGTGAGGACGTAAATGAATGTGGAGATTGGATTCCAAGGGCGAGAGGGCCCAGTGCTGGCCTCCGCTGGGGTATAAGAAGGAGGAATGGAAATTCTAAACTCGTATCGAATCTCTTCATGCTCAAGATTTAAATTCTCCCCCTCCCCATCACCCTTCCATAATACATGCATGGCGTAGCGGCCATAATCACGGGATATGGGGTCCTAAAGCGCGAATAATTATAATAGTAAATAGTACAGTAATTTAGAGGAATGGGCAACGTGTGATTATAGAGCATGTCAAGGGGGTCGAGGGCTGTATATGCAAGACACATCACGGGTGTTAGAGCCAAGGGAGAGGGAGAGTGGGTTTAGAACTCTATTAAAAGCAGCTGGTCACACAATGAGGGAACATGGAAATTGCATCAAAGTCGCATTGCCGGCAATGTTAAACAATTTTCCTCGCTGGTGGAATATGTGAGGTGAGGGAGGGGGATGTTTGGGGTGAAGCCAGCGAGGCAATGGTGGTACTGAGGTGGCGGGAAGCTATAGTGTGTGTAAAGGACAGAAGGGGTCATGATGCAGCGTTCCTACACTACTCCGAGGTCCACACTTCTCACCTACTCTCAGAGCCCTTACACTACCACCCTCTCCACCGTCAGCGCCCTTATAATACCACCCTCAGCGCCCTTATACTACCACCCTCTCCGCCTCAGCGCCCTTACACAACCACCCTCCACCCTCAGCGGATGCTGGATATTTCGCGTTTCCCGCCATCCGCCAATGTCAGTACGTCCCTTGAAGTGACGTTATCATTGACTAATCAGCACAAGATTTTCAAGCGGTTGGAAGCGGGTCGACGCGCAGAGTGAATTTCAAGTAATTTCCCCTTCATGTCCTTTACACAAGCCCGTCTTCACAGCAAATCAATTACCTTGAGAAACCACACCTCCCCTTTCAAACCACCTGGATGGTTATCTAGATATCTGTCATGGTCTGGAAGCATATTATGATTCCATTAATAGTCTACATGTAAACTGGCAAACAAACTTTTATCATAAACAGAAATTATTCTCAGGTTATAACGTTATTTATTACTAGTCCTTGGTTTAAAATATAAAAAATGAATGCTGAAAGCGCTTTCTTTGAAGAATTTGATTCTCGGTCACACTGAAATATTGTTCGAATTCCATATTTCATATTATCGTCAGTAATACACCACCTAACCAAACCACACCTTAACCTAAAGTAACCTTAATCTAACCTAACCATGGCTAGAGAGTAGATAATAGAGCTAATTACGTAGTCGTTCCCAGTACATTCCCTGGAGGGATCTCCTCCCCGAGGACAGATTGTCCTTTACAGCAAGTGAACAGCGTACTGTAAATGTCGGAAAGTAGGCCTACTGGCGTTCCAGTACTCCTGTCCAACCAGGTACAGAGCTCAATCTTACTCCCATTAGAAACGAATAAGTATGCACACCTTCCCCTTCTTTCTTTCCTTATTTTTCTCTCTTTCCTCTGTGTTCCTTTGATTTTCAACAGACTCTTCCCTTGTTGTAAACCGTAGAGGAATACGTCTTCAGTATGACCCGTAAGGCAGGTGATTTACCTATCATTAATCCAGCAACCTCACAGTCACTCCTCAACCCCAGTTACCTCACAGACAGTCTCTAGGATGACCTCCAGTCACTCCACAGTCACAGTCTATGAGATGAAGTTCTTGAAGGGATGTAACTAGTCTTAAGTGTGTAGTTAAGGGGTGGGCAAGGGGACTGAGGATGGACTCGGGGCTAATGGCGGCTCAGGAATGGATAAATCTCTGGATATAGGGATGAGGAGGGCCGGAGGGGCTGTCTGAAGACGATCGTATGGGGGTATAGAT
>NC_091157.1:24918350-24953350 GCF_040958095.1 Procambarus clarkii | reverse complement strand
AAATGTGTAAACAGGCCAGAAGACGCTAAATAAATGTGCAAACAGGCTAGAAGCTAAATAAATGAGCAAACAAGCCAGAAGAAGCTAAATAAATGTGTAAACAGGCCAGAAGAAGCTAAATAAATGTGGAAACAGGGCAGAAGAACCTAAATAAAGGTGTAAACAGACCAGAAGAAGCTAAATAAATGTGTAAACAGACCAGAAGAAGCTACATAAATGTGTAAACAGCCATAAAAAGCTAAATAATTGTGTAAACAGGCCAGAAGAAGCTAAGTAATTGTTTAAATTGGCGGGAAGAAGTTATTTAAATGTGTAAACAGGCCAGAAGAAGCTAAATAAATGTGTAAACATAATATAAGAAGCTAAATACATGTGTAAACAGACCAGAAGAATTACTAAATAAATGTGTAATCAGTCCAGAGAAGCTAAATAAATGTGTAAACAGGCCAGAAAAAGCTAAATAAATGTGTAAACAGGCCAGAAGACGCTAAATAAATGTGTAAACATAACAGAAGAAGCTAAATAAATGAGTAAACAGACCAGAAGAAGATAAATAAATGTGTAAACAGGCCAGATGAAGCTAACTATATATCCAAACAAGCCTGTTATCACTAAATACCAGGTTTGTCGAACGAAACAATCGGACAATAGTTTACTTCCATATTGAAACATTTTACCGTGAGGAAGTGCAATGTTTGTGTGGTTTGCAAATACATTTTTCCCCCTAATTGGAATTCTATTTTTAAAATGATATCCTTCGTTAGTGGTTATCATATTTTCGGTTAAAGAATTCTGATTTTCGTTAGTGAAGGTTTTATGATTTTAATTTAATATCTATAAAAGAGATTGTCTGTCTGTCTGTCTGTCTGTCTGTCTGTCTGTCTGTCTGTCTGTCTGTCTGTCTGTCTGTCTGTCTGTCTGTCTGTCTGTCTGTCTGTCTGTTTGTCTGTCTGTCTGTTTGTCCGAAATAGGAGGCTAGACGGTTGGGGTTAGGAGCAAGAAGTAACGACAACAAAAGCAGCAACACTACAAAAGCAGCAACACTACAAAAACAGCAACGACTACAAAAACAGAAACACTAGAAAAACAGCAACACTACAAAAGCAGCAACACTACAAAAGCTGCAACACTACAAAAGCAGCAACACTACAAAAAACAGCAACACTACAAAAACAGCAACACTACAAAAGCAGCAATACTACAAAGCAGCAACACTACAAAAACAGCAACACTACAAAAGCAGCAACACTACAAAGCAGCAACACTACAAAAGCAGCCAACACTACAAAAGCAGCAACACTACAAAAGCAGCAACACTACAAAAACAGCAACACTACAAAAGCAGCAACACTACAAAAGCAGCAACACTACAAAAGCATCAACGACTAGAAAAGCATCAACACTACAAAAGCAGCAACACTACAAAAACAGCAACACTACAAAAGCAGCAACACTACAAAAGCAGCAACACTACAAAAGCAGCAACACTACAAAAGCAGCAACACTACAAAAACAGCAACACTACAAAAGCAGCAACACTACAAAAGCAGCAACACTACAAAAGCATCAACGACCACAAAAGCATCAACACTACAAAAGCAGCAACACTACAAAAGCATCAAAGACTACAAAAGCAGCAACACTACAAAAGCATCAACGACTACAAAAGCATCAACGACTACAAAAGCAGCAACACTACAAAAGCAGCAACGACTACAAAGTAGCAACACTACAAAAGCAGCAACACTACAAAAGCAGCAACACTACAAAAGTAGCAACGACTACAAAAGCATCAACGACTACAAAAGCATCAACGACTACAAAAGCATCAACGACTACAAAAGCATCAACGACTACAAAAGCATCAACGACTACAAAAACAGCAACACTACAAAAGCATCAACGATTACAAAAGCATCAACGACTACAAAAGCATCAACGACTACAAAAGCATCAACGACTACAAAAACAGCAACACTACAAAAGCATCAACAACTACAAAAGCATCAACGACTACAAAAGCATCAACGACAACAAAAGCATCAACGACTACAAAAGCATCAACGACTACAAAAGCATCAACGACTACAAAAGCATCAACGACTACAAAAGCATCAACGACTACAAAAACAGCAACACTACAAAAGCAGCAACACTACAAAAGCTGCAACACTACAAAGCAGCAACACTACAAAAACAGCAACACTACAAAAACAGCAACACTACAAAAGCAGCAACACTACAAAAGCAGCAACACTACAAAGCAGCAACACTACAAAAGCAGCAACACTACAAAAACAGCAACACTACAAAAACAGCAACACTACAAAAGCAGCAACACTACAAAAGCAGCAACACTACAAAAGCAGCAACACTACAAAAGCAGCAACACTACAAAAGCAGCAACACTACAAAAACAGCAACACTACAAAAGCAGCAACATTACAAAAGCAGCAACACTACAAAAGCATCAACGACTAGAAAAGCATCAACACTACAAAAGCAGCAACACTACAAAAACAGCAACACTACAAAAGCAGCAACACTACAAAAGCAGCAACACTACAAAAGCAGCAACACTACAAAAGCAGGAACACTACAAAAACAGCAACACTACAAAAGCAGCAACACTACAAAAGCATCAACGACTACAAAAGCATCAACACTACAAAAGCAGCAACACTACAAAAGCATCAAAGACTACAAAAGCAGCAACACTACAAAAGCATCAACGACTACAAAAGCATCAACGACTACAAAAGCAGCAACACTACAAAAGCAGCAACGACTACAAAAGTAGCAACACTACAAAAGCAGCAACACTACAAAGCAGCAACACTACAAAAGTAGCAACGACTACAAAAGCATCAACGACTACAAAAGCATCAACGACTACAAAAGCATCAACGACTACAAAAGCATCAACGACTACAAAAGCATCAACGACTACAAAAACAGCAACACTACAAAAGCATCAACGATTACAAAAGCATCAACGACTACAAAAGCATCAACGACTACAAAAGCATCAACGACTACAAAACAGCAACACTACAAAAGCATCAACAACTACAAAAGCATCAACGACTACAAAAGCATCAACGACAACAAAAGCATCAACGACTACAAAAGCATCAACGACTACAAAAGCATCAACGACTACAAAAGCATCAACGACTACAAAAGCATCAACGACTACAAAAACAGCAACACTACAAAAGCATCAACGACTACAAAAGCAGCAACACTACAAAAGCAGCAACACTACAAAAGCATCAACGACTACAAAAGCAGCAACACTACAAAAGCAGCAACACTACAAAAGCATCAACGACTACAAAAGCAGCAACGACTACAAAAGCAGCAACGACTACAAAAGCAGCAACATTACAAAAGCAGCCAACACTACAAAAGCAGCAACACTACAAAAGCAGCAACACTACAAAAGTAGCAACACTACAAAAGCAGCAACACTACAAAAGCAGCAACGACTACAAAAGCATCAACGACTACAAAAGCAGCAACGACTACAAAAGCAGCAACACTACAAAAGCAGCAACACTACAGAAGCATCAAAACTACAAAAGCAGCAACACTACAAAAGCAGCAACACTACAAAAGCAGCAACGACTACAAAAGTAGCAACACTACAAAAGCAGCAACACTACAAAAGCAGCAACGACTACAAAAGTAGCAACACTACAAAAGCAGCAACACTACAAAAGCAGCAACGACTACAAAAGCATCAACGACTACAAAAGCAGCAACGACTACAAAAGCAGCAACGACTACAAAAGCAGCAACACTACAAAAGCAGCAACGACTACAAAAGCAGCAACACTACAAAAGCATCAAAAACTACAAAAGCAGCAACACTACAAAAACCATCAACGACTACAAAAGCAGCAACACTACAAAAGCAGCAACACTACAAAAGCAGCAACGACTACAAAAGCATCAACGACTACAAAAAGAGCAACGACTACAAAAGCAGCAACACTACAAAAGCAGCAACATTACAAAAGCAGCAACACTACAAAAGCAGCAACACTACAAAAGCAGCAACACTACAAAAGCAGCAACACTACAAAAGCAGCAACACTACAAAGCAGCAACACTACAAAAGCAGCAACGACTACAAAAGCAGCAACACTACAAAAGCAGCAACGACTACAAAAGCAGCAACACTACAAAAGCAGCAACGACTACAAAAACAGCAACACTACAAAAGCAGCAACGACTACAAAAACAAGCAACACTACAAAAGCTGCAACGACTACAAAAGCAGCAACACAACAAAAGCAGCAACGACTACAAAAACAGCAACACTACAAAAGCATCAACGACTACAAAAGCAGCAACACTACAAAAGCAGCACACTACAAAAGCAGCAACGACTACAAAAGCAGCAACGACTACAAAAAACAGCAACACTACAAAAGCAGCAACACTACAAAAGCAGCAACACTACAAAAGCAGCAACACTACAAAAGCAGCAACATTACAAAAGCAGCAACACTACAAAAGCAGCAACACTACAAAAGCAGCAACGACTACAAAAACAGCAACACTACAAAAGCAGCAACACTACAAAAGCAGCAACACTACAAAAGCAGCAACACTACAAAAGCAGCAACACTACAAAAGCAGCAACGACTACAAAAGGGAGCAACACTACAAAGCAGCAACACTACAAAAGCAGCAACGACTACAAAAGCAGGAACACTACAAAAGCAGCAACACTACAAAAGCAGCAACGACTACAAAAACAGCAACACTACAAAAGCAGCAACACTACAAAAGCAGCAACGACTACAAAAGCAGCAACACTACAAAAACAGCAACACTACAAAAGCAGCAACACTACAAAAGCAGCAACACTACAAAAGCAGCAACACTACAAAAGCAGCAACGACTACAAAAGCAGCAACACTACAAAAACAGCAACACTACAAAAGCAGCAACACTACAAAAGCAGCAACACTACAAAAAACAGAAACTACAAAAGCAGCAACACTACAAAAGCAGCAACGACTACAAAAGCAGCAACACTACAAAAAGCAGCATTACTACAAAAGCAGCAACGACTACAAAAGCAGCAACACTACAAAAGCAGCAACACTACAAAAGCAGCAACGACTACAAAAACAGCAACACTACAAAAGCAGCAACACTACAAAAGCAGCAACACTACAAAAGCATCAACGACTACAAAAGCATCAACGACTACAGAAGCAGCAACGACTACAAAAGCAGCAACACTACAAAAGCAACAACGACTACAAAAGCATCAACGACTACAAAAGCATCAACGACTACAAAAACAGCAACACTACAAAAGCAGCAACACTACAAAAGCAGCAACGACTACAAAAGCAGCAACGACTACAAAAACAGCAACACTACAAAAGCAGCAACACTACAAAAGCAGCAACACTACAAAAGCAGCAACACTACAAAAGCAGCAACACTACAAAAAGCTGCAACGACTACAAAAGCAGCAAACACTACAAAAGCAGCAACGACTACAAAACAGCAACACTACAAAAGCATCAACGACTACAAAAGCAGCAACACTACAAAAGCAGCAACACTACAAAAGTAGCAACACTACAAAAGCAGCAACACTACAAAAGCAGCAACGACTACAAAAGCATCAACGACTACAAAAGCAGCAACGACTACAAAAGCAGCAACACTACAAAAGCAGCAACACTACAGAAGCATCAAAACTACAAAAGCAGCAACCACTACAAAAGCAGCAACACTACAAAAGCAGCAACGACTACAAAAGTAGCAACACTACAAAAGCAGCAACACTACAAAAGCAGCAACGACTACAAAAGTAGCAACACTACAAAAGCAGCAAACACTACAAAAGCAGCAACGACTACAAAAGCATCAACGACTACAAAAGCAGCAACGACTACAAAAGCAGCAACGACTACAAAAGCAGCAACGACTACAAAAGCAGCAACACTACAAAAGCATCAACGACTACAAAAGCAGCAACACTACAAAAGCAGCAACACTACAAAAGCAGCAACGACTACAAAAGCATCAACGACTACAAAAACAGCAACGACTACAAAAGCAGCAACACTACAAAAGCAGCAACATTACAAAAGCAGCAACACTACAAAAGCAGCAACACTACAAAAGCAGCAACACTACAAAAGCAGCAACGACTACAAAAGCAGCAACGACTACAAAAGCAGCAACACTACAAAAGCAGCAGCGACTACAAAAGCAGCAACACTACAAAAGCAGCAACGACTACAAAAGCAGCAACACTACAAAAGCAGCAACGACTACAAAAAGCAGCAACACTACAAAAGCAGCAACGACTACAAAAACAGCAACACTACAAAAGCATGCAACGACTACAAAAGCAGCAACACTACAAAAGCAGCAACGACTACAAAAACAGCAACACTACAAAAGCATCAACGACTACAAAAGCAGCAACACTACAAAAGCAGCAACACTACAAAAGCAGCAACGACTACAAAAGCAGCAACGATTACAAAAACAGCAACACTACAAAAGCAGCAACACTACAAAAGCAGCAACACTACAAAAAGCAGCAACACTACAAAAGCAGCAACACTACAAAAGCAGCAACACTACAAAAGCAGCAACGACTACAAAAAGCAGCAACACTACAAAAGCAGCAACACTACAAAAGCAGCAACACTACAAAAGCAGCAACACTACAAAAGCAGCAACACTACAAAAGCAGCAACACTACAAAAGCAGCAACACTACAAAAGCAGCAACACTACAAAAGCAGCAACGACTACAAAAAGCAGCAACACTACAAAAGCAGCAACACTACAAAAGCAGCAACACTACAAAAGCAGCAACACTACAAAAGCAGCAACGACTACAAAAGGAGCAACACTTACAAAAGCAGCAACACTACAAAAGCAGCAACGACTACAAAAACAGCAACACTACAAAAGCAGCAACACTACAAAAGCAGCAACACTACAAAAGCAGCAACACTACAGAAGCATCAAAACTACAAAAGCAGCAACACTACAAAAGCAGCAACACTACAAAAGCAGCAACGACTACAAAAGTAGCAACACTACAAAAGCAGCAACACTACAAAAGCAGCAACGACTACAAAAGTAGCAACACTACAAAAGCAGCAACACTACAAAAGCAGCAACGACTACAAAAGCATCAACGACTACAAAAGCAGCAACGACTACAAAAGCAGCAACGACTACAAAAGCAGCAACACTACAAAAGCAGCAACGACTACAAAAGCAGCAACACTACAAAAGCAGCAAACACTACAAAAGCAGCAACACTACAAAAGCCAGCAACGACTACAAAAGCAGCAACACTACAAAAGCAGCAACACTACAAAAGCAGCAACGACTACAAAAGCAGCAACACTACAAAAGCAGCAACGATTACAAAAGCAGCAACACTACAAAAGCAGCAACACTACAAAAGCAGCAACACTACAAAAGCAGCAACACTACAAAAGCAGCAACACTACAAAAGCAGCAACACTACAAAAGCAGCAACACTACAAAAGCAGCAACGACTACAAAAGCAGCAACACTACAAAAGCAGCAACGACTACAAAAGCAGCAACACTACAAAAGCAGCAACGACTACAAAAAGCAGCAACACTACAAAAGCAGCAACGACTACAAAAGCAGCAACACTACAAAAGCATGCAACGACTACAAAAGCAGCAACACTACAAAAGCAGCAACGACTACAAAAACAGCAACACTACAAAAGCATCAACGACTACAAAAGCAGCAACACTACAAAAGCAGCAACACTACAAAAGCAGCAACGACTACAAAAGCAGCAACGACTACAAAAACAGCAACACTACAAAAGCAGCAACACTACAAAAGCAGCAACACTACAAAAGCAGCAACACTACAAAAGCAGCAACACTACAAAAGCAGCAACACTACAAAAGCAGCAACGACTACAAAAACAGCAACACTACAAAAGCAGCAACACTACAAAAGCAGCAACACTACAAAAGCAGCAACACTACAAAAGCAGCAACACTACAAAAGCAGCAACACTACAAAAGCAGCAACACTACAAAAGCAGCAACACTACAAAAGCAGCAACGACTACAAAAACAGCAACACTACAAAAGCAGCAACACTACAAAAGCAGCAACACTACAAAAGCAGCAACACTACAAAAGCAGCAACGACTACAAAAGCAGGAACACTACAAAAGCAGCAACACTACAAAAGCAGCAACGACTACAAAAACAGCAACACTACAAAAGCAGCAACACTACAAAAGCAGCAACGACTACAAAAGCAGCAACACTACAAAAACAGCAACACTACAAAAGCAGCAACACTACAAAAGCAGCAACGACTACAAAAACAGCAACACTACAAAAGCAGCAACACTACAAAAGCAGCAACGACTACAAAAGCAGCAACGACTACAAAAACAGCAACACTACAAAAGCAGCAACACTACAAAAGCAGCAACACTACAAAAGCAGCAACACTACAAAAGCAGCAACACTACAAAAGCAGCAACACTACAAAAGCAGCAACGACTACAAAAACAGCAACACTACAAAAGCAGCAACACTACAAAAGCAGCAACACTACAAAAGCAGCAACACTACAAAAGCAGCAACACTACAAAAGCAGCAACACTACAAAAGCAGCAACACTACAAAAGCAGCAACACTACAAAAGCAGCAACGACTACAAAAACAGCAACACTACAAAAGCAGCAACACTACAAAAGCAGCAACACTACAAAAGCAGCAACACTACAAAAGCAGCAACGACTACAAAAGGAGCAACACTTCAAAAGCAGCAACACTACAAAAGCAGCAACGACTACAAAAACAGCAACACTACAAAAGCAGCAACACTACAAAAGCAGCAACACTACAAAAGCAGCAACACTACAGAAGCATCAAAACTACAAAAGCAGCAACACTACAAAAGCAGCAACACTACAAAAGCAGCAACGACTACAAAAGTAGCAACACTACAAAAGCAGCAACACTACAAAAGCAGCAACGACTACAAAAGTAGCAACACTACAAAAGCAGCAACACTACAAAAGCAGCAACGACTACAAAAGCATCAACGACTACAAAAGCAGCAACGACTACAAAAGCAGCAACGACTACAAAAGCAGCAACACTACAAAAGCAGCAACGACTACAAAAGCAGCAACACTACAAAAGCATCAAAAACTACAAAAGCAGCAACACTACAAAACCATCAACGACTACAAAAGCAGCAACACTACAAAAGCAGCAACACTACAAAAGCAGCAACGACTACAAAAGCATCAACGACTACAAAAACAGCAACGACTACAAAAGCAGCAACACTACAAAAGCAGCAACATTACAAAAGCAGCAACACTACAAAAGCAGCAACACTACAAAAGCAGCAACACTACAAAAGCAGCAACACTACAAAAGCAGCAACACTACAAAAGCAGCAACACTACAAAAGCAGCAACGACTACAAAAGCAGCAACACTACAAAAGCAGCAACGACTACAAAAGCAGCAACACTACAAAAGCAGCAACGACTACAAAAACAGCAACACTACAAAAGCAGCAACGACTACAAAAACAGCAACACTACAAAAGCTGCAACGACTACAAAAGCAGCAACACTACAAAAGCAGCAACGACTACAAAAACAGCAACACTACAAAAGCATCAACGACTACAAAAGCAGCAACACTACAAAAGCAGCAACACTACAAAAGCAGCAACGACTACAAAAGCAGCAACGACTACAAAAACAGCAACACTACAAAAGCAGCAACACTACAAAAGCAGCAACACTACAAAAGCAGCAACACTACAAAAGCAGCAACACTACAAAAGCAGCAACACTACAAAAGCAGCAACGATTACAAAAACAGCAACACTACAAAAGCAGCAACACTACAAAAGCAGCAACACTACAAAAGCAGCAACACTACAAAAGCAGCAACACTACAAAAGCAGCAACACTACAAAAGCAGCAACACTACAAAAGCAGCAACACTACAAAAGCAGCAACGACTACAAAAACAGCAACACTACAAAAGCAGCAACACTACAAAAGCAGCAACACTACAAAAGCAGCAACACTACAAAAGCAGCAACGACTACAAAAGCAGGAACACTACAAAAGCAGCAACACTACAAAAGCAGCAACGACTACAAAAACAGCAACACTACAAAAGCAGCAACACTACAAAAGCAGCAACGACTACAAAAGCAGCAACACTACAAAAACAGCAACACTACAAAAGCAGCAACACTACAAAAGCAGCAACACTACAAAAGCAGCAACACTACAAAAGCAGCAACGACTACAAAAGCAGCAACACTACAAAAACAGCAACACTACAAAAGCAGCAACACTACAAAAGCAGCAACACTACAAAAACAGCAACACTACAAAAGCAGCAACACTACAAAAGCAGCAACGACTACAAAAGCAGCAACACTACAAAAGCAGCATTACTACAAAAGCAGCAACGACTACAAAAGCAGCAACACTACAAAAGCAGCAACACTACAAAAGCAGCAACGACTACAAAAACAGCAACACTACAAAAGCAGCAACACTACAAAAGCAGCAACACTACAAAAGCATCAACGACTACAAAAGCATCAACGACTACAGAAGCAGCAACGACTACAAAAGCAGCAACACTACAAAAGCAACAACGACTACAAAAGCATCAACGACTACAAAAGCATCAACGACTACAAAAACAGCAACACTACAAAAGCATCAACGACTACAAAAGCATCAACGACTACAAAAGCATCAACGACTACAAAAACAGCAACACTACAAAAGCAGCAACACTACAAAAGCAGCAACACTACAAAAGCATCATTGACTACAAAAGCATCAACGACTACAAAAACAGCAACACTACAAAAGCAGCAACACTACAAAAACAGCAACACTACAAAAGCAGCAACACTACAAAAGCAGCAACACTACAAAAGCAGTAACACTACAAAAGCAGCAACACTACAAAAGCAGCAACACAACAAAAGCAGCAACACTACAAAAGCATCAACGACTACAAAAGCAGCAACACTACAAAAGCAGCAACACTACAAAAGCAGCATCACTACAAAAGCAGCAACACTACAAAAGCAGCAACACAACAAAAGCAGCAACACTACAAAAGCAGCAACACTACAAAAGCAGCAACGACTACAAAAGCATCAACGACTACAAAAGCATCAACGACTACAAAAGCAGCAACACTACAAAAGCAGCAACACTACAAAAGCATCAACGACTACAAAAGCAGCAACACTACAAAAGCAGCAACTCTACAAAAGCAGCAACACTACAAAAGCATCAACGACTACAAAAGCATCAACGACTACAAAAGCAGCAACGACTACAAAAGCATCAACGACTACCAAAAGCATCAACGACTACAAAAGCAGCAACACTACAAAAGCATCAACGACTACAAAAGCATCAACGACTACAAAAGCATCAACGACTACAAAAGCATCAACGACTACAAAAGCAGCAACACTACAAAAGCAGCAACACTACAAAAGCAGCAACACTACAAAAGCAGCAACACTACAAAAACAGCAACAACTACAAAAGCATCAACGACTACAAAAGCATCAACGACTACAAAAACAGCAACACTACAAAAGCAGCAACACTACAAAAGCAGCAACGACTACAAAAACAGCAACACTACAAAAGCAGCAACGACTACAAAAGCAGCAACGACTACAAAAGCAGCAACACTACAAAAGCAGCAACGACTACATAAGCAGCACCGCTGTCAGCACACACAACAGCAGCAGCCCCAGCATCGCCAGGAGAACACTTACAGCAGCGACAAGCCGAACAGCACTAAGCAGAAACAGCATCAGCAGGAGAAATAGCAGAGTTACCATGACGTCACAGGGAGCAACAGCACCAGGAACATTATCCTCTACCGCAGGAGGAGAAGGAGGAACAACAACAGCAGCAGAAGGAACAACATCAGCAGCATCAGCAGGAGGAGGAGCAGCATCAAAACGAGGAACAGTGGGCAGCAGCACGACGTCACAGAGGCAGCCACTAAGCATGGCAACAGAGCATTAAGCTCCGCCTGCCGAGCTCTTAACATGACTGTCACAAAGTGATGCCAAAGTCCCAGCCACGTCTCCTACAATGGGGAATTCAGGAGGCTGGGAAGCACAGTGTCTGGGGGGAGGCGGCACTCCTGTCCTGTCTCTGCTCTAGCCCTCATGATGAGGTGTAAAGATGATGAGGTGTGAGGATGATGAGGTGTGAGGATGATGAGGTGTGAGCATGATGAGGGTTGAGGATACTGTAGTGTAAGGATGATGAGGTGTGAGGATACTGTAGTGTGAGGATGATGAGGTGTGAGGATGCTGTAGTGTGAGGATGATGAGGTGTGAGTATGATAAGGTGTGAGGATGATGAGGTGTGAGGATAATGTGTGAGGATGCTAGTGTGAGGATTATGAGGTGTGAGGATGCTGCATTGTGATGATGAAGGGACCTTATAATGTGTTTATGCTTAAATGTCTGTCGTACTGCAAGGTGGGTTTTTGGATCCAAAACAGCAGCTATCACTCACGCTGGGTAAACTCTTCCTTCTAAAAACACGTAAACAAGTGCTTTTTATACATGAAGAAGCCTTCCCAAGAACATTCCATGACTGTAAAACATAATGAAAATATTGGTGTTAAATATAGAAAGCCAGTAATAAACTGAATAAGAGATAAGAAGAAATAATTTGAATGATAGAACAAAAAAATATTGGAACGTTTGGCAAACTGACTTGAACGCGAGCCGTCACTCGTCCAGTGTGCGGGTAGTTGTGACGGAGGACGGACATCCCTGACCACGTTGTCGGAGTTTGCTCTCTTTTTTTACCAAGTTGTGCCTATTTATTATAGAATAGGGGTAGGATATCGCTACTGTTAAATGTCCCAGTGGCGACTGGTAATTGTACAGGATTTTCGCCTTCAGTATGTTATGTGACTTGTGACGATAATCTCTTTCAACAGAGATTGAGCCTGCTCTTCTCTACTTCAAGTTACGCCAACATACAAGTATAAGATGCTACATTCAAGATACGTCACCAGTAGCACAAAACGTTTTGACCAGGAGGCAAAACGTATCCAAGATCCCCCCACTCCACACGCCAGCTCATCAAACCAGCTAACTACCCTTCACCAGCTTGCCTGCCCCTGATTGGTGACTCGCCAGCCGCGCACCTGCACACAGCATCTCAGCGCCCTCTACCCGAGTCGACGTCTGAGCCTGACCAGCTATCAACTTCAGAATATGCCTTGTGCTCTTAGCGTTGACATCTCTCTCTGGCATACTAGCTCATTAGCAAGTATACGAAGGGAGGTTTCAGCCATAGCCAATATTCTCAGCACCATTTCAACATTATTTAATCTATTGTGTTTTTTGTATTTATCTTTGTCATTTTATTTCATTAGTCATTTGCCCGAGATTTGCCTTTATTTTCATTTATGTTTAAAGTAAATATATTAAAGTTTCATTGTTCATACTTTGTGTTTTACGTGTTCCTCCCTCTAACTTACCACAGACAACAGGCAATCAGTTTATCTTTTTTTTGTAAGTGTGTCCAGGCATTGACACCTGCCATTGGAGGACTGCCAAACATCAACACTCCAACACTTTCCCGTCACATTTTTATGGGGGCCTGTCCGGGAGCTTCACTCAGGTACTAGTACCAGAACGTCAATTTGTGGTAAGCGTACTTCACTTTGCTAAAGTAGCCTTTCAATATTATCATTAGTTTTCATATTTATATGGTGCTGTGTGTATTGTGCATTCCGAGAGTAGCATATGGTGAGTGTGAGATAACTTTGGATTACGTGGTGACTGTAGGCCGCAGTCATTCTCTTAATTGGTCATCTCTCCCTCCGTGTTATTACTCGTGTTTACCACCTTTTGTCCCTAGGATATTTCTCATATTTTCGGCAGATCATCATTATGGTACCCTGGTACTTTGATTTGTCTCCGGGTCAAAGCACCCTATCTTCTGCAATCCAACCGAAGGAGGAAAAGAGGGCCATAGTTCCTCTAGCACGGTCTTTGTTGCTGAGTTGGGACCTCAGCAGCAGTGCTCGTCACCAGTTGACACTCGCACCCCTACACGTCGGTCAGAGATGATGATATTTACTTAGGTAGGGAATTAGCTTTCTTTTTACAGAGCACAAAGTTCGCTAATTCTGTAAGTATCATATTCATTTAATGGGAAACCCTTGCTTATGTCCTATAGAGACTCGGCAAGGTATGCCTACATTCTTGGACTACCTAATTCACTTTTGGAGCAATTAAATGTTTCATTTGTTTTAGAAACTCAAGTTTCACTTATTTAGTAGGATTTTCTTGCCCTTATTCTCTTACATTGAGTACCGGGTACAAGATTTCCTGCGATTTTGATTGACTAATCATTTACCATCCTATAATTAACTTTAATTGTTAAAGATTAAAATTCCACAGGACAGTTACCAGTTGCCACGTTATCCTGTTTCTGACATTTACCATATCACAATTATATTCGTGTACATTTATTTGCTGTCTTTCACCATGTTTCGTCTCCAAGCTTTCCGTAACGATCCAGCTGGTGAAATAGGGACATTATGTCGTGTCAAGAGGACTGAATTACAAACTCTTGCACACGAGTATCAACTAGATGTTCCCCATGGAACCAACAAAAATGAAATACATAACCTAATCATGGATTAACTCTTAGATGAAGGGAAGATTGACTCCCTGAAACTCACGAAACTTATTCTATTGCAGATAAAACTGATTTGGCGACAATGAAACTCAAACTCGAGCTTGCAAAGCTCGAGAGGGAGCAACAGCAAGCAGCTCTACAAATGAGGAAAGAAGAAACCGCCTTGAGGAAAGAAGAGCAAGAACGAGAGGCCGCCTTGAGGAAAGAAGAGCAAGAAAGAGAGGCGGCCCTGGCAAAAGAAGCTCTACAAATAAAAGAACGAGAAGCTGCAATCAGGAAAGAAGAACAGGAACGTGAGACAGTACTACTCAGGGAGCGTGAACGAATACAGCTTGAAGCAAAACAACGCCACCTGGAGATACAACGCGAACATGACAAACAGCAAGCGGCAATGGCTATCGAATGTCGTCAACAAGAACTCACGTTGGAAACTACACACCACACTCAACGCCAGCAAGCTACCGCCAGTCTTCCAGTAAGTTTCAATATCTCCCATGCAAGTAAGTTAATGCCACCATTCGTTGAGACAGAGATCGATGTCTTTTTTACCACCTTTGAGAACCAAGCTAATCAACTTAGCTGGCCTGCTGACCAATGGTCTACCCTTCTCAGAGTGCATCTTACAGGTAGAGCTGCAGTTACTCTCAGTACCTTAGCGTCTGAGAATGACTACCAGACCCTGAAGCAAGCAGTGTTGGACGCCTACCTTCTCTCCACCGAAAATTCCGTGACCATCTTAAGGCAAGTACCACCACCTTTCTAGAATTTGCCAATACAAAGAAAAGATATTTTATGAAATGGCTTGTAGCAGCACATGTCTCTACATTTGCAGAATTCGTCAACCTCATGCTAGTTGAGGAATTCTTGAGACCTGTTCCCCCTTCCGTCCGTTTATATCTAGCAGATAAAGAAGAAACCGACTACATCAAATGTGCAAAGTCGGCTGACACCTACAACCTCATCCACCGGCTGACACCAGAACCACCTTCCAGTAAGAAGTCTTGGTACAGTTACGATAAAGTGAGTACAGATCAAGTGAGCTCACAATTGTATTGTAAGTATTGCAAACTCTATGGACATACCATAGATAGATGTGTGAAGGCTCAATACAAGAGCAATGAATCTACTAAACCGAAACAGACTCCTCCTAAGTCCGGTAAGCCTGTAATGAATGTTGGTGTTAATGTTAATGATCTTTCTCTCTTCAGTAAACACCTGTATCCTGAAACTGTCTCTACCAACGGTACAGATTCGGAGGGAAGTTTCAAATTGAAGATCTTGAGGGACACAGCGGCTCTTCAGTCCATTATGTTGAAATCGGCTGTGTCTAACGACGCCTACACCGGGGAAACCGTCCTTATCACTGATCTCACTGCTACCACTCCATATCCACTCGCCAGAGTCCACTTGGATTGTCCCTTCGTGACCGGTGAAGTCCAAGTCGCCATCAGGGAAAAGCCTTTTCCCATGCCTGGAGTGCAACTTCTCCTGGACAACGACTTGGAAGAAGATCTGCAACCGCCCAACCTGATCATCACGGACAAACCCCAGGTGTGTACCTCTGTAATGGATAATCCCATCTTTGAATATGTTCCAGCAGAGGTTCAAGAAAGTGATAAAGTTTCTCCTCCGGTTTTGGTGACCACCCGTGCACAAGCTGCACGACCGCAACCAGCTGACTCTACTGCTACCGCTGTCCCTCAAGACCCTCAGAATCTACCTCCAAATCTTACCAAGTTGGAGTTCCGTAAGTTACAGAGGGAAGATCAATCATTAACACCATTATTCTTCCAGGCTGAGACTCAACCTGACAGTATCCCTGGGTTCTTCCTAGAGAATGAATTGCTCTACCGCAGATACAAACCCAGCAAGCTGAAGGAGGATGACGATTGGGCCAATGTCGAACAACTAGTGATTCCCACCAGCCTACGGCCCAATATTCTACACCTGGCCCACGGAGCTCTTTCTCGCTATGGCTTCAACAAAACCTACCACGGAATCAGACAAGACTACTACTGGCCAGGTATGGTAAAAGACATAAAGAAATACGTACAAGAGTGTCATATATGTCAGATGGCAGGTAAACCTAACATCTCTATTCCCCAGGCTCCACTGAAACCCATCTAGGTGCCTGCGGAACCTTTCCACAGACTCATCATAGACTGTGTTGGTCCTTTACCCCGGACCAGTTCTGGCAACGCATATATATTAACTATCATGTGTCCTACCACCAGGTTTCCCATAGCAATTCCAATAAAGAACATTACGGCTGCTACTGTGGTGAAACACCTATTGAAGATCTTCACCCAGTATGGATTTCCAAGAGAGGTTCAAAGTGACTGTGGCACCAACTTCACCAGTGATCTCTTCAAGAAGACTCTGGAGGAGTTCAACATCACACAGGTACTGTCCAGCCCCTATCATCCTGCTTCACAGGGTTCTCTTGAATGTAGTCATCAGACTATTAAAGCACTCCTAAAGAAATTCTGCAAAGAGACTTTGAAGGACTGGGATAGACAACTTGATCTTATTATGTGCATTTTTCGAAGTCTCCCCAATGAGTCTCTAGGAGTATCTCCTTATGAGATGCTCTACGGACGTAAGTGCCGTACTCCTCTCAAAGCTTTCAAGGACTCTCTATGTAATGCCACCTTCAGTGTCCATCAGAATGTGCCTCAGTTTCTTCAAAACTTACAACACATTCTAGAGAGAGTACGTAAATGTGCTAATGACAACCTATTGAAAGCCCAGGAGAGGATGAAGACTCATTTTGACCAAAGCAGCAAATTAATGAAATTTAAACCAGGAGACTTCGTGTTGGCATACTTTCCTATCCCAGGTTCTCCATTGCAAAACAAGTTTTCAGGACCCTACCGTATCAAGGAGTGCAGGAAAAACCACAACTACGTTCTTGAGACTCCAGATAGGCGGCGGAGGACCCAGTTGTGCCACGTCAACCTCCTGAAGCAGTATCAAGGTATTCCCCCCACTGTGATGGTATCAGTCTCCGCGTTTAAAGATCCATACCTCCATAGTGAAACCTTCCCTGCTTCTCCCGAAAGCACTAACACTGAGTCTCTGCTTTCCAACTCGGAAATTCTGGCTAATCTTCATAACTATTTTCAGGACAATAATAGTGCACCTCTCATCAGAATCTTCAAGGAACACCAGAAGTTGTTCAACGATGATCCACAGGAGTGTAATGTGGTTCAGCACGACATCCAACTACTCCCCGACACACGGCCGATTCGTCAACCTTTCTACCGAATCAGCCCGAGTAAGAAGGAAGTCATGCGTGCTGAGGTACGGTACCTCCTGGATCATGGGCTGGCTACCCCTTGTGAGTCCCCTTGGGCCTCACCCTGCATCCTGGTGCCAAAACCGCATGGTAAGGTGAGACTATGTACCGATTATCGTAAATTAAATCTTGTGACTGTCAAGGATGCGTATCCCTTACCTAGAATAGATGACATCCTTGACGCCATTGGTCATGCGCGGTACCTATCGAAGCTGGACTTGTTAAAAGGATATTACCAGGTATGTTTAACGGAGCGAGCTAAGGAAATATCTGCCATTACCACTCCTTTTGGCCTTTACAGATACGAACGCCTTCCCTTTGGACTATGTAATGCCCCGACCACCTTTAAGCGAGCTGTCAACCGTGTCATCCAGGGCTTGGATAACATCTACGCCTACTTGGATGATATCGTTGTGGCAACCAACACCTGGAGCGAACATCTGCAACGATTGTTTGCCAAGCTCCTGTCAGCCGGCCTCACCATCAACTTGGGCAAGTCCACCTTTGCCAAAGGTAAAGTGCGTTATTTTGGTCATGAGATAGGGAGTGGCAGCATAGCTCCGTTAAACATACATACCCTAGCCATCCAGCATTACCCACAGCCTACCACCAGGAAGCAGCTCCTGCGCTTCCTTGGTCTTGCCTCCTACTACCGTAGGTTTGTGAGGAACTTTAGTACGGTGGCAACACCCTTGATCACCTTAACCGGCCCCAAGCAACGGTATAATTGGACCATTCAGCAAACCGTTGCTTTTGAACAACTTAAATTCCTGCTCTGTTCTAATCCTATTCTCGCCTCGCCAGATATCACGAAGCCTTTCATCCTCCATGTTGACGCCAGTGGTACCGGCATCGGGGGTGTCCTGATGCCACAACGAGACGAGGAGATTCTGCCTTGTAGCTACTACAGCTATAAATTAAAGCCACACCAAAGGAACTACAGCACGATCGAGAAGGAGTTACTATCAATCGTCCTGAACCTGCAGCACTTCGAACCGTACCTGCAAAGTGCTCGGTCTACCACCATCTATTCGGACCACAATCCCCTACGCTTCCTGCAGCAAGCCCAATTCAACAACCAACGACTTCTACGATGGGCTTTATATCTGCAGACTTTCAACCTGGAGATCTTCTACATCAAGGGTTCTGACAACATCATAGCAGACGCCCTCTCCAGAGTCTATGAAGTAGAGGCTGCTCCACCTACCACTCTACAACCTGAAGACGTAACTTCACCCAGAACCGCAGGCTTCGGGGGAGAGTTGTGAAAATAATCTCTTTCAAGAGAGATTGAGCCTGCTCTTCCCTACTTCAAGTTACGCCAACATACAAGTATAAGATGCTACATTCAAGATACGTCACCGGTAGCCCAAAACGTTTTGACCAGGAGGCAAAACGTATCCAAGATCCCCCCACTCCACACACCCTCCACACGCCGGCTCGTCATCAAACCAGCTAACTACCCTTCACCAGCTTGCCTGCCCCTGATTGGTGACTCGCCAGCCGCGCACCTGCACACAGCACCTCAGCGCCCTCTACCCGAGTCGACGTCTGAGCCTGGCCATCTATCAACTTCAGAATATTCCTTGTGCTCTTAGCGTTGACATCTCTCTCTGGCATACTAGCTCATTAGCTCGTATACGAAGGGAGGTTTCTGCCATAGCCAATATTCTCAGCACCATTTCAACATTATTTAATCTATTGTGTTTTTTGTATTTATCTTTGTCATTTTATTTCATTAGTCATTTGCCCGAGATTTGCCTTTATTTTCATTTATGTTTAAAGTAAATATATTAAAGTTTCATTGTTCTTACTTTGTGTTTTACGTGTTCCTCCCTCTAACTTACCACAGACAACAGGCAAGCAGTCTATCTTTTTTTTGTAAGTGTGACCAGGCATTGACACCTGCCATTGGAGGACTGCTGAACATCAACACTCCAACACTTTCCCGTCACAGACTAAAAACGTTTATACATTGTAAATTATACTATTAATTCCTTTGTGTCTCCTTTCGATAATTACTTTGTTATTGATATACACCACTCGGTAACGGTGGTTAAACAGTATAATAGATTCAGTCAACTGACTGCTTCTTTGCACTGAAGCAGTCAAGAACTAACCTAACTAAAGATATTAACCTAACTAACCCAAAATTAACTTGTGTAATATTGTTTGGTTATTATAAAGTGCTGGAATTTGGTCATTCCAATACATAATTCCATCTCACTAAGCACACCAGTTTTGTCAATTCCTAAAGTCTTGATTTAATCTAACATTTGACCTGATCTTAATCATTTCCCTAATAAAAATATTATAATTTCTAGCTACTATTTAGACCTTAAAATCATTGTGTGAATTAATGAAATTGTCCATAATGAAAATGACTCGTCATGGTGAAAATGACTCGTCGTGGTGAAAATGACTCGTCGTGGTGAAAATGACTCGTCGTGGTGAAAATGACTCGTCGTGGTGAAAATGACTCGTCGTGGTGAAAATGACTCGTCGTGGTGAAAATGACTCGTCGTGGTGAAAATGACTCGTCGTGGTGAAAATGACTCGTCGTGGTGAAAATGACTCGTCCTGGTGAAAATGACTCGTCATGGTGAAAATGACTCGTCCTGGGGAAAAGGACGAGTCCTGGTGAAAATGACTCGTCCTGGTGAAAATGACTCGTCCTGGGGAAAATGACTCGTCCTGGGGAAAATGACTCGTCCTGGTGAAAATGACTCGTCCTGGGGAAAAGGACGAGTCAAGGTATGTGTCTTTAAGACAGTTCTAAATTTACCTACAAACGCTGCAAGTAAATAATGCTATACCTCCGAGAAAGTCTCGCCGTTCCCGTCAAGACTAATTACCGGAGAGCTTATGGTAAGGACGAGTTTAGATATCCTTTAGATCTGATTTAGATCTTTAAATCTGATTTAGATCTTTAGATCTGATTTAGGTCTTAGATCTGATTTAGATCTTTAGGCCTGATTTGATTTAGATCTCCTATTTTTACACGAGACAATCTCCTGTCCTTATAATGATGTGGTGTAGGGATGCTGTAATGTGAGGGAGATGAGGTGTAAGAAAGCTAATGGTATGAGGGAGATGAGGTGTAAGGATGCTAATCGTGTGAGGGAGATGAGGTGTAAGAATGCTACCGCTATGAGGGAGATGAGGTGTAAGGATGCTACCGCTGTGAGGGAGATGAGGTGTAAGGATGCTACCGCTGTGAGGGAGATGAGGTGTAAGGATGCTACCGCTGTGAGGGAGATGAGGTGTAAGGATGCTACCGCTGTGAGGGAGATGAGGTGTAAGAATGCTAATGGTGTTTACACGAGAATATTACAAATTTGTTGTAATACTTTGTAATTCGTCATTGTGTCTTATAATTAAATGTAATCCTTTAGCGAGTTAGGTTAGGTTAGGGCAGGTTTGGTTAGGTTAGAGCAGGTACGGTTAGGGCAGGTTAGGTTAGGGCAGGTTAGGTTAGGGCAGGTTAGGTTAGGGCAGGTTAGGTTAGGGCAGGTTAGGTTAGGTTAGAGCAGGTACGGTTAGGGCAGGTTAGGTTAGGGCAGGTTAGGTTAGGGCAGGTTAGGTTAGGGCAGGTTAGGTTAGGTTAGGGCAGGTTAGGTTAGGTTAGGGCAGGTTAGGTTAGGACAGGTTAGGTTAGGACAGGTTAGGGCAACTTAAAGCAGCTTAGGGCAGGTTAGGGAATGTTAAAGCAGGTTATCTTGAGGTTTTCTTGAGATGATTTCGGGGCTTTAGTGTCCCCGCGGCCCGGTCCTCGACCAGGCCTCCACCCCCAGAAAGCAGCCCGTGACAGCTGACTAGCACCCAGGTACCTATTTACTGCTAGGTAACAGGGGCATAGGGTGAAAGAAACTCTGCCCATTGTTTCTCACCGGCGCCCGGGATCGAACCCGGGGCCACAGGATCACAGTCCAGCGTGCTATCCGCTCGGCCGACCGGCTCCGACTCGACCAGGTTAGGGCAGGTTAAAGCAGGTTAGGGCAGGTTAGGGCAGGTTAGAGCAGGTTAAAGCAGGTTAGGGCAGGTTAAAGCAGGTTAGGGCAGGTTAAAGCAGGTTAGGGCAGGTTAGGGCAGGTTAAAGCAGGTTAGGGCAGGTTAAAGAAGGTTAGGGCAGGTTAAAGACAAGTAGAAGTATTGTGTGTCAGGAGCCAAGCTGTAAGTCTCAGAGGGACTTATATAAGTGTTGATGCATCATAATTCACAACATTTCCTTGATACAATAACGTACGAGTATAAATCACCATTATAACCCACCAGGAAAACTAATGTTTCAACAACCGTAGTGTAGTAGTGTCCACTACGCTAAATGGAGGCTACTTAATTGCCAACGATATTATCCAAGTACACAGCGAGAGATCAGGGGGTAGGGAGAGCATGGAGGGAGGAGGAGAGGTCAGGGAATGGTGTTGTAATCCACAAGTTAGTAGGAATTATTAGCTAGAGGATCATTACTACAACACTTAACGAATGATGATTGGAAGTACATGTAAGTAGACAGACTATGGATCACATATCTAAGAGGTCAATGGATTAAGACCGAAGCTGTTTAGCCAAATTAATAATTCCTGGAAAGAGGAATTATTCTTCGTCAGGCTTCTAGGATCAATGTTACCGCTCTAGGGATAAGGTTAATCGGATTATACCTTCCTCGAGAGGCGTGGTGAAATGTTTGAGGCCATGGTTGGCTGGAGTCAGTCTGATTGTTTGAGTTGAACTGGCAAGTCCTCTGGATACCCGTTTGCAGCAGCAACGAAGTGTAGCAAACAGCTATGCGAGAACCTGATGTGATTTTAGTGACCAAGTTAAGTCTGCAGTATGTGAGTATTGAATGAAAGACTAACCGGGTGTGGAGCGTTGTAGTAATCATTCCGTATTAGGGAGTTAGGCGGAAGTTACGAGTGTGGGTGGTGACCGCGGAGGTGAAGTGGTCTATGGGTATTGGAAGTGTATTGACCTAATAGAGTATGTTAATATATTATTATTTGTCAGAGTCTATTCTTTGTAATTAAATGACAAAACCCGACGGCCTTTAAATACCTTCGATATGTCCCCTCATAGTGTTCCTGGTTTGGTTGGTGAGGGAATGTTAGGGAATTGGTAGACGACATATTTGGTGGCAGCGCAAACAGGTTTTGGAACACGGTGCGAGATGAATGAAGTGTGGTTCTGGTTTAGTTGGCGAGGGAATGTTCGGGAAATGGTAGACGTCGGGTTGTGGTGAGAATGGTGGTTACTAGACGGAGGAAAGAAGGGTCAGGTGAGACCAGGTCAGAGGAGTTAGTTAATTAAAGGGACTAGGCCATTGTGGGGCACATGTGGGGTTTATTTCTTTCCAGATTCCCGCAACGAGAGACGGCTAAGAGGCAAGTCTGGACCACTGAAGCATCGGGATCCAAAACAAGTGCAGTGTTCGTAGTGCGGATTATACAGCGTGGCGAGGTAAACGTGCGCGGGTGAATGTGGGCCAGCGTGCGCCATGTGCGGCCATGTGCGGGCCAAGCGATGGGTGGGCCAAGCGAGCCGCACCTTGGAGCTTGTTTTATATCGTTGGTAAGGCGGAAATAGTGAGAAACCGTTGCTAAGGTGAAATTAAGCGTGAAAACTACGTAATTTAAAGTTAATTAAATTTCATGTAACGTGTAAATCGAATATTTTAAGGATAATAAAATATTACCTAAAGTACTGTGCGAGTTCCGGCGTTGTCAGGTGTAGATACAGAAAATAGGTGCAGTGAATTATGGACGCCTTGGCATAGCGAGCGACGCATAATTTGACGTCTGGGGTTCGCCGTCGAGTGTACCCTGGAGAGGGCCATGGAGATTTTTAGTGGGTGCAGGTAGCATTATGGAGAGTGTTACCTTGGGACACGGGGAGCGTGTCCCGTTGGTGGGGGTGTGTGGCGCCGGGAGTAGTGCATGGTTGTGTATTGGTGTTTGGATGCCAAGTGTAGTGCATGGTTGTGTATTGGCGTTTGTATGCCGGGGTGTGTAGTGTAATGCATGTGTAGTGGCGTATTAGACGCCAACGTAATGCATAGTATTTACTGTAGTGAAATGTGCATGTTTTGACTGTTGATATTATGGATGTAGTATAGTGCATGACATTGTTGGCATGGTAGCGCCAAGGTGTAGCATAACTGGTTGTTGTCACACCAGGTGTATTGTAGACATTAGCGTTGAAGTATGTTAACGCAGGTGGTAGTGTGTGGCGGGTGGCCACTACACAAGAAATTATGCCTGACGAGTGTTGGTCAGGTAATTAACGGATTACGAGAGAAAAGGGAGTGTGTGTGGCGTCTGGTTACTTATTGGTGGTGTTATTGGTGGTGACGTCTCGTGGTGTTTTGAAGCGCTCTGGCGCAAGGCATATGCCTGTGGTGGTAATGGTGTTGGGGGACGCCGTGTGTGTTGTGTTGATGGCGATGAAGACGCTGTGTGTATGTTGAGGGCGTTGGGGACGCCGTGTGTTGTGTTGAGGGCGTTGGGGACGCCGTGTGTTGTGTTGAGGGCGTTGGGGACGCCGTGTGTTGTGTTGAGGGCGTTGGGGACGCCGTGTGTTGTGTCGAGGGCGTTGGGGACGCCGTGTGTTGTGTTGAGGGCGTTGGGGACGCCGTGTGTTGTGTTGAGGGCGTTGGGGACGCCGTGTGTTGTGTTGAGGGCGTTGGGGACGCCGTGTGTTGTGTTGAGGGCGTTGGGGACGCCGTGTGTTGTGTTGAGGGCGTTGAGTACGCCGTGTGTTGTGTTGAGGGCGTTGGGGACACCGGGTGTTGTGTTGAGGGCGTTGGGGACGCCGGGTGTTGTGTTGAGGGCGTTGGGGACGCCATTGGGTGGTGTAGTGTAGTGGCGTTTGGACGCCTGGTATGGAGTGTGGTGTTGTGGAGTATATGGTGGCGCAGGGGCGCCAGGTAATGGTCGGTAAGGTGAGTATTGGCGTAGCAAGGTCGGTGCGTTAGGACGCAGGAAGTGGTTGTGGGGATGTGTGGCGTTATATTGAGGTCATCAGTGGTTGGGATGACCAGAGGTGATGGTGTGTCGGAGTGGGTAAGTCTTATGGATAAGATGAAATGTGGATAATTGCAGGAGTTGGTGGCTGCAGTAGGCGAGCCAAGTCGATATATCTAGCAAAACGCATAAAAGACTAATAAAAATTCATTATTCTCATTAAAATTTTCATTAATTATGTCCGAGTGGGTAAGTCTTATGGATAAGATTACAAGGTAGAATTTCAAAATTTCAGGTGTTGGTGGTTGCAGTAGGCGAGCCAATTAGATATACTAATTTCTTATTAATTAAGTTGTTACAGGAATCTCGCTAGAGGCGAGCCAGTGGCAGTATGATGCTTTAGTGACATTAGTTGAGGAATTATTTTAATGAGGTATTTATTGGGATAATGAATGTGTATGTATATACTGTATATTACCTCATCGGCACCATTACTGAGTGTTAGGCTTGAGAAGGTCCCCCGGGATCATGTCACAGAGCTTCAGGTAGAGTAGAAGGGAAGCTATGAGGCTACACTCAGTAATTCTAGAAAAAAGGGGGGAGGAAGTGAAGCCAACGTGACGTTATAGGCGAAATTCGCCCCCTGACATCAAAGCAGGGATAAGGGCCAGCTGCAATGGTTTTGCAGCTGCGCTCAGGCTATATACGGGGAGAGAGTAAGGAGCCGAGGGGGTTATGTAATAATGGGATCGAGCCAGGGGGCTCCGATGCAATATTTTGCAGGTACAGCGGTCGGGAAGGTGTGAATACAGGTGGACACACTTTGGGCAGATGGGCCTAGAGTAATGTGCTACAGCTGTGGTGAGCACAGCAAGGAAGGATGACCAGAGAGCTGTGAGGTATCTACAGCGTTCTGGGGTTGGTGCCCTGGAACGAGATGGCAGCATAGACCCGAGGGAACATGTCCCTGGGGTAGGAATCTCCGTTGCTCTGGAGGCCAGGATCACGTTAGCTCAGAGCAACGATGGGACATTGACAACATTCACCAGGCTGGACAGCCTGGGTTTTGTCTGGGTCATGGAGGATCTATGACCTAGCAACCATGGGACACGAAGACAAGAGAGGTGATGCTGCCAATTGTGGAGGAGGCCAGTGAAACATTGTGTGATCATTGTAAGCCTTATGTCAACAGTACAGGGCAAGATGTTAAATTATAATTAACTTATTACTAAGGATGAAGAACCTTAGATATATATGTGTTGTGTATGTATTAATGACTAGTGTCATTTCTGTTTAAGTGCCAGCATTCTGGTCAATGTAATTTTATGTTTATGTTTGTATGTAATTATATGTCAGCAGTTTAGGTATATGTGCATTGTTGGAGATGGGAAAAATTATTACAGACTATTTAACCTGTGATATGATGTGAATAAAATGTATATGTTGGAGAAGTGTTGTGAGTCATGTCGGGGAAAATTTTAATTTATTTCATCGTGTGTATGATGAACTTTTTGGATGATTTTTTAGTTGTACACATATGGTGGGTGCATCCTCCAGGTCCTTGCACTAATGGAACCATTGCAATGATGCATATGGGGACATATGCGTGTTTAAGGAGGGGAGTGGTGTTGTAATCCACAAGTTAGTAGGAATTATTAGCTAGAGGATCATTACTACAACACTTAACGAATGATGATTGGAAGTACATGTAAGTAGACAGACTATGGATCACATATCTAAGAAAGGTCAATGGATTAAGACCGAAGCTGTTTAGCCAAATTAATAATTCCTGGAAAGAGGAATTATTCTTTGTCAGGCTTCTAGGATCAATGTTACCGCTCTAGGGATAAGGTTAATCGGATTATACCTTCCTCGAGAGGCATGGTGAAATGTTTGAGGCCATGGTTGGCTGGAGTCAGTCTGATTGTTTGAGTTGAACTGGCAAGTCCTCTGGATCCCCGTTTGCGGCAGCAACGAAGTGTAGCAGACAGCTATGCGAGAACCTGATGTGATTTTAGTGACCAAGTTAAGTCTGCAGTATGTGAGTATTGAATGAAAGACTACCTGGGTGTGGAGCGTTGTAGTAATCATTCCGTATTAGGGAGTTAGGCGGAAGTTACGAGTGTGGGTGGTGACGCGGAGGTCAAGTGGTCTATGGGTATTGGAAGTGTATTGACCTAATAGAGTATGTTAATATATTATTATTTGTCAGAGTCTATTCTTTGTAATTAAATGACAAAACCCGACGGCCTTTAAATACCTTCCATATGTTCACTCATTGTGTTCCAGTACAAACCTAGTGGTACGCCTCAAGGGTCTGGTGTGTGTAGGAGTACACGGTGGTAGTAACGGTTGTTGAGGCAAGGTGTTGTGTGTTGTGTAATCGCTGTGTTCGGAATGAGCCGGGGTTCAGCGTCACGGCAATGGGAGGATCAGGGTTGGGGGGGGGGGGGGGTCAGGGCATTAGGGGGTAAGGAGGGTGGGTTAAGGGGGGTCAGGATGGGGGGGGGGGAGCTGAGTTACGTTGGGAAAATGTTTCTTAGACTCAACAAATGTCACTGGTGATGAACGGTTACTTTTTTCCAATGACGTTTAGAGGCTGTAGAGGGCAGGGAGTGAGTGTGTGTGTTGGTGTGTTGGGGTAGTGTGTTGGGGAGTGTGTTGAGTATGTTGGGGGGGCGGAGATTGTCAGCATTGGTAATGAGAGAGAGACAGATAAATATATATTTATATTTTAGTGGATTAAATAGGAAATATATTAACGAGAGAGGAATTTTGATGCCAGAATACGTGCGAGGAACGTCGACTTGTGACGCAGACAGTATGCTTGTGAAGACGGACGGGGAACGTCGACTTTTGACGCAGACGGTATGTCAGTGAAGACGTGCGAGGAACGTCGACTTGCGACGCAGACAGTATGCCAGTGAAGACGGCCGGGGAACGTCGACTTGGGACGCAGACGGTATGCCAGTGAAGACGGGCGTGGAACGTCGACTTGTGACGCAGACGGTATGCCAGTGAAGGCGGGCGGGGAATGTCGACTAGTGATCCAGACAGTATACCAGCATATATGGACGACCGGTTGGTATATTCCCTTTACACACCATTCCGACCATAACAATGTGACCATTTGAACTTTGTGCAAATATAAATATGTAGTGTTGAATAATATATCCTCAAACATAAGTTATTTTTAAGTAAATAGCATCCATTGAGAGGAAAATGACCGTGGTGAAACAGCTTGCCTATTGGAGTAACATGTCGGGTCAAATGATCACGTAATTCATAGGCAATTATATATTATGGAATACAGTGTTAATTAATCTGAGGAGTGATTTGTGTGAGAGTATTGAATTATATCTGACTTTGCGTCTGATAATATTCTATTGTGTTATGTAACTTGTATTCAGGAGAAAGATGATAGTTGTGTAGTAACATATTAAGGTAATTATGTAGGAAAGAACGAGAGTGGTCAGGGACATTAATAGGTACTAATTGTACTCGCCTAACTGTGCTTGCGGGGATTGAGCTTCAGCTCTTTGGTTCCGCCTCTCAACTGTCAATGAACTAGTGTGCAGGTTTCTGAGCTTATTAGGCTCTATCATAATTACATTTTAAACTGTGTATGGAGTCCTGGAGATAAAGGTTTATCTATTGGTAGTAGAGCTTATCTAATGCTCATCTTATCTAATGGTAATATGACTTATCTAATGATATTCGAGCTTATCTAATATTATGTTTATTTCATTATTTCAAGTGCCAGATTTTTCTTATGTGTTCTCTTTAAACAGGTATACTGTCGCTTTAAGAGGAATATCTTTCAATTCTACAATATTTACTTTTAGGTGATATTTTCTTGATTCACACTGACATAACATTTACTTGATTCACATTGACCCAATATTTTCTTGATTCACACTGACCTAATATTTACTTGATTCACATTGACCTAATATTTTCTTGATTCACACTGACCTAATATTTACTTGATTCACACTGACCTAATATTTTCTTGATTCACACTGACCTAATATTTTCTTGATTCTCACTGACTTAATATTTACTTGATTCACACTGACCTAATATTTACTTGATTCACACTGACCTAATATTTTCTTGATTCTCACTGACCTAATATTTACTTGATTCACACTGACCTAATATTTACTTGATTCACACTGACCTAATATTTACTTCATTCACACTGACCTAATGTTTACTTGATTCACACTGACCTAATATTTACTTGATTCACTCTGACCTAATATTTGCTTGATTCACACTGACCTAATATTTTCTTGATTCTCACTGACCTAATATTTACTTGATTCACTCTGACCTAATATTTATTTGATTCTCACTGACCTACAGCAGTTTTTCCTCTTGCCACTTGCTTCACTGCGTCACCTCTTTCCCGCCAACATTTGTCTACTGCTCTTTTCCATAATTCATTCCCCCCTCACTCCCTTCCCCCCCCCCCCACTGTCCCATTTAATTTCCCCGCCCAGCTGGGCCGTGTACCACTCAGGAGATTGACGAAGCGCAGCCACATATTGGGTCAAGTCTTGGGCGTAGAAAAATTAAAAAAGGAGTATTCGCATTTTCCGGGTCATTGAGACGATGCCCTGACTCGCTAGAGGTTCCTTCCTGACTCGCTCGCACTTTCTCTCTCTCTCTCTCTCTCTCTCTCTCTCTCTCTCTCTATATATATATATATATATATATATATATATATATATATATATATATATATATATATATATATATATACATATATGTATATATATATATATATGCGAACAAGCCTGAATGGTCCCCAGGACAATATGCAACTGAAAACTCACACCCCAGAAGTGACTCGAACCCATACTCCCAGAAGCAACGCAACTGGTATGTACAAGACGCCTTAATCCACTTGACCATCACGACCGGACAAAATGAGGTGATAGCCGAGGCTATTTGAACCACCCCACCGCCGGCACTCGGATAGTAATCTTGGGCATAGCATTTTACCAAATCACCTCATTCTTTGGGGCACACGTGAGGAACACAAATGCGAACAAGCCTGAATGGTCCCCAGGACAATATGCAACTGAAAACTCACCCCAGAAGTGACTCGAACCCATACTCCCTGAAGCAACGCAACTGGTATGTACAAGACGCCTTAATCCACTTGACCATCACGACCGGACAAAATGAGGTGATAGCCGAGGCTATTTGAACCACCCCACCGCCGGCACTCGGATAGTAATCTTGGGCATAGCATTTTACCAAATCACCTCATTCTTTGGGGCACACGTGAGGAACACAAATGCGAACAAGCCTGAATGGTCCCCAGGACAATATGCAACTGAAAACTCACACCCCAGAAGTGACTCGAACCCATACTCCCAGAAGCAACGCAACTGGTATGTACAAGACGCCTTAATCCACTTGACCATCACGACCGGACAAAATGAGGTGATAGCCGAGGCTATTTGAACCACCCCACCGCCGGCACTCGGATAGTAATCTTGGGCATAGCATTTTACCAAATCACCTCATTCTTTGGGGCACACGTGAGGAACACAAATGCGAACAAGCCTGAATGGTCCCCAGGACAATATGCAACTGAAAACTCACACCCCAGAAGTGACTCGAACCCATACTCCCAGAAGCAACGCAACTGGTATGTACAAGACGCCTTAATCCACTTGACCATCACGACCGGACAAAATGAGGTGATAGCCGAGGCTATTTGAACCACCCCACCGCCGGCACTCGGATAGTAATCTTGGGCATAGCATTTTACCAAATCACCTCATACTTTGGGGCACACGTGAGGAACACAAATGCGAACAAGCCTGAACGGTCCCCAGGACAATATGCAACTGAAAACTCACACCCCAGAAGTGACTCGAACCCATACTCCCAGAAGCAACGCAACTGGTATGTACAAGACGCCTTAATCCACTTGACCATCACGACCGGACAAAATGAGGTGATAGCCGAGGCTATTTGAACCACCCCACCGCCGGCACTCGGATAGTAATCTTGGGCATAGCATTTTACCAAATCACCTCATTCTTTGGGGCACACGTGAGGAACACAAATGCGAACAAGCCTGAATGGTCCCCAGGACAATATGCAACTGAAAACTCACACCCCAGAAGTGACTCGAACTCATACTCCCAGAAGCAACGCAACTGGTATGTACAAGACGCCTTAATCCACTTGACCATCACGACCGGACAAAATGAGGTGATAGCCGAGGCTATTTGAACCACCCCACCGCCGGCACTCGGATAGTAATCTTGGGCATAGCATTTTACCAAATCACCTCATTCTTTGGGGCACACGTGAGGAACACAAATGCGAACAAGCCTGAATGGTCCCCAGGACAATATGCAACTGAAAACTCACACCCCAGAAGTGACTTGAACCCATACTCCCAGAAGCAACGCAACTGGTATGTACAAGACGCCTTAATCCACTTGACCATCACGACCGGACAAAATGAGGTGATAGCCGAGGCTATTTGAACCACCCCACCGCCGGCACTCGGATAGTAATCTTGGGCATAGCATTTTACCAAATCACCTCATTCTTTGGGGCACACGTGAGGAACACAAATGCGAACAAGCCTGAATGGTCCCCAGGACAATATGCAACTGAAAACTCACACCCCAGAAGTGACTCGAACCCATACTCCCAGAAGCAACGCAACTGGTATGTACAAGACGCCTTAATCCACTTGACCATCACGACCGGACAAAATGAGGTGATAGCCGAGGCTATTTGAACCACCCCACCGCCGGCACTCGGATAGTAATCTTGGGCATAGCATTTTACCAAATCACCTCATTCTTTGGGGCACACGTGAGGAACACAAATGCGAACAAGCCTGAATGGTCCCCAGGACAATATGCAACTGAAAACTCACACCCCAGAAGTGACTCGAACCCATACTCCCAGAAGCAACGCAACTGGTATGTACAAGACGCCTTAATCCACTTGACCATCACGACCGGACAAAATGAGGTGATAGCCGAGGCTATTTGAACCACCCCACCGCCGGCACTCGGATAGTAATCTTGGGCATAGCATTTTACCAAATCACCTCATTCTTTGGGGCACACGTGAGGAACACAAATGCGAACAAGCCTGAATGGTCCCCAGGACAATATGCAACTGAAAACTCACACCCCAGAAGTGACTCGAACCCATACTCCCAGAAGCAACGCAACTGGTATGTACAAGACGCCTTAATCCACTTGACCATCACGACCGGACAAAATGAGGTGATAGCCGAGGCTATTTGAACCACCCCACCGCCGGCACTCGGATAGTAATCTTGGGCATAGCATTTTACCAAATCACCTCATTCTTTGGGGCACACGTGAGGAACACAAATGCGAACAAGCCTGAATGGTCCCCAGGACAATATGCAACTGAAAACTCACACCCCAGAAGTGACTCGAACCCATATTTGTTTATGTCACTCATTTGTCACTCAAGAAATAGTGAGTTTTCAGTTGCATATTGTCCTGGGGACCATTCAGGCTTGTTCGCAATTGTGTTCCTCACGTGTGCCCCAAAGAATGAGGTGATTTGGTAAAATGCTATGCCCAAGATTACTATCCGAGTGCCGGCGGTGGGGTGGTTCAAATAGCCTCGGCTATCACCTCATTTTGTCCGGTCGTGATGGTCAAGTGGATTAAGGCGTCTTGTACATACCAGTTGCGTTGCTTCTGGGAGTATGGGTTCGAGTCACTTCTGGGGTGTGAGTTTTCAGTTGCATATTGTCCTGGGGACCATTCAGGCTTGTTCGCATTTGTGTTCCTCACGTGTGCCCCAAAGAATGAGGTGATTTGGTAAAATGCTATGCCCAAGATTACTATCCGAGTGCCGGCGGTGGGGTGGTTCAAATAGCCTCGGCTATCACCTCATTTTGTCCGGTCGTGATGGTCAAGTGGATTAAGGCGTCTTGTACATACCAGTTGCGTTGCTTCTGGGAGTATGGGTTCGAGTCACTTCTGGGGTGTGAGTTTTCAGTTGCATATTGTCCTGGGGGCCATTCAGGCTTGTTCGCATTTGTGTTCCTCACGTGTGCCCCAAAGAATGAGGTGATTTGGTAAAATGCTATGCCCAAGATTACTATCCGAGTGCCGGCGGTGGGGTGGTTCAAATAGCCTCGGCTATCACCTCATTTTGTCCGGTCGTGATGGTCAAGTGGATTAAGGCGTCTTGTACATACCAGTTGCGTTGCTTCTGGGAGTATGGGTTCGAGTCACTTCTGGGGTGTGAGTTTTCAGTTGCATATTGTCCTGGGGACCATTCAGGCTTGTTCGCATTTGTGTTCCTCACGTGTGCCCCAAAGAATGAGGTGATTTGGTAAAATGCTATGCCCAAGATTACTATCCGAGTGCCGGCGGTGGGGTGGTTCAAATAGCCTCGGCTATCACCTCATTTTGTCCGGTCGTGATGGTCAAGTGGATTAAGGCGTCTTGTACATACCAGTTGCGTTGCTTCTGGGAGTATGGGTTCGAGTCACTTCTGGGGTGTGAGTTTTCAGTTGCATATTGTCCTGGGTACCATTCAGGCTTGTTCGCATTTGTGTTCCTCACGTGTGCCCCAAAGAATGAGGAGATTTGGTAAAATGCTATGCCCAAGATTACTATCCGAGTGCCGGCGGTGGGGTGGTTCAAATAGCCTCGGCTATCACCTCATTTTGTCCGGTCGTGATGGTCAAGTGGATTAAGGCGTCTTGTACATACCAGTTGCGTTGCTTCTGGGAGTATGGGTTCGAGTCACTTCTGGGGTGTGAGTTTTCAGTTGCATATTGTCCAGGGGACCATTCTGGCTTGTTCGCATTTGTGTTCCTCACGTGTGCCCCTAAGAATGAGGTGATTTGGTAAAATGCTATGCCCAAGATAACTATCCGAGTGCCGGCGGTGGGGTGGTTCAAATAGCCTCGGCTATCACCTCATTATGTCCGGTCGTGATGGTCAAGTGGATTAAGGCGTCTTGTACATACCAGTTGCGTTGCTTCTGGGAGTATGGGTTCGAGTCACTTCTGGGGTGTGAGTTTTCAGTTGCATATTGTCCAGGGGACCATTCTGGCTTGTTCGCATTTGTGTTCCTCACGTGTGCCCCTAAGAATGAGGTGATTTGGTAAAATGCTATGCCCAAGATAACTATCCGAGTGCCAGCGGTGGGGTGGTTCAAATAGCCTCGGCTATCACCTCATTATGTCCGGTCGTGATGGTCAAGTGGATTAAGGCGTCTTGTACATACCAGTTGCGTTGCTTCTGGGAGTATGGGTTCGAGTCACTTCTGGGGTGTGAGTTTTCAGTTGCATATTGTCCAGGGGACCATTCTGGCTTGTTCGCATTTGTGTTCCTCACGTGTGCCCCTAAGAATGAGGTGATTTGGTAAAATGCTATGCCCAAGATAACTATCCGAGTGCCGGCGGTGGGGTGGTTCAAATAGCCTCGGCTATCACCTCATTATGTCCGGTCGTGATGGTCAAGTGGATTAAGGCGTCTTGTACATACCAGTTGCGTTGCTTCTGGGAGTATGGGTTCGAGTCACTTCTGGGGTGTGAGTTTTCAGTTGCATATTGTCCAGGGGACCATTCTGGCTTGTTCGCATTTGTGTTCCTCACGTGTGCCCCTAAGAATGAGGTGATTTGGTAAAATGCTATGCCCAAGATAACTATCCGAGTGCCGGCGGTGGGGTGGTTCAAATAGCCTCGGCTATCACCTCATTATGTCCGGTCGTGATGGTCAAGTGGATTAAGGCGTCTTGTACATACCAGTTGCGTTGCTTCTGGGAGTATGGGTTCGAGTCACTTCTGGGGTGTGAGTTTTCAGTTGCATATTGTCCAGGGGACCATTCTGGCTTGTTCGCATTTGTGTTCCTCACGTGTGCCCCTAAGAATGAGGTGATTTGGTAAAATGCTATGCCCAAGATAACTATCCGAGTGCCAGC
>NC_091157.1:24743350-24910850 GCF_040958095.1 Procambarus clarkii | reverse complement strand
AGAAGTCGTAGTACAGTTACGAGAAAGTGAGTACCGATCAAGCTGGCTCGCAATTGTACTGTAAGTATTGTAGACTCTATGGATATACCATAGATAAATGCGGTAAGTCTCAATACAAAGGAACCACCGAAACGCCAAAACCCAAACCAACTCCTTTAAGTCCGGTAAGCCTGTGATGAATGTTGGTGTTCATGTTAATGATCTTTCTCTTTTCAGTAAACACCTGCATACTGGAACTGTCTCTGCCAATTTTTCAAATCCGGAGGGACGTTTCAAATTGAAGATCTTGAGGGACACAGCGGCTCTTCAATCGATTATTTTGAAGTCGGCTGTGCCCAACATCGCCTACACCGGAGAAACTGTCTTCATCACTGATCTCACTGCTACCACTCCTTATCCTCTCGCCAGAGTCCACCTGGATTGTCCCTTCGTGAACGGAAAAGTCCAAGTCGCCGTCAGGGAAAAACCTTTTCCCATGCCTGGAGTGCAACTTCTCCTGGGCATCGACTTCGCAGAAGACCTGCAACCGACCAACCTGATCGTCATGGACAAACCCCAGGTGTGTACCTCTGTGACGGATAATCCTATATTTGAGTATGTTCCAGCAAAGGTTCAAGAGAGTGATGAAGTTTCTCCTTCGGTTTTAGTGACCACCCGTGCACAAGCCGCACGACCAAAAAAATAACGGAACTGCTTATGCAGACACGAATTTCCCGTCAAAGAAGGCATAATTTAAATAGGGAGATTGAAGAAATCGAGCGGAAATTGAAACACTCATATGAAGCTGAAGAAAGGCAGTTAGAACAGAAAGCCATTCAGGAAATAAAGAAAAATCCAAAATATTTCTTCTCATATGCGAAATCAAAAGCAAAAACCACTGCCAGTATTGGACCTATTCGTACAAGTGAAGGTTCATACACGGAGGACGACAAAGAAATTAGTGAAATCCTAAAAAAGCAGTATGAGGACATGTTTAGCACTCCAATAAACAACATGAAGGTGGAAGATCCAGACAATTTCTTTATGCGGGATATTCAAACCCTTGTAAATATAACTGATATAAACACGAGCGCACTAAATTTTGAAAAAGAATTTGAAAACATGCCCATGCACTCGGCCCCAGGTCCAGACTCATGGAATTCAATATTTATAAAGAAATGCAAAGTGCCGGTAGCGCAGGCACTCAGTATAGTGTGGAGGAAGAGCTTGGACACGGGGGGAGATACCAGATGCATAGCAGACATAGCCCCTCTACACAAGGGAGGGAGCAAAGCATTGGCAAAAAATTATAGACCATTTGCCTTAACATCGCACATCATAAAAGTATTTGAGAGAGTGATTAGGAGTCAGGTCACCAATTTCATGGAGACCAATGACCTTCACAACCCAGGCCAACATGGATTTCGAGCGGGAAGATCGTGCCTCTCACAGCTACTTGAGCACTACGGCAAAGTCACTGAGGCATTAGAAGAGAAACAGAATGCTGATGTGATATACACGGACTTCGCAAAGGCTTTCGATAAATGTGACCATGGCGTGATAGCACACAAAATGAAGTCAATGGGAATAACCGGTAAAGTAGGACGCTGGATACTCAGTTTTCTGTCAAACAGGACTCAGTGAGTAACTGTCAACCATATAAAATCTAGTCCAAGTGCAGTGAAAAGCTCTGTACCTCAGGGTACAGTCCTTGCCACGCTATTTTTCCTTATTCTCATATCAGATATAGACAAAAATACAAGTCACAGCTTCGTATCATCCTTTGCAGATGACACAAAAATCAGCATGAAAATTACCTCGGCTGAGGACATTGAAAAACTTCAAGCTGATATTAATAAAGTTTTCGACTGGGCATCAGAAAATAACATGATGTTTAACAGTGATAAATTCCAGGTACTCAGGTACGGTAAAAATGAGGACCTTAAACATAATACAGAGTACAAAACGCAATCAAATGTACCCATAGTAGGAAAACAGCATGTAAAGGATTTGGGAATAATAATGTCTGACGACCTAACGTTTAAGGAGCATAACCAAGCAAATATTGCGACAGCCAGAAAAATGATAGGATGGATTACGAGAACTTTCAAATCCAGGGATCCCATCACAATGGTTGTACTCTTCAAGTCACTTGTGTTGTCCCGTCTTGAGTACTGCTCAGTACTCACTTCCCCTTTCAGAGCAGGAGAGATTGCTGAAATAGAGGGAATACAGAGAACATATACGGCACGCATAGACGCAATAAAGCACCTAAATTATTGAGATCGTCTCAAAGCCCTCCAAATGTACTCACTAGAAAGAAGACGAGAGAGATATCAAATAATATACACCTGGAAGATACTGGAGGGCCAAGTACCAAATCTACACAGTAAAATAACAACGTACCGGAGTAAACGATATGGAAGAAAATGCAGAATAGAACCAGTGAAGAGCAGAGGTGCCATAGGCACAATCAGAGAACACTGTATAAACATCAGAGGTCCGCGGTTGTTCAACGTCCTCCCAGCAAGCATAAGAAATATTGCCGGAACAACCGTGGACATTTTCAAGAGGAAACTAGATTTATTCCTCCAAGGAGTGCCGGACCAACCGGGCTGTGGTGGGTATATGGGCCTGCGGGCCGCTCCAAGCAACAGCCTGGTGGACCAAACTCTCACAAGTCAAGCCAGGCCTCGGGCCGGGCTTGGGGAGTTGAAGAACTCCCAGAACCCCATCAACCAGGTATCAACCAGGACCACAGCCAGCTGACTCTACTGCTACCGCTGTCCCTCAAGACCCTCAGAAACTACCCCCGAATCTGACCAAGTTGGAGTTCAGTAAGTTACAGAGGGAAGATTTTACTTTGACACCATTATTTTTCCAGGCTGAGACTCAACCCGACAGTATTCCTGGGTTCTTCCTAGAGAACGAAATGCTCTACCGCAGATATAGACCCAGTAAACTGAAGGAGGAGGACGATTGCGCCAACGTCGAACAACTTGTGATTCCTGCCAGCCTGCGGCCCACTATTCTACACCTGGCCCACGGAGCACTCTCCCACTACGGATTCAACGAGACCTACCATGGAATCCGTCAAGACTACTACTGGCCAGGTATGGTAAATAGCGTCAAACAGTACGTCAAACAGTGTCATACATGTCAGGTAGCAGGTAAACCAAACATCTCTATTCCCAGAGCGCCACTGATTCCCATACAGGTGCCTGCGGAACCTTTCCACAGACTTATTATAGACTGTGTTGGTCCTTTACCTCGGAACAGTTCAGGTAACGCCTATATCTTAACCATCCTGTGTCCTACCACCAGATTCCCCATAGCAGTTCCAGTAAAGAACATTACGGCTGCTACGGTTGTAAAGCACTTATTGAAGATCTTCACCCAGTATGGATTTCCCAGGGAGGTTCAGAGCGACTGTGGCACCAACTTCACCAGTGATCTCTTCAAAAGGACACTGGAGGAGTTCAACATCAAACAGGTATTGTCCAGCCCCTATCATCCTGCTTCACAGGGTTCTCTTGAGCGTAGTCATCAGACTATTAAAGCACTCCTGAAGAAGTTTTGTAATGAAACCTCTAAGGATTGGGATAAGCAAATTGATTTGATAATGTGCATATATAGAAGTCTTCCCAATGAGTCCCTAGGGGTATCTCCTTATGAGATGCTCTACGGACGTAAGTGCCGTACTCCCCTCAAGGCTTTCAAAGACTCTCTACGTGATGCCACCTTCAGTGAGCATCAGAATGTGCCCCAGTTTCTTCAAAACCTTCAACACATTCTAGAGAGAGTCCACAGTTTTGCCCAAGATAATCTATTGAAAGCACAGGAGAGGATGAAGACTCATTACGACCAGATCAGCAAAGTAAGAAAATTTAAGCCGGGAGACTTCGTACTTGCTTACTTTCCTATCCAAGGTTCTCCTTTACAAAACAGGTTTTCAGGACCCTACCGCATCAAGGAGTGCAGAAACAACCATAACTACGTTCTAGAGACTCCAGATAGGCGGCGGAAGAGCCAGCTGTGCCACGTCAACCTCCTGAAGCTATATAACGGTACTCCTCCCACTGTCATGCTTAACTACTCTGCTTTTACAGAACCATACATCCACAGTGAGACCTTCCCTGCTTCTCCCGAAAGCACTGACACTGACTGGGTGCTTTCAAATTCAGAAATCCTTACTGATCTTCCCAACCATTTTCAGGACCATAATAGAGATGCCATATTCTAATTCCCTATTGGATAGTAGGAATTCCCTACTAATAATGTCATATTCTATATGCCCTTTGCCATATTCTAATTCCACTCTCACCTCGTCAGATAAGCCCTTCATCCTCCATGTCGCCGCCAGTGGTACCGGCATCGGGGGTGACCTAGTACAGCAACGATGCGAGGAGAATACACCTGTCAGCGACCACCGCTACACGGAACTACGGAACAATTAGCAAGGAGCTACTCTTCATCATCCTGAATCTCCAGCACTTTACTCCATACCTGAAAAGTGCTCGGTCTACCATCAACACGGACCACACCACCCTACACCTCCTGCAGCAAGCCCACTTCTAAACTCAACGTCTTCTACGATGGGCTTGATAACTGCAGAAATTCAACCTGGAGACCCGCTATACCAGGGGTCTGACAACATCATAGCCGACGCCCTCTCCAGAGTTTATGAAGTAGAAGCAACTCCACCTATTACTCCACCACATGACGACGTACTTCTTCCAGAACCGCAGGCTTCGGGGGAGAGTTGTGACGATAATCTCTTTCAAGATAGATTGAGCCTGCTCTTCCCTTCAAAGTACGTAACAACAACAGATAATATAGAAGATACGGCCAGCAAGTATCTCCAAAACGTTTTGCCCAGAGAGCAAAACGTATCCAGCACACCGGCACACCTGCTCGCCACCGCCACCATAAACCGGCAAACTGCATGTCCATTGCCTGCATGTCGCTGATTGGCTGGTGTCCGGTCGCACTTGCCCTCCACCCTCCGCCACAAGTTGATGTCTGGGCTGCAGTGGCCCAGAGTAGACAGAATATTCCAGTGCTCCTTGCAGTTGACATCTCTCATTGGTAGACTAAGCCTTGGCTTTCGTGTACTATGGGAGGTGGCAGCTCGAAGCCAATATTCCGGCATCATTATTATTTATTTTGCTATAACTCCCTTGTCTTAACGTAACTTTTCATTTGCCAGTGATTATTCTTATTATTTTGTTTGTTGACTTGCCTTGTATATTTTATGCTTAATTTTATTATTGTCTTGCTTTTCTAACATAATTAAAATTTCATTGTTAAATTTACTTGTGTTTTGTGTGTCTTCCCATTACCTTACCACAGACGAAAGTTCCAGCTGTTTCTCTTTTTTTTCTTTAATGTGACGAGGCCCTGCCCCTAGCTTGTGAAACAGCCGAACACCAACGCTTTACCGTCACACTTAATGTGACGGTAACTTTACCATGACAGTGGGAGGAGTACCGTTATATAGCTTCAGGAGGTTGCCGTAGCACAGCTGGGTCTTCCGCCGCCTATCTGGAGTCTCTAGAACGTAGTTATGGTTGTTTCTGCACTCCTTGATGCGGTAGGGTCCTGAAAACCTGTTTTGTAAAGGAGAACCTGGGATAGGAAAGTAAGCAAGTACGAAGTCTCCCGGCTTGAATTTTCTTACTTTGCTGGTCTGGTCGTAATGAGTCTTCATCCTCTCCTGTGCTTTCAATAGATTATCTTGGGCAAAACTGTGGACTCTCTCTAGAATGTGTTGTAGGTTTTGAAGAAACTGGGGCACATTCTGATGCTCACTGAAGGTGGCATCACGTAGAGAGTCTTTGAAAGCCTTGAGGGGAGTACGGCACTTACGTCCGTAGAGCATCTCATAAGGAGATACTCCTAGGGACTCATTGGGAAGACTTCTATACATGCACATTATCAAATCAATTTGCTTATCCCAATCCATAGAGTTTTCATTACAAAACTTCTTCAGGAGTGCTTTAATAGTCTGATGACTACGCTCAAGAGAACCCTGTGAAGCAGGATGATGGGGGCTGGACAATACCTGTTTGATGTTGAACTCCTCCAGTGTCCTTTTGAAGAGATCACTGGTGAAGTTGGTGCCACAGTCGCTCTGAACCTCCCTGGGAAATCCATACTGGGTGAAGATCTTCAATAAGTGCTTCACAACCGTAGCAGCCGTAATGTTCTTTACTGAAACTGCTATGAAGAATCTGGTGGTAGGACACAGGATGGTTAAGATATAGGCGTTACCTGAACTGGTCCGAGGTAAAGGACCAACACAGTCTATAATAAGTCTGTGGAAAGGTTCCGCAGGCACCTGTATGGGAATCAGTGGCGCTCTGGGAATAGAGATGTTCGGTTTACCTGCCACCTGACATGTATGACACTGTTTGACGTACTGTTTGACGCTATTTACCATACCTGGCCAGTAGTAGTCTTGACGGATTCCATGGTAGGTCTCGTTGAATCCGTAGTGGGAGAGTGCTCCATGGGCCAGGTGTAGAATAGTGGGCCGCAGGCTGGCAGGAATCACAAGTTGTTCGACGTTGGCGCAATCGTCCTCCTCCTTCAGTTTACTGGGTCTATATCTGCGGTAGAGCAATTCGTTCTCTAGGAAAAACCCAGGAATACTGTCGGGTTGAGTCTCAGCCTGGAAAAATAATGGTGTCAAAGTAAGATCTTCCCTCTGTAACTTATGGAACTCCAACTTGGTCAGATTCGGGGGTAGTTTCTGAGGGTCTTGAGGGACAGCGGTAGCAGTAGAGTCAGCTGGCTGTGGTCGTGCGGCTTGTGTACGGGTGGTCACTAGAACCGGAGGAGAAACTTCATCACTCTCTTGAACCTTTGCTGGAACATACTCAAATATAGGATTATCCGTCACAGAGGTACACACCTGGGGTTTGTCCATGACGATCAGGTTGGTCGGTTGCAGGTCTTCTGCCAAGTCGTTGCCCAGGAGAAGTTGCACTCCAGGCATGGGAAAAGGCTTTTCCCTGACGGCGACTTGGACTTTTCCGTTCACGAAGGGACAATCCAGGTGGATTCTGGCGAGAGGATAAGGAGTGGTAGCAGTGAGGACAGTGAT
Source organism: Procambarus clarkii (assembly GCF_040958095.1). Classification (NCBI taxonomy): domain Eukaryota; kingdom Metazoa; phylum Arthropoda; class Malacostraca; order Decapoda; family Cambaridae; genus Procambarus; species Procambarus clarkii. The sequence continues at coordinate 24,903,763 of NC_091157.1, read as the reverse complement.
GAAGACAGTTTCTCCGGTGTAGGCGATGTTGGGCACAGCCGACTTCAAAATAATCGATTGAAGAGCAGCTGTGTCCCTCAAGATCTTCAATTTGAAACGTCCCTCCGGATTTTACCGTTGGCAGAGACAGTTCCAGTATGCAGGTGTTTACTGAAAAGAGAAAAATCATTAACATGAACACCAACATTCATCACAGGCTTACCGGACTTAGGAGGAGTTGGTTTGGGTTTTTGTGATTCGGTGGTTCCTTTGTATTGAGACTTACCACATTTATCTATGGTATGTCCATAGAGTCTACAATACTTACAGTACAATTGCGAGCCAGCTTGATCGGTACTCACTTTCTCGTAACTGTACCACGACTTCTTACTGGAGGATGGTTCTGGTGTCAGCCGGTGGATGAGGCTGTGTCAGCCGACTTAGCACTTTTCAGGTAGTCGGTTTCTTCTTTATCTGCTAAATATAGACGGACAGGAGGCGGCACACGCCTCAAGAATTCTTCAACTAGCATAAGGTTGACGAGTTCTGCAAAGGTAGAGACATGTGCTGCTTCCAGCCATTTCATAAAATATCTCCTTTTGGTATTAGCAAATTTGAGAAAGGTAGTGGAACTTGCCTTCAGGTGGTCACGGAATTTCCTTCGATAACTTTCGGTGGAGAGAAGGTAGGCGTCCAACACTGCTTGTTTCAGAGTCTGGTAGTCATTCTCAGACGCCAAAGAACTGAGTGTGACTGCAGCTCTACCTGTAAGATGTACTCTGAGAAGGGTGGCCCATTGGTCGGCAGGCCAACTAAGTTGATTAGCAAGGGTTTCAAAGGTGGTGAAAAACACGTCAACTTCTGTTCCTACAAATGGTGGCATTAACTTACTTGCATGTGATATATTAAAACTGATGGGAAGATTGGCGGTAGCTTGCTGGCGTTGAGCGAGGTGTGAAGTTTCCAACGCGAATTCTCGTTGACGACATTCCATAGCCAGAGTTGCGTGTTGCTTGTCATGTTCGTGTTGCATCTCCAACTGGCGTCGTTTTGTTTCAAGCTGTATACGTTCACGTTCACGGAGTATTGCAATCTCACGTTCTTGTTCTTACTTCCTCAAGGTAGCTTCTCGTTCTTGTTCTTCCTTCCTCAAGGCAGCCTCACGTTCTTGTTTTTCCCTTCGTATGGCAGCTGCTTCCCTTTGTTGCTCGCGTTCAATCTTGGCCAGCTCTAGTTTGAGTTTCATCGTTGCCAAATCAGTTTTATCTGCAATAAAGTAAGTTTCGTGAGTTTCAGAGTCTATCTTACCTTGTTCTAAAAAATGATCCAGTAACAGGTTGTGTATTTCATTTTTGTTGGCTTGGTAGGGAACTTCTAGTTGATACTCATGTGCAAGAGTGTGTAATTCAGTCCTCTTGGCACGACTTAAAGTCCCTATTTCACTTGCTGGATCTGCACGGAAAGCTTGGAGACGAAACATGGTGAAATTAGCAAATAAATGCACAACGAATATACCGTTGTGATATAGTGAATGTCAGAAACAGGACAACATGGCAACTGTTACCTATCCTGTGGAATCTTTAACAATTAAAGTTAATTACAAGATGTTAAATTATTAATTAAATCAAGGTCGCAGGAAATCTTGTACCCGGTACTCATGTAAGAGGATAAGGGCAAGAAAATCCTACTAAACAAGTGAAACTGAGTTTCTAAAACAAATGAAACAGTTAATTGCCTCAAAAGTAAAATTGGTAGTCCAAGAATGTAGGCATACCTTGCCGAGTCTCTATAGGACATAAGCTAGTTTTTCCCACTGAAATTAATATGATACAGAATTAGCAAAATTTTGTGCTCTGAAAAAGAAAGCTAATTCCCTACCAATGTATGTATCATCATCTCTGACCGACGTGTAGGGGTGCGAGGTGTCAACTGGTGACGAGAACTGCTGCTGAGGTCCCAATTCAGCAACTAAAGTTCGTGCTAGAGGAACTATGGCCCTCTTTATCCTCCTACTGTCAGATTGCAGAAGATTAGGTGCACTTGACCCGGGGGCAGACCACAGTACCAGGGTACCAATATGATGATCTGTCGAAAATATGAGAAATATCCTAGGGACAAAAGATGGTAAACACGAGTAATAACACGGAGGGAGAGATGACCAATTAAGAGAATGACGAGGTTGCGTGGTGACCGCCGGCCGGGTCGGACGTTCCTGAGGTCTCTCCGCACTGGCTAGTGTTTACGTTGGGTGATCGCTTGTTTGCCCTGCTGGTGGTGGTTTGCCACTGACGGGGTGACGTTTGCTTCGCCATGGGGACGTTTCGCCCTCCATTGCAGAGGACGCTGTCAGCTGGTCTGGCGTTTACGGTGCCGGTGGACCATCCATTGGTTGGTGTCGCCCTAGTAGACGTGCTGCATGTGCAGCTGTCTGACCTGGTGGGCATCCAGCTGCTTCAGGGCCACCGTGCTGTGGTCAAGTTCCGCCTCCAGGCTGCCTTTCAGGCGTTTCTCGAGCGGTGTGAGGGGCGTGTTTACCCTCTCCCTGATTCAGCTGGCTCAGTTAAGGTAGGGAATCTTAGTGTCACCTTGACGTCTGTGACGGTGCATGGTGCCCCCTTCGAATTTCAGGACGACTTTTTAACCTCCTGTTTCGAACGGTTTGGGACAGTGTTGAGTGTTCGTTGGAACAAGGTCGTTGCCGGGCACTGTGTTGGTATGCTTGACGGCTCCTGCACCCTGACGATGTCGCTGAAGGGTAGTGTACCGTCGTCGATGTCCGTGTTGGGATACACGCTCCGCTGCCAGTACCGGGTTCAACCGCGCACCTGTTATCGGTGTGGTCACGAGGGTCATCTGGCTGCTGCGTGCGACGTGGGAGCGACTGGTCGTGTGCATGTTCTTCGTGTGGAGGATTTTCCGCCCCTGTTGCGTTCGGGCGGTGTAGGTGCTGTGCCTGAGGCGCCTGCCTGCCTGTCTGCTGCTCCGCCTGTTGAGGAGAGCTCTCCGGCCTGTGCGACACGTCTAGTGCCAGCTGTGGCCCCTGGGGTTGTTCCGCCGGTGTGTGAGGGTGTCGGGCTGTCGCCTGAGCTGTGTGTAGTGAAAGGTGTCCCGGTGGAGGTTCATGTTCCGCCCCCGCCTGTGGAAGTGTTACCGGCTCCTGGGGACGCGGGTTCTGCCGTTTTGGAGGGGGTGCTTCGTGGTGAGGTGCCTGCTGTGCCTGAGTGTGTTGCCTCCTGTAGTTCTGCTCTTCCCATTCCTTTGCAGAAGCGCGCGCGTCGGTGTTCTGAGGCTGTTTCCGTGGATGATGTAGACAGTGTGGGTGATGTGGCCTCAGTGGACTCTTCGGACGGTGCGGGTGTGGCCTGTGTGGATATGACGGTGGAGGCTGTGCCTGCGGCAGGGCCTGCTGGGCGTGGTGTGGTGCGGCCTGTCTCGAAGCGTTCGCGGCGAGCTCGGAGTGTCTCCCCCCTTCGTGGTGTGCCTTTGGGAGGAGGTGGGGGAGTATGGTGCTCAGCTGGCGTCCCCCGCCGAGGATGATGGTGCTGTGAGGGGCTCCGACGTTGCTCCCTGTGCCCCCCCTCCTGCGTCTCCTGCTGTTGGGTCCCCGCAGTGGGGGGTTGTCCCTGATGGTCGGGACCTCGTCGTGAAGTTGCGGAAAGATGTGCGCCAGGGAGCCTCGGCTCCTGTGCCCTGTGGTGGGGTCGCTGCCGCGCCTGCAAATCCCCCTCCTTCCTTGCCCCGGTCTGGGGGTTGCCTAGTCCCGTCTGCTGGGGTCGTGCCCTGTGAGGGTCTGGAGTTGGGCCCTTATCAGGATGCCCGGGTGCTTCCGATCCCGTGGTGCTCGTCAACCATCTGGGTGTCGTCAAAGAAGGAGTTTGTTTATAGGGTGCCGGATAGGATGTCTCAGCCGAGGGTACAGCCTGATGGCCGGCTGCCCGCCGACCTGTGGGTGGTTTGGGAAGCGTACCGCTTGCGCTTTCCGTACCGTAAGTTTCCGGAGAAATATTAGTTCCCGTCTTGCGCGCACCGCTACGCCGTGCCTGGATCAGCTGCCACCGTGACCATGACGCCCCGCCCCCCGGTGCGGGGAGTCTCCCTCTGACGTTTGCCTCTGTTTTCGTCGCCACTCCTCTCTCTACGGCCCATCACGTCTACCGCTTTTGACTTTCTTCTCCTCTTTACCATCAACGCGTCTCCTTACATCTGTCCTGGTGCAGTCATCGGGAGGGTTACCCCTTCATGCAAACTGCACCTATTCTCAAGAAGAAGAAGAAGAGAATGACTGAGGCCTACAGTCACCACGTAATCCAAAGTTGTCTCACCTTCACCATATGCTACTCTCGGAATGCACAATACACACAGCACCATATAAAAAAAATAAAAAATAAAAAAAAAATACGAGATTATCGTATAGTGAATAAATACAGAAAGAGTATTGTGGGAGGTGAGTGAGGTGGTGTTGAGGGAGGGAGTGGCAGTGAGTGGCTCGCTGGTGTTTGGCGGTCACTCCTCGTTGCTTTTTGACTCACAAGACCAACTTAGTAGTTCGTTATGGTGTACAAAACATGCAAATACTTATATATAACCTGTGTATATAGTGTAACAACAGCAAAACTATTTGTTTATTGTTTTATGAACATAATTGAATCACTAATATGCACACCATAATTTTGAGTACAGCGATGGTTCACACATTTTATAATATAAATATACCACAATTCACTGTATGGAATAATATTACTGCAAAAAACTAAGAAAAATCAATCAGGGACATTGAAATAATTAGGTAATAATATATTTGTGGCAACTGCCGTCTGACAGCTCGGGCGGAGTAGACCTCGTCTGGCGAAGGCTCTGCCAACGCCCCTTTTTTGCCACACTTCCCTACCCTATTGCGGCTAAAATATGCCACCTACGATTTTTTTGTTATTTTTTCCGTGATCAGGGAACAAAAATGAACACTTCTATAAGACGAAAGAATTTTTTGGATTTTTTTTTTGTTGGGCCTGTGGGTGCGAATTCCATTTGGGACCCAAGCGGTTTGAGGGTTAATTGTGTTTGCAGTAGGATGATGGTGGAGGTGGAGACAATGTCACTTTGTGTGCTCCACTCTACACTTACATAGGAATTTTTCCTTGTAGATATATTATCCAGGTACTCCCCCAGTTCTAGAGAGTAATCACTGGCGATAAAGATAATTTGATAAGGTGTCCTGAGCTAAATAATGTCTGCAAGGCACCATCACACTTGTTCACTGTTTTGTAAACACACACCTTGTGGCCCCCAGAGTGTGATGGGCGCTCGCCTCCTTCCCGAGATGGCTCCTCCCTCTCCCTTGAGAGGGGTAGCTTCCAATGTATATTGATTGATTATTTTTACTGTCTACACATAAGATTGAGATAAGATGTGATTATAATATAATCTTTATATCCTATATCTAATTATAAGTAATATTTGCTAGCACTACTGATTCTTATTAAGGATTCGATATAATCCCTACCAGATATTGACTAATTGTTCTAATAGTTTTTTAATTAAGAAATCCTTATAGAAGCTTCTGGATCCTTGAGAAATCATGCACAAAGTCACGTAGGCACCTATAGGGCCCTATGGTGTACCTGATCATAGTGGCATTGTCATCAAGGATCAAGATGTATAATGAATCTATAGTGATTCTAATATGATTTTGATATGATTTAAATATGATATAGAAATAATACATTTCTTGGATAATAATACTGATATAGTGGATAAAAATTTCCCACAACCAGAACCGAGGCGCAACCCAGTATGGTGCAAAGCATCAAGACGGCGAAGAGTAGAAGGAGAAGCATAGTAAGCAGGGCAACCATAATCGAGCTTAGACAGGACGAGAGAGGAATGTAAAGGGAGTAGAGGGTACCTATCCGCTCTTCAAGAAGTATGAGACGATACCCGAAGGAGGATAAGGGCCTTAGAGCATTCAACATGGAGGTAAGAGATATGGGGCGTCCAAGACAAACGAGTGTCAAAAATCAACCCCAAAAGCTTAGCAGAATCCTTGTATACAATGGGGTGACCATAAAGCGACAAAGGATGAAGAACAACACGCTTCCGAGTAAAAGTCATAGCACAAGTCTTAGATGAAGAGAACCTGAAGCCATGATCTGTGGCCCAAGACGACACGGCATCAATCGCAAGTTGAAGCCGGTGTTGAAGAGAGAGGCGAATCATCACCCTGACAGCAAAGGGTAAGATCGTCGACATAAAGAGTGGAGAAGACGCCTGAAGGAAGAGAGAAAAGACCATTGAGGGCAACCAGAAAAATAGTGGTGCACAGAACACTACCCTGGGGCACACCTTCGTATTGCTGAAAAGAGGCAGAGAGAGTGGTACCAAGCCTCACCCGAAAAGAACGACAAGAGAGGAAGCTGCGGAGAAAGAGAGGGAGATGACCAAGAAGGCCAAAAAAATGAAGCTGGGATACAATATGATATCGCGAAGTGGTGTCGTAAGCCTTTTCCAGGTCAAAAAGGACGGCAACAATGGATGTCTTCACAACAAAAGCAGTACAAATATAGACCTCCAAGTTCACCAGGACATCTGTTGCGCTGCCGCACTTGTGGAAACCAAATTGAGAAGGGGAGAGGTGGTGGTGGTGGTGTTCTAAGAACCACATCAGATGAACGTTAACCATACGTTCAAAGAGTTTGCAGACACAACCTGTGAGAGCAATAGGGCAAAAGTTCTTAGAAGATGTTCCCAGAAACTCTGGTTTGCGAACAAGGAAGACAACGGCATCAAGCCAGTCCTCAGGGACTGACGATGACTCTCAGATCCGATTATACAGAATCAGTAAATACCGAGACGTGCACGGAGGGAGATGGCGAAGCATCTCATAATAAAGGCCATCAGAGCCCGCCGCTGAAGAACCGCAGAGGGCCAGGACAGACCAAAATTTAGAGAGAGAGAAGGGATCGTTATAGGGAAGGCGAAGATGAGTACAGAAATCCAAAAGACAAGATTCAAGGACAGGTTTATGAAGAAGGAAAGATTGGGGAAGATGAAAACCAGAGCTATCAGAAGAAAAGTGGGAACCCAGTTCGGTAGCGACCTGCAACAACTACGTCACAAGAGTACCCGGAGGTGAGGACCGGTGAGATATCGGGAACGAACTTACCCACTATCTTGGGGATACGCTTACAGATCTGCGACAGAGGAGTTTCAGACATAATGCGTTTAGCCATGGCGAGTGAGGATGGCCCTACGGGCCACAGCACTCGCCTTCCAAAATAAAAGAAAAGAATCGGCCGTCTGCCGGCGGCGGTGTTTCTTCCAGGCTGCATGCTAACAGCGGACAGCCCGAGCACAGTCTGTATTCCACCAGGGAACGCACTTCCGTGGGCCCCGAGAGGAAGAGTGAGGAATAGAGCGGAGGGCCGCGTCGAAGACGGTGTCATGAAAAAGGAGGAGAGGTCAGAGAGAGCAGCACTGAGGGTAAATAGGTTCCTGTCTCCCTTAGCAAACTGCCACCTAGGGAAGGAGAGGGGATGGTGAAAAGAGAAAAAGGTAACAAGAATGGGAAAATGGTCACTGCCATGGAGATCATCAAAAACCTGCCACGTGAAATCTAAGTAAAGAGAAGAAGAGCAAAGAGAAAGATCAAGACAGGAAAGGGTGCGAGTCCAAGAGTCCAAATGTGTGGGCTCACCAGAATTCAAAAGAGACAGGGAAGAAGAGAGGATGAATGGCTCAAGAAGGCGACCCCGGGTGTTCGTCAGAACATCACCCCAAAGGGAATGACGACAATTGAAATCACCCAGCAGGAGCACAGGCTCGGGCAAGGAGTCCAGTAGGAGCTTCAGATCGGGAAGAGAAAGCGGGACATTTGTGGGGAGATAAATAGGACAAACGGTGTACTATTTCCTCACAAAGATACGAGCAGCAGAACAATGGTGAAGTGAAGGAAAAAGTAAGGGGACAAAGAGAACATCAGAGTGAATCAAGAGAGCAGAAGAGTTAGGAGCCCCAGCAACAGCTGGGGGGGAGGGGGGAAGAAAGAAAGGAATAGCCACGAAAGCGACCAGGACGAGCACCAAGCATCGACTCCTGGAGACACACAAAGGGGCGAAAACCACAAAATCAGAAGCTGAAGTTAAAGGAAATTGGCGTAATAACTATGAACATTACATTGAAGGATGAACATCGACGAGAAAAGGAAGGACAGCAACAGAGAACAACGAAGAAACGAAGGCGAAAAGGGAACAAAGCACGTTAAAGAAGCGCAGGATCAGGGTCAACGAAGTCAGGGTTAGGGGGGCATGGGTAAACTGAGTAAAGAAGGAGGGAAGGTAGCTAGAGGACCGACCAGGGGCACACGAGTAGGGTCCGGAGGAGAAAGAGGGGGGGGGGGGGATAACCGAGGGTCAAGGACAGCAGCAGGAGGGGCAGAAACCAGGGAATGCACCTCAGCAAGGGCACCAACCGAAAGGGAAGCGGGGGCCAAAAAGCCCTCCATAGCAGGAACAGGGGGCGCGACCACCGAAACGGGAGGGGATGGAGCGAGAGTGTCAGAAGTAGGGGACAAGGAAGAATGCAAAGCCTTTTTACCCGCTGGGGAGGAGGAAGGAGAGGAGCCAGGCTTTCGCTTCTGACTCAGAGACAGGTGTCCCAGCAACTACGTTCTGGGCAACGGATTCCAGCGTCTCAACAGGAGAAGCTGAACGAGAGCATATACGACGGCAGTTGGGAGAGCGTTGGACATCAGCCCGTACGGACAGGCGGCGAGGAGAGCCAATAGACGGAGGAGAAGGATGGGAAGGAGGATCGGAGGGAGACGAGGAAGAAGACACAGGAGACATGACAGACCGGGCAGAAAGAAGGGGAACTTCAGACAGAGGACCAGGAGGGGGACCCTTTGGGACAGAACTCAAAGAAACAGAGGAGGGGGGCGAATCAGGGTTCAAGGCCTGGAAACGGTATTGAGGCTGAGGAAGGTGGGAAGGACGAGGAGAGGAAGAGCGCAACACGTGAGCATAAGAGACGTTAGCATAAGGTGGGAGCCGGCGAACCTGGTGCCTTGCCTCAGGAAAGATAAATGCTCCCGGTGCTTCAAGTTGAGGACGGCTGCCTCAAGCTTGTAATGTATTCACACACGGGAGAAGGTAGGATGGGCCTCACCGCAATTGAGGCAGCGAGCCTGGGGAGAAGTGCACTCCGACTTAGTGACCTTCGCCCCCACACAAAGGACAGAGAGAGACCGTTCCAGAGCAGCAGAGGGCACCATGCCCAAACCTCCAGCACTTATTACATAGCTGAGGAGAGGGAATGTACTCCTGGATGGAACACCTGGCACCAGCAAGAATGACAGAGGGCGGAAGGGTCCTACCATCAAAGGTAATCTTCACAACCCGAAGGGGTTGACAGCGACGACCATGAGGGAGACGAATAAATGAGTCTACATGGAGGACAGAATGGCCCTGGGCATCGAGGATATGACGAATATCTTCGTGGCAATCCTGGAGATTCCGAACACCGGTAGCAACATGGGGTGGGAGGAGAATAGTGCCAACACTGGCATTCAACCGAGCATTCTTGGAGACCCGAACAGGGATCTCGCCAAGGCAGGACAAGGCAGCCAAGCGGGAGGCTGCATCCTGAGAAGGAGCAACAACGACACGTGTACTGAGATGGGTGGGGTGGAAAGTAACAGAGACATCTACGGAATCAACAAGGTGCCTATGAAGGGAGAAATCGTCAGGAGGCGCAGAATCAAGAGGGAGGAGATCAAAGTATTTGGCCCACGAAGCGGGACCAAACAAGGCTTGATACGCATCAGTACGGGAAGGGATCGAGTGAGTGCGGCCATGGCGGGGACGGCGTTGAGAACCCCCAGAGAGAAAGAGAGAGAGGGGTTAAAAGGCGCAGTACTCACAACAAGAGACTGAGCCATGCCAGGGAACGAGGTGCTCACCACTGGGGGCTTGGGGCTCGACCCAACCACAGAGGAGGGAGGGGAGCCGAGGGGAGTAGTCATGAGTAGAGTAGTAGTAGTAGTCACTTTTCGCTGGCGGGAAACGCTGGCGGGTGGTACCGGCTCCGACACTGCTGCGGAAAATTCGTGTTAATTTCGTCTCCACTCAACGTTGCATGGCCTAACTGCTGCCTAGCACGAGTTAAGTGCATGGAGACTTAATATGCCATAACTCACAGTGAACCTCAACAGTAATCAACCAAAATTAACCAATTTTCGCCTGCCTTTCTACGACCCTTCTGCCAAGTGTTCCCTATACGCTAGGCATCCCTACTATAATTCACCAAGTATCTACCTTCAGAAACGCTACCAAGAATCTATTCGCCGAAAACATGCCCAAACATAACAACAAGCAAGGTAGGGGTGCCTCTCGCTCTGGTTCCATTACTCCTAGAGATCTGAATGAAACACTGGCAACGCTGCAACCCTCGCCGATGTTGGTAAACACAGCATCCGCTCCCCTCCTCACTCCCCCCCTTCACCTCACCTCGAATATCTAGCTGTAGAATTCACTCAATCTATGGCTCCCTGTCTAAACTTCAAACCTCTCAGAAGTAATCCATGGCTCCAGAAACTGCACAACCTTGTGAAAATGCAATCAGAAGCTATTTCGGCCCTCCAAGCCACAGTCACCCGACAACAACATACCATAGACCGCCTCCTTGAATCGTCGACGAACAACAACCAAGAAATTCTCAACATACAAACTGTTGCAAATGGTGCAATGGATCAAATATGTAAGATTCAGGCCGAGGAAACCCTCTCAGCTCAAAGTGACCTCCTTCAAAAGCTGGAAAAAACAGATCAATCTCCTTCAGATTCACCAGGCAGCTTCCGAAGATGACCAAGAGCAACAACAACTTCATGACTCCCTGATAATTAGCTCTACTGGTCTACCTGAGGAACAACAAGGTGAGAATTGCTGTGACATAGCCCACACCCTAATTAATTCAAAGATCAGTGTCAATGTTCAAATCAATTCGGCTATTAGGATAGATAAAAACAATCCCCGTAACAGTAGGAGAATGCTCATCAAACTTGCAAATCCCTCTGCGAAGTTTGACCTCATACAATCAGCTGCTAAGCAAAAAACCAACCTCTATATAAATGAGTGTCTTACAAAGCAGCGTGGATCCCTCCTCTTCAGGCTGCGTCAAATTCGCAAACAAAAGCCTGGTCTTATCAAGCAGTGCTACACTAGGAATGGTACGATTTTTGCGAAGAAGGAAAGTACAGGAAAAAGATATGAAATAAAATGTGACCAACAACTCCTGGCCTTTTTAAGTGATTGTGGTATATCTGAAAACCTGAACCCGACCAATGCCAGTACTTAAAATATCTCTTTCAGTGCCTGAGCCTAACCTAACTTAATCTAACTTTGTCTAAGGTGCTGTCTCTGCCTTACCATTTACCTAATGTTCTCTCATTCATATAATTTCCTAAATAATCCATCAAGTCTCCATGCACTTATGCAAGCATCAGTAGTGAATAAGGAGACAGATTGAGGTAAAAAAATTTCAGAAACGGTTGGGCACTTCCATGCCGACTTGACCCTGGCGGGCCAGATCGTCCATCCCTCTTGTTTTAGGTGGTTAGGTTAGGGCACAGTCAGCGCGCTCCTGGCAGGCTGGCGGTGGTGGGGTGGTGGTCCCCCCTGGGGTCCAGGGGGGACCACCACCCATGGTGTACCTTAGGAACTGGTGCCCTATCCTAACCTGTTTTTTTGTACGATTCGTCTCGAGCTTTTAAGATGAGTCTAGGGCCTCAAGAAGGGGGTCTCTACTTATGAGAGGTACCGAGAATGAATGTTCAATAGTTGGAAACCAAAAAATACACTGGTGAAAGGCATATAAACGTTTTTGGAGTATTTTAATGGCATGAGCAAAAATGCACGATTTGTCCCGGGGGTGTTACGAGAGTACTACGGTATCAATTTGGAGGCCCTTACTTTTGAATGGATCAGAGGGTGAATGTTCAATAGATTCAAACCAAGAAACGCAGTTGAAAGCGAATATAGAAGTTTTTGGAGTACTTTAATGAGGCTATGACTGAATAGTATAGGGAGTCCTTGGGCACAGCTCCATTTTCTGTAATGGTCAGAGGTGGATAACCCCAGTGGGGGTCAAGCATACAACGGGGGGTCAAGATTCCTTACAAAGACCATTTTGGATATATAGGTGTAGTAAGCCTTATCTTGAATTTGCATGATACTGTGGGGTACATTGACATGAAGGGCGAGTCATAGAACAGGATCTGCATGTGAGATGGGTCATATTGGGGTTTTAAAGAAGTTAAGGTAGCTTTAAAGAGTCCTGTGTGCTTGATAGTGGGGAAATGTTCAGTCAATAATTCTCGTGTTTTGAATCTGAATGAGGAGTCCTAGTTTGCGTTCTAGTCGTAAAATGAGTTCCTTAGTATATTTGCTATGGAAAATGAGCTTTCAGTACTCTATATAATTTGAAATGAGGTCAAGAAAGACATGTTTATGTGCGGGAAGAGTCAGGTTGGAAACTGTTTATTTCAGTCATCCCCCCTTGGCTTTGCTCCGTTTTCTGTAGCTAAAGTAAAGATTCCATTTTCTGTGGCATACAGTTGATTACTAGTGAAAAAGGCATACTTGAATTTGTATGGTTCTAACCTGTTTATAGATATATTTTTCGAGCCTCAAATTAGATTTTAATATGAAAAATAGCATCAAATGTATGTCCATCTTTTGTAATAAACGTTACAAGCATTAACAATACCTGTGATATTTCATAGAATACGAAAAGAAGTTTAAATAGTGGGGCCTCAGCCATATTGTGTTGGGGTTTGACACTTTTAACATTAATTTGACACTCTTAAATATACTATAAAGGAAAGTAGTTGAGTGGTTTAAGCAATTTAGTACGTATTGGGGTATTCTGTATTAAATTTCATTTTTTAACATAATAGTTTTCAGCTGTTGTGGTGGGGGCCCAATAACTTCATATAGCGCAACGACTGGCGCTATCTGTACTTAGTCCCCCCTAAACTTAAAACAGTTGCACAATCTTACTTAAACACATTGCTAAACTCTTATACACAAACAAAAACTAAATTTTTAACTTACACAAATAAACCCTGGGCTTTCACATTCGCGCAAAATACTTAGTCCCCCCTAAACTTGAACACTCACAATCTTACGGTGCTTTAATTTCCAAAGCCTTCCAAACCTGCACTGGGTCCTGCCCAGCTGACTGCGGCTGGATGGATTACAATTGAGCCAAAAACAGTTGGTCAGGGCGAGATACGGCCTCATTTTTAGAGACATTTACTATAGCAAAAGCTTGAACGTCGAGAACTGAATGCGGGCCTGCACGAGAGTTGTTCTTGGCACTCAAATGTTTAGAGATTAAAATACATAGAATCTGCAAGAGCCCACCCTAAGTCGCTCACGCGGCCAATAGACATGTTTTTCGCCCAAATGTATTTATTTAAAATAATACGTCAGATAGAAAGAGTTTCGCATTGCTATTATATTTACCTTATAAAGCCTCTTTATAAAAATGATATGCCACTGCGTATTATGATTGTTTGATAATAAATATTGCATAAATACTTACACGATTTCATAAACAAAAAAAAACTTTTAATGAGCCATGGTTAGAAGGCTTTATCATTACTGTAATTACAAACTTTTAAAACTAACTAAAAATATATGTCTCATAAAGGAAGATTTATTCTTCAGGATATATATTATTTATTAATTAAGAGTTTCATTCTGTATAAAAAATGAAAGTTGCCAATATTTTCAAAGCTCTGGCCACTAATTTTTTATAAAGGTTTTCCAAGGGAGTAAATCTTGCTTCCTCTCTTTCTCCCAAATGTTTCCTCATTTGCACAGGAGCAGAGCAACCTTTGTGCGGGCCCTGGTTCAGTTCCCCAACGTCCGAGCTAATGGACATTACAAATTTCACTAAATGATGCAGTATCTTAGCTGTCTCTCTAATTATAAAGGTGTTAATCTTTTTTTTTTTAACCTTTGAGTGCTAGGTCTCAAAAAGGTTCTTTACCTCAGAAAGAAAGAGAGAGAGAGAGATTCTATTTTTGTCCATATTCGAGCGGAATGTTGAACAACTTTCGTGCGGGTCCTGGGTTCAGTTCCCCAACGTCCGAGATATTGGACATTACAAATTTCACTAAATGATTCATTATCTTAGCAGCCTCTCTAATTATAAAGTTGTTAATCTTTTTTATAACCTTTGAGTGCTAGTTCTCAAAAGGTTCTTTACCTCAGAAAGAGAGAGAGAGAGAGATTCTATTTTTGTCCATATTCGAGCGGAATGTTGAGCAACCTTCGTGCAGGACCCGGTTCAGTTCCCCAACGTTCGAGCTATTGCACATAGCAAATTTCTCTAAATGAGGCAGTATCTCGCCCCCACCCCCCGGATCAATGATTTTAGGGCAGTAAATAAGCAATTGCCATCCATCCAGCCGGCGACTTATCAGTGACTGTGGAAAGAATGTGTGTTCTTAGGACCATTATGGCCTCTTCGCGCATTTTCATTCCCTCACACATTTGAGTATTTGTTTCCCACATCAAGAATTTTGTCAAAAAACGTTCAAGGAAATACGAGCTTATTTATTCCAACTTATAGATAAAAAAAACAAAAAAAAAATAAACTGGCGACCCCTGCAGCAAGTTCAGGAGGTCTCGGCCTATATCTGGCTGGGGTGGGTGTGGGGTTCTCAGTGAGAGATCATACGACCAAGCTGTGATGGAGACTATAAATGGTATGCATAAACCCTAATACTTTACAGGACTTGTCATGGTTTGTGCCTCATTGTTAATTCGTTCCAAGTAGTTAAAAGTTAAATCTAAAAGAAATCCAATAAAATTCAACGATTTTTTTCTCTCTCTCTATGGGCGTATGCAATTAATTTTTTCTGTTATATCTTTTATCAGAGCTCGGCCATCAGGCTGTAGATGTTGAGGAAAAGAGGAAGATGCAATGCAGGGAATCGCCCCTGGTATTTATTTCACGAGGTCATTGCGTCGTGGAGTATGAGGAATTGCCCAAGTTCATCGCACGCGTCAAGGCTTTGGCGGCAATTGAAAAGCAGTATGAAGGCGCAGATTTAGAAGACTCACATGTTCAAAGACAGAAAACAAAAAAATTAACGCCGTTGAGACCGTATATGGCGGTTTTTGTGACGAAACAGAAATAAGACTACCTGTCGAAATAGGAATAGGCTTGATTAATGTGGCGTATAATGGAATACCCAACTTTATCGAGTGGGTGCAAGCCCAAAGTGAAATAGAAAAACAGTTTGCGGGGATTGATTTTAAACAGCGTGAAAACTGGTTTATTTATCATGACAAAGTTCGAACGCAGAATGCATTTAGAGAAATTTTCTTTGGGGATTATGGGGATTATTGTTCCACCTCCGAAGCTGAGGAAATTGCGCCAGAGGATGAGGTTTATTGGAGGGAAAATTTGCATCCTGTCATTAAGGCAGATCTAGATAAAGCTCCACCCACAAGATAACTCTTAGGAACTAATGATGCAAAGGGGACATACTACAGGAACAATGTGCAGGTGGCCTGATGGGGGGGGGGGGTTATCCCCAAATCCCGAGACTTTGTCCCCCAACCCAGACTCTGTTCAATCAGAACATTATTTTGTTTGTATATATATATATATATATATATATATATATATATATATATATATATATATATATATATATATATATATATATATATATATATATATGTGTGTGTGTGTTTTTACCTAAATAAAAAAAAATCATGTATCATTATTATTATTGCACACTCCCCTTGAAGATGAAATATGTTAAAAAAAAAAATGTCAGGTAGTATTTGCTAGAGTACTTGTCATGGGGGTGAATAAGTGATGAGGTCTCTCTCTTATTTTTAAAAACTACTTTAACAGATAAAAAAAAAAACTTGACATTTATACAATTTTTTATTTTATTATGAGTACATATACAAAAAAAAAAACAAGCACTTTTTTATTATTCGTCGTTAGTGTAATAAGATCTAAGGTTCCTCCTTTTACTCGATGGTCTTTTCACTACTTGTGGCGGTACTTGACCTTTCCCTGCTCCATCTTGTTTAGGACGCACCAGCACAAATTCTTTTTTGCATTTTTTCATTACATGGGCCAAATGAGCCAGTGTAGGGTAGTAAGATGCCAGCCATTCTTCTTCTTCTTCACCCGCTCTAGACCAACCCACCCCAGAATTGCAGCCTATACCAAATGGCATAACTATCCGTTTGATAGAATTATTACTCTTGGCTTCGCTCATAATGCGACTCACGGCCTTTTTAAAACACCATCGTCTGTTGATAGTTGTATCTCTCCGCAATCCCGCTACTAAATCAATATCTTTACTGTGCTTAATATGAAATTGGTTAATGTCATTATTTTCAATAGACGCACCTACACTATATTGACATATGAGGGCTAAGAGATAAGGCTGCACATTAGGTTCTGGTGGCGGGGAGAGGATTATATTTCCTGGAGTGTCACGATCCGTAACTACAGCACAAAGCGTTTCAGGACATATTTTCTTTTCAACCACCCCATAAGGATATTTTTCCCACAGCTGTTGGGAGTAACCATTAGAAAACTGGTGTAGGGCAGGAAGATCATAGACAATACAGTCCCCGGGTTTAAATATATCATCGTTGGGGAAATCCACTTCAATAATAGAATCTTTGAGTCTCCGTAATTTGGCTCGCATGTAGTTGGAACACATCTCGAAGCGATTAAAAAGGTTTTTTAACATAACCTTCGTCTTATATACACCTTGTCACATAGAGTTGTTAGAGGCTTTTATAATATGTAATTCATAGTTTTTCTTTTTGTACAGAGAAATTAGGAAACAATAAATAAATAAATGTGTGTGTGTGTGTGTGTGTGTGTGTGTGTGTGTGTGTGTGTGTGTGTGTGTGTGTGTGTGTAGAGAAATTAGGAAAAGTAAATAAAAATACAGGTTAACATTTCTTTTTTTGTGGTTTAATTTGTATGAAATATTACAATATAGATTCTACAGCTTTTCTAATCTCATCTTCATTATATTCCATTTCCATTTTCTCTTTGTCTTCATTGTCGTCGTCTTCCACAATAGTGAGCACTTCATCTCCTACAGTAACAGACATGGCGCTGGTAGATGGATCATCTTCCACAGCAACGCTCGTGGTATCTTCCACGACAGCTGACCCGTCTTCTCTCACGTCAGCGGCAGGTCCGACTGTAGAAACAGAGTCTTTATCATTCGTAGAAACAGGTGGAATGGCCATACGTGGAATCTTGTGTCTAAAGATGCCATGGGTTGGAGAGCGAGTTGGCGTGTCATTATTTACAGGACATATCATTAAAGTGTCTATACCACGTTCTTGCAGTTTCTGAGCTAATTTGCACATCACAGGGAAATATTTAGTCTCCCATATGTTGCGTTCGCCACTTGTGAGATACTGCCCGCAAGCCTTGCCCAACCCATATGGGAAAATAATCCTTCCCACTTGTCCTCTTCGGCTTCTCTGAAGAATATGTTCAATGGCTTTTCGCAGAGCTTTGTCAAACCAACGCCATCTTTGGTATTCGGTATCATTTTTCAGGCCGTCATAAAAATGCTCATCCAAACTCCATGCTTCGTACCTGGGCTTTTTGTAAGAAGATGGCGTCGCTGGACCGTTGGTAAACTGGGTGATTAATCCAATAAGGTGCGGTAAAACAGCATAACTTTCATAGGGGTCGTCATCCATCCTATTGCAGAATTCGGGTGCTTCGCCAACAAATATGAGGCCGGGGATATCTCTATCAGTTCTAACAGCACGATTTTTGTACGGCAGGTTTTTCCGATGCAATCGAGCATAGGGGTATCGTTCCCATAAAGTGTGCACCATTTCGCTCAACTGCACGCATGTTGCATCCAAATCATAGAGCAGACAATCACGATTGTTATAGATGGGCAAAGAGGCAAAGTCGCCAATCAGGGAGGGGAGCTCCATAGTGCTGGCTTGTGAGGTAGTGACTCGGAAGGGGGTCTATATACACTTTTCACGCCGGCGCGGGGGACAACTACGCATCGTAGAGTTGCCAGGGACATTTTTTTTTTCCTTGGAGCTCTGGTCATTACGCACCAATATAACATTAACATCGTAATGTTTTAAGTTTTCATACAGATCTTCGATAATTGGAAGATATGTTTCCTCCCAAACTTCATCTCTTTGAACACAAGTGCGACCAATACCCACAGGTAATACAACTCGTGCGATTTCCGGAGAAGACTTGATGAATCTCGTTATGGCTTCTATAGCCTTTTTGAAATAGATGAGGCGATTTTGCGTTGTATCTTCTTTTAATCCGGTGAGCATATCACGATCTTTGGATTTTTCTATATGCGACTTGGCGATCTCATTGTTCTCTACAGGCGCCCCTATACCATATTGCACTGCAGCAGCAATAATGCAGGGAAGATTTTCAGCTCGACGATTGGAGACATGAATTGAACCGGGAATTGGGCGATCATGGGGAACACATCTCTTGAGATTATACAAAGGCCTGCGTTCACCATAGGCGCTTGCGTGTTTGTATTTCACTGATATGTCCTTCGCCATCCCATACGGGACGCAAGATATGCAGTTTACAGGATACACAATGCAAGTTTCATTATTGCAAAATTCTTCATCGGTTAAATATCCGGTGTGCGTTTCCAGCCACGTCTCCATTTTTCTTTTTTTTTTACTTTCCCTTATGTTTTGGATAAAGCCTAGTCAACCGCCCTGTGTCGACCCTGCGAATATTCGTCGTGGGGGCTTTGCGCCCTTATATCTCCATCCCTGCTAGTGCGTGTAAAAGTTACCACGTACTGAGCAAATATTTATATTATTATTATAAGGGCCTCGACCAACAAGAAGCCCATAGGAACATTTTTTTTCACTGACTTAATTAGCATAAAAAAAAAACCACCTCAAATAGCGCAATATGTATCTTAAAATATCTTGCCATAAAATATCAATATACGTCAGCTTAATACCCAAACACTGGCAACCTTTTTTTTCAGAAGCAGAAAAGGTCAAACACAGTGCGACATGTTACAATTTTTTTTTTTAATGTTCCCCCCCCCCCCCCATGAAAAAACCGTAGTCAGACCATATTCCCTTAATGAAATATATATAAAGTCATGGAGGCCACATCATTATTGGAAGGTTTGTGATAACTTATTGACATTAGGGATACCTTATGTAGTTAATGACATTTCTTGATAATTATCACAAAAAATAAGTACTTGGTCACCTTTCCTAGACTACCAACTGCCATTTTTTTTTTAATTCACTGCATTATGCAACATGATTTAGCACATTTGCGAGTCATTTTTTCCTTTCCCTGTTTCCTCATAATTATGCCATAAAAAAAAAGAGTAGCGGTGGCTAGAATTGCCAAACCAAAAAAAAAAAAGAAACTAGCACATATGTAGCGATCTTTGACACTTATTTCGGGGAGGGAAAGGACGGGCAATATATAGCCTAGGATCTTGCCTCCATTCGCCAGTGTCGCACCAGTACACAATGGAACCTTCCCGTACTACAACGTTTTACTCCAGGGACAGTCTTAAATGTGCCCAAATGCGTTTAGACACCTTTATAAATTGGCCTGTCGAGTGGCTAAACCCCCAAGACCTGGTGAATGAGGGATTTTATTATCTGAGAGTTGCGGATCATTGTTCCTGCGCCTTTTGTTGTAAAGTTGTGCATGCTTGGATTGAGGGCGATACGCCCCGTAGTAGGCATGCGAAAGTGTCGCCAAATTGTTCCTTCATAAGAGGCGAAAAGGACAATAACGTTCGTTTGGAAATCACCAAACTGGCATTCGAATATGGGCTGGATTTCTTTTCACCCCTATTCGAACCAAAGAATATAGCAACATCTGATCGTGAGTATATTGTATAAATATAATTTACTAGTTTATCTGTGAATAATTAGTATTGGCGATGTGGAGGGAGGACAAAAAAAAAAATAAGTATAAACGCAGTAAGTTTTTTCAAATAATTTTTCTTTATTTTTTTTTGTTTTTGAAAGAATTGACTTAGAACCTGTGTCTTATGCATATATGTGATGGAGCATCTTTGTTTTTTTAGAGACCCCACCCCGCAAGGAAGAAACTAAAATGACTGGAGATGATTTGCAGGTTCTGGGGGTAATTCCATACGCTAAACCTAGATTTCCAGGCTTGGCAACATACAAACAGCGTTTGGAAACATTCGACCTCAGCTGGACTGGTTGTGTCAAGCAAACATCTCACGAATTGGCAGAATCAGGATTTTTCTTCTGTGGTAAACAAATATTGTTGGAGTTTTTGTTATTTTTAGTGTGTGCGTGTGTATCCTCCTGGCCGGGGAGGATTTACTGGGCGCAAATCCTTAACTGTAGCCTCTGTTTAACTCAACAGTAAAATGGGTACTTGGTTGTAAAAAACGATTCTTCGAGGTGGGGATTGTATTCTAGGGACCTGCCCGAAATGCTAGGCCGTACAAGAATGTAACAACTCTTGTATATATCTGAAAAAAAAGTGTGTTTACTCCCCCAATTGTGCTTGCGGGGGTGGAGCTCTGGCTCTTTGGTCCCAGGAAGTGTGTGTGTGTGTGTGTGCGTGCGCGCGTGTGTGTGTTTTTGTATTACAACATTGCCGGATGTGAGCTATAATAATAATAATGAATGGGAATATTTTTTTTTTCTTAAATTTACAGGCCTAAGTGACCACATGCGCTGCTTTTTCTGTGGGAATGGTTTTCGTAATTGGGAACCCGCTGACGACCCTTGGACACTGCACGCGCAATGGTATCCTGAGTGCACCTTTGTCAACATTAAAAAGGATGCACAGTTCATTAAGAATGCTAGAGAATCTTCCAGCGTCGAACTATAAAACCCATAGATGAACATCTTTTAACTGGTCTGATGGAAGGTTTGGGTTTTTTCCCAGCATTAATTGAACATTTTGGATTTCCTGATGTCTGTGTGAGACCTGCCTTAAGGCTATATCTCAAAAGCACCAAAGATTTATTACCGTTTGTTACAGAGGCCAGATGTATAGAATTAATGTTGTGGTATATGCAAGAGAGCACTAAAGCCGAAATGGGTTTAAGGGGAATTCATCATGAGGATGTGGAAGGTAGGGTAGAGCCTGCGAATCTGGAATGGCAATCCGCGCCCTCTGACATGGAAACAGTCGCCACAGCTAATGAAATGGATGTCGACGTTGTTGGATCAATGAGCGGGTTCATGAGCACTAATCTTGGTTTGCGGGCTTTGCCTTCTCCTGTTGAAACAGAGGCGGAAGAGACGACTATAGTCGCTAATGAAATGGATGTTGAAACTGGCGAAGAGGCCACAGACTTTGATGCGACATCCCATGTTGAAACTGTGATGAACACATCTACGCCAACGTCTTGGGCTGCTGATATTTTGTGTAAGGTGTGCTTTAACAATGCGTTGAGTGTCGTACTGCTGCCCTGCAGACATATGGTAACATGCAGTAATTGTCTTGTATCTATGAGAAACTGCCCCATTTGCAGATGCACCATTTCGCATGTCCTTCGACCGATTATTTCCTAAGAAGACAAAAAAGGCATAGAGACTAATTTATTTATGTAAATAAAAATTGTACAAATGTCGAGTTGTTTTTTTATATTCATAAATTAGTATAAATAAGCTCACATTTTCATGAACAGTATTTTTTTTTTTTTGGGGGGGGGGATTAGATTGCAATTGCTTATTTACTGCCCTAAAATCATTGATCCGGGGGGTGGGGGCGAGATACTGCCTCATTTAGAGAAATTTGCTATGTGCAATAGCTCGGACGTTGGGGAACTGAACCGGGTCCTGCACGAAGGTTGCTCAACATTCCGCTCGAATATGGACAAAAATAGAATCTCTCTCTCTTTCTGAGGTAAAGAACCTTTTGAGAACTAGCACTCAAAGGTTATAAAAAAGATTAACAACTTTATAATTAGAGAGGCTGCTAAGATAATGAATCATTTAGTGAAATTTGTAATGTCCAATATCTCGGACGTTGGGGAACTGAACCCAGGACCCGCACGAAAGTTGTTCAACATTCCGCTCGAATATGGACAAAAATAGAATCTCTCTCTCTCTCTTTCTTTCTGAGGTAAAGAACCTTTTTGAGACCTAGCACTCAAAGGTTAAAAAAAAAAGATTAACACCTTTATAATTAGAGAGACAGCTAAGATACTGCATCATTTAGTGAAATTTGTAATGTCCATTAGCTCGGACGTTGGGGAACTGAACCAGGGCCCGCACAAAGGTTGCTCTGCTCCTGTGCAAATGAGGAAACATTTGGGAGAAAGAGAGGAAGCAAGATTTACTCCCTTGGAAAACCTTTATAAAAATTAGTGGCCAGAGCTTTGAAAATATTGGCAACTTTCATTTTTTATACAGAATGAAACTCTTAATTAATAAATCTTCCTTTATGAGACATATATTTTTAGTTAGTTTTAAAAGTTTGTAATTACGGTAATGATAAAGCCTTCTAACCATGGCTCATTAAAAGTTTTTTTTTGTTTATGAAATTGTGTAAGTATTTATGCAATATTTATTATCAAACAATCATAATACGCAGTGGCATATCATTTTTATAAAGAGGCTTTATAAGGTAAATATAATAGCAATGCGAAACTCTTTCTATCTGACGTATTATTTTAAATAAATACATTTGGGCGAAAAACATGTCTATTGGCCGCGTGAGCGACTTAGGGTGGGCTCTTGCAGATTCTATGTATTTTAATCTCTAAACATTTGAGTGCCAAGAACAACTCTCGTGCAGGCCCGCATTCAGTTCTCGACGTTCAAGCTTTTGCTATAGTAAATGTCTCTAAAAATGAGGCCGTATCTCGCCCTGACCAACTGTTTTTGGCTCAATTGTAATCCATCCAGCCACAGTCAGCTGGGCAGGACCCAGTGCAGGTTTGGAAGGCTTTGGAAATTAAAGCACCGTAAGATTGTGAGTGTTCAAGTTTAGGGGGGACTAAGTATTTTGCGCGAATGTGAAAGCCCTGGGTTTATTTGTGTAAGTTAAAAATTTAGTTTTTGTTTGTGTATAAGAGTTTAGCAATGTGTTTAAGTAAGATTGTGCAACTGTTTTAAGTTTAGGGGGGACTAAGTATTTTGCGCGAATGTGAAAGCCCTGGGTTTATTTGTGTAAGTTAAAAATTTAGTTTTTGTTTGTGTATAAGAGTTTAGCAATGTGTTTAAGTAAGACTGTGCAACTATTTTAAGTTTAGGGGGGACTAAGTACAGATAGCGCCAGTCGTTGCACTATATGAAGTTATTGGGCCCCCACCACAACAGCTGAAAACTATTATGTTAAAAAATGAAATTTAATACAGAATACCCCAATACGTATTAAATTGCTTAAACCACTCAACTACTTTCCTTTATAGTATATTTACGAGTGTCAAATTAATGTTAAAAGTGTCAAACCCCAACACAATATGGCTGAGGCCCCACTATTTAAACTTCTTTTCGTATTCTATGAAATATCACAGGTATTGTTAATGCTTGTAACGTTTATTACAAAAGATGGACATACATTTGATGCTATTTTTCATATTAAAATCTAATTTGAGGCCCGAAAAATATATCTATAAACAGGTTAGAACCATACAAATTCAAGTATGCCTTTTTCACTAGTAATCAACTGTATGCCACAGAAAATGGAATCTTTACTTTAGCTACAGAAAACGGAGCAAAGCCAAGGGGGGATGACTGAAATAAACAGTTTCCAACCTGACTCTTCCCGCACATAAACATGTCTTTCTTGACCTCATTTCAAATTATATAGAGTACTGAAAGCTCATTTTCCATAGCAAATATACTAAGGAACTCATTTTACGACTAGAACGCAAACTAGGACCCCTCATTCAGATTCAAAACACGAGAATTATTGACTGAACATTTCCCCACTATCAAGCACACAGGACTCTTTAAAGCTATCTTAACTTCTTTAAAACCCCAATATGACCCATCTCACATGCAGATCCTGTTCTATGACTCGCCCTTCATGTCAATGTACCCCACAGTATCATGCAAATTCAAGATAAGGCTTACTACACCTATATATCCAAAATGGTCTTTGTGAGGAATCTTGACCCCCCCTTGTATGCTTGACCCCCACTGGGGTTATCCACCTCTGACCATTACAGAAAATGGAGCTGTGCCCAAGGACTCCCTATACTATTCAGTCATAGCCTCATTAAAGTACTCCAAAAACTTCTATATTCGCTTTCAACTGCGTTTCTTGGTTTGAATCTATTGAACATTCACCCTCTGATCCATTCAAAAGTAAGGGCCCCCAAATTGATACCGTAGTACTCTCGTAACACCCCCGGGACAAATCGTGCATTTTTGCTCATGCCATTAAAATACTCCAAAAACGTTTATATGCCTTTCACCAGTGTATTTTTTGGTTTCCAACTATTGAACATTCATCCTCGGTACCTCTCATAAGTAGAGACCCCCTTCTTGAGGCCCTAGACTCATCTTAAAAGCTCGAGACGAATCGTACAAAAAAACAGGTTAGGATAGGACACCAGTTCCTCAGGTACACCATGGGTGGTGGTCCCCCCTGGACCCCAGGGGGGACCACCACCCCACCACCGCCAGCCAGCCAGGAGCGCGCTGACTGTGCCCTAACCTAACCACCTAAAACAAGAGGGATGGACGATCTGGCCCGCCAGGGTCAAGTCGGCATGGAAGTGCCCAACCGTGTCTGAAATTTTTTTACCTCAATCTGTCTCCTTATTCACTACTAGCATCTACCTCAGTTTCATTGTAAAATTTTACTCTTAAATCTAATCTTACCCTATTCCATTTATATTTTAAATTTATTTGTATTGATCTATGTCATTTATTGAAATCAATTATTGATCTCATTTTTGTTCTTTTAATTAAGTTCATACTAATTAAAAGTTAAAACTAAGCTAAATAAAATTTATTATCTTTAAGATTATTTTACTTTACAATTATCATTTGTCAAATTTTTTTTATATATTCATCTTGACAGTCTCTACTGATTTTTTCTTCTCTCCACCAAACTTGTGTATCCTCCATAGCTAGCTAGTGACCTTAATTCTACCTCTAATTGTTTCAATTCTTTTGTTTACTTGCATTTATTGTTGTGTTTTGCCATAATTATTCTCAAATTTAGCAGACTCAATACTTTGTAAGCTCTTATTGTATTGTTATATTATTATATTGTTGTGTTTTGCTATAATTACTTTCAATTTTACAGCAGATTTGTTTTCATCTGTTCCTGTAATTGCTTATCTTATTGTATCGTGACATTCTTATCTATATTGATATATATTATCTATCTATTGTTACTTACAGTGTACCTGAGAGTACTTGTAAGCAATCTACCTCATTTTTCATTTTTGCTCAATTTGTTTTTGTATTGCTTAGTCTTGTTTATATTTTTGTTTTGTATGTCTATATCTTGTGTTTTGTATAGTTCATGTTTATATGTTTTTTCTTTAATCTCATTTATTACCTAGGTTGCCTAGCCTAGCCATACTCCCTTACTCCATTGTACCCCTGTAAGCATCTTTTGTGTTTGTTTTGTACAGTATTGTGTACATTTTTTCCCCCTATTTTATAGCTTATTTCTACCTTGTAATTTGCCTTTCTTTCCTTGTTTTTCCTGCAATCAGCTTTTTTTTTTGCAGTCAAGTATAGACCCAGAACTTAACCTCTTATCCACTATCTATGACAATAATCACTTTAATGATCTAAATTGCAGATATTTTGCAGCACATGATGTAAACAATGTATTAACTCATAATCACAATATCTCTGTAATCAATTTGAACGTTAGATCCCTAGGTAAACACTTCGATGATGTTAGTGCCTTGATTGAAGGTATTGACAACAAATTCTCTTTTATTATACTTACTGAAACATGGTTGAAAGAGGATACTACTCAACTCTCTAACATGCCTAACTACTCAGCAATTCACAACTGTCGTCAACTTCAGAGAGGTGGTGGCACTGCTCTTTACTACCACCAAGAACTAACATGCTTAAAAGAAATTAAAACTAGAGACTGCTATGGGGAGTATATCTTCGCCAGCTTCAGAGTCAAGGGTGCCGAGTCTGTCCTGTCTGTGGGTGCAGTTTATAGAATTCCTAACACTGATGTGTCCGAATTCAACTCAAACCTTAGAAATCTAATACTTGATACCAGACTGAACAAAACCCACCTAATTATCGCAGGGGACTTTAATATTGTCCTCTGCGAGCCAGAAAACCCTACTGCTGTTAGCTTCCTCAACTGTATGAATTCCTGCTTCCTCATACCCTTAATCACTAGACCTACTAGAATCACTGATAGCACTGCCACGACTCTAGATCACATCTGGACAAACATAACCTCTCCGCTTACTTCAGGTATAATCACCGATAGCACTACAGACCATTACCCCACATTTCTCTTAACTAACATTAGCAAACCACCTCTTGAGTCAAGAGAGATACGTTTTAGACTACACAATGAAACTGCTATAGACAATTTTATAACTGCTACTGATAATGTCAACTGGGAGTCCGAGTTAGGTAACATAGAGGACATCAACCTAGCAGTGCAATCTTTTCTTCAAAAAACTCTTAGCCTTTATAATACCCACTGTCCTATGCTTACAAAACAAGTCACAAGCAAAAGGCTTAACAATCCCTGGCTTACAAAGGGAATACTTAAATCTATTAATAAAAAACATGACCTTGAGAAGAAGTATAGGTTAGGAATTGTCTCCAAAGAATTCTCAAAGAATTACTCATTATTGCTATCTAAGATAATTAGACGAGCCAAAACTAAATACTACGAAGATAAATTTACCCAAATAAAGAGCAACATTAAACAAACTTGGAGAACAATTTCACAAATATTGGGATCAAAGAAGTCTTTAAATAACAAACCGACTCTCCTGTCTAATAACGATGATCAGCTTTCAGCCTCTGATTCTGCTATTGAGTTCAATAGGTTCTTCTCTTCCATTGGTTCATCCCTTGCTAATGATATTCCATCTTCCAGTACTGACATTAAGGACTATCTTACAGGTAACTATCCACAGTCTCTGTACCTAAAGCCTATTAATTCCACTGACGTCAATGAGATAATCCTTTCCCTTAAAACCAAGTCTGGTGCCCTTGAGGAGATACCAACTTTTATCTACAAAAAAGCCTCCAGATCTTTAGCCCCTGCTATTGCTTTGCTCTTCAACAAGTCACTTGAACTCCAAACCTTTCCAGATATTCTAAAAAAGCGAGAGTAACGCCTGTCCACAAATGTGGTGATCTCACAGATGTTAACAACTACAGACCTATATCTATCCTGCCAAACTTGTCAAAAATTTTTGAAAAACTAATCTATAAGCAGCTTTACTCATATCTAGCCAAATTCAATATACTTAGCCCTTGCCAATATGGCTTCAGGCCCAAAAAAAGCACTAACGATGCACTTATTAGTATGCTTAACACGATTCATACAGCTCTTGATAAAAATGAGTTCCCTGTTGGGTTATTTGTGGACCTGCGTAAAGCTTTCGATACTGTCAACCACCAAAACCTTCTTCTTAAATTACATCATTATGGTGTCAGAGGACACTCCCTACAATACTTCAAATCCTACCTTACTGACAGGCTCCAATGTGTTTCTGTGAATAATACAATTTCTCCCACCCAATCCATCAACATTGGTGTTCCCCAGGGCAGCATACTTGGCCCTCTCCTCTTTCTCATCTACATTAATGACCTTCCAAATGCCTCCCAACACCTCAAACCAATTCTATTTGCTGACGACACAACCTTCATTTACTCCAGTCCTGATCCCCTTGCTCTAAATGCCACAGTAAATACTGAGCTAAATAAAGTCCATCTGTGGCTAACTGCCAACAAACTCACCCTTAACATTGACAAAACTTTCTATATTCTGTTTGGCAATAAATCCTCTAATCAAATAAATCTCAAAATAAACAATACCCAAATTTGTAACAAATTAGATGGCAAATTCCTTGGCATTCTCATTGACCACAAGCTGAATTTCCAGGGACACATTCTAAACATATCAAAAAAAGTTTAAAAAACTGTGGGCATTCTTTCTAAGATCAGATATTATGTGCCACGCCCTGCCCTGGTGACTCTCTATTACTCCCTTATCTATCCATATCTCAACTATGGTATTTGTGCTTGGGGCTCTACTACCCAAAATCACTTACGTCCTCTAATTACTCAACACAAAGCTGCTATTAGGACAATATCCAATTCTGGCCCCAGACATCACTCGGTACCCCTACTCAAATCTCTGAATATGTTAGACATTAAGTCACTGCACATTCTCTCATGTGTATTATACATATATAAAACGCTAAACTATAATGCCAATCCTGATCTCAAAAGCTTCATAGAAGGTTGTAACAGAACCCATGAGCACCACACCAGAAATAAATACAGTTTTGATATTCCTAGAGTACGACTTAATCAAACCAGAAATGCTCTACAAATCAAGGGGCCCAGAATGTGGAATGACCTTCCCAACCATGTTAAAGACTGTACCTCTCTCTACCAGTTTAAGTTAAAAACGAAGCTATACCTAATAAATTCCCTGTAACCTACCTTACCCCTCTGTTGTCAACCCATGTATGTTTTTTTTTTTTTTTTTTTCAAATCAACGCTGTTTGAATGTAATTTCATGTAATAATTTTTAATTGTATTTGTGCTGCTTTTTCAACAATATTCCCCCCTCTTTTACCTCTATTTTTATTTGTTCTCAACACATTTTATTCTTTTTACCCATTAGTTTTAAGCTTTAGTCATTAATGTTTTTCCTGCCCGAAACGCTTTGCGTAATAGTGGCTTTAGGCATTGTATGTACTAGCTCTATCTATAAAGCCAACAAACTTTGTAAAATCTCTTTATGTATGTACCTTACCTAAATAAAAATTATTATTATTATTATTATTATTATTATTATTATGAGGGTCAAAGGAGAAGCAAGGTCGGAATCCAATGCAGTGGGGGCTACAGAGCCCTGTCTTCCAACACGGGGGCTTGGTCGCCCACCCCAGGAGCCTGAGAAGATAGAAGAGGAACAGAATTAGCCATAAGTACGAAGAGAAAAACATTCATTCACGAATGTGCACCCATACCCACCATGGAGCCACAATTAAAGGCAGGACACCCAACAAGAAGCTATCGCCGATCATGCCGGGGGCCCCCTAGGGGTGCATCGTGAGTATACGCCCCACAAACACCACCTTAAGAACCGTCAGTCTGTCGAGATTGGGTTCAGTGACGAAAAGAGGATTGACAATAATAGGTTCCCCTCGCTCTTGACATTGGGTACTACAGTTCTACGGGTGCAAGAGTATGCCTCCCGAAGCCCCTGGGCGTCAAAATAGAAGTCCAAAACAATAACAAAAACAAGAAAAAGGTCGGCAGGAAACAACAAGCAGATAGGAGAAGAGGGGGGAGAAAAACGAAACATAAGGGAAAGGAAAAGCGATTCGGCACAATTAGAGAAGACAGCAGCAGGAGCATAAGGTGACAAAAGGACAGAGGATTGTCCCATGGCGCATCACACTCCGACACCCGACCACCAAGCCAACTCACGGTGACAGCGGGCCGGATGGGGAGGGGGCAAAGAACATAATAAAACATACAATTGTAAGGACAAGAGTTACACATACTAATGAAGACACTATTACGAAAATCATTTTGGGGAAAACTTAAAAATATTGGAGGACATCTACCTAAGTGCATGAGGGGCGGGGTAAACACTTTATACTAAAAGAGATCTAAACTAACAAAATAAGAACATTCAAGGAAAATAAATGAATACAAACAAGTGTTGAATTGTAATAAATGCCATTTTCTGGGTGAGACCCGGAGGCTCTCCGGAGCTATACCAGGCTGATATGCTAATGTCAGACTTTGGCATCAGTCATGTGTATAGAGTTCTAGGGCCTACCGGGGACTACAGCCATAACCTGACTTCCTCAGAGAGGCAAGGGGAGCAATGGCCTATAGAAACCCCTGAGTGGTTGGAAGCATTCTATGTCTGCCATCGACTGGGTCAAGCATCCAGATGGGTAAGCATTCCAAAACAAATCCCTATTCTGGTTAAAATTGCTACCAAAAGCCAAACTAGTGGATAGAACTCCCCAACAGAAAACAAGCAAACTAGTATGACGTCACACGTCACCGCGCCGCTGTCTGTGCAGCTCCCCCCTCTGCGGGAGGGGAAAGTGGTAACCCCAGACCTCTCACGCCGGCTATCCACCCATCAGTTCTGAGGCTGGATGTCAAAACACGCGAAAAACCGCTGACCGGAGGGAGGGAAGGTTGCAGGGGAGCCTCCGGGTCTTACTTGGAAAATGGCGTTTCATTACATTCAACGCTGGACTTCTGGGGGAAGCCCCGTCGGCTCCCCGGAGCTAACTACCCACAGAGGAAGGTCAAAGGGACGGAACTGGGAGGCGGTCACCACGCACCCCTTAACGGAAGCGAAACAACCGAATTCAAATGCCAACTTAAGGCGACATAGCCCCGAAAGGGCCTGGGAACAACACGAGACAATGAGCAGCTAGGTCCCTGTACGATCGCCAAAAGATCCATGCCCGAATGACAGCAAGGACACGCCGCCCAGACGGCAGCAAGAGCAGCAAAGCCACGAATGCCACGGGCATGGGGAAAGAACACAGGCAGGCTAGTCGCAATAACACGGCAGATAACCTGGGACACCATCACCTGCAAACAGGGAAGAACGGAACTGGATCAACTCAAAGTGCGCCCCGGACATAGAGGCCGCGGCAAGCAAATACCAGCAGAGGGCCGCCACTGAACACAAAACCCGACGCACCCCCGGCCCTACCAACCAAGCACCAACAAACCAAGGACCCGTCAGGAACGCAGCAGCCCCATCCTGTGTCAGAAAAGATGGAGACGGCTGCCACCGAACAACCAAAATGCCAAGGCGGAAGGAGCAGAAACCCCTGCGGAGGAGAGCAAGTCCAGTGACCCCGACCCCCAGAGGCAAATGCCAACAGGAAAAA
The DNA here is from genome assembly GCF_040958095.1 of Procambarus clarkii. NCBI lineage: Eukaryota > Metazoa > Arthropoda > Malacostraca > Decapoda > Cambaridae > Procambarus > Procambarus clarkii. The sequence continues at coordinate 24,872,661 of NC_091157.1, read as the reverse complement.
GAGCCGTCGAAAAGCAAACCTGAACCAAAGGGGCACCACCAACCGAGGAGAAGACAGAGCACGCGGACCAGAGAGCAGGACGGTGTAAGCGGTGCACGAACAGGCCGGAGGTGAAACACACGAGACAGCTCACTAACGGCGCAGAAGCAACACCAAGACTGAAAGCAAGCCGAAGCGGCTCCGCTAACGCCGCATGAAACGAGGCGACAGTATGTGGCAAGATGACGACCCCCCAACCTGCACCAGAAAAATCAAGCCGACGCTAACAACTGCAGCCACCTAAGAAGGGACATGAGGAAATGGAAGGACTGCCAAAATACCCCATACTGCCGCCAAGAAGCACGCAGGTGGAACACCAACAATGAAGCCAGCTGACCACCAACCAAAGGGGAGACACGCGAGGCAGAACGGAATCAGCCTCGACAAGGCTCACCTGAGCCCAGGAAGAGGTGGAGTCGTGGGAAGATCTTGGGCGCTACCCCCAAAGAAGCCCAAGACGGCAAATAAGGAGAGGGAACGTCTGCCGAACAGAAAGCTCCCCAATGCGATCCAGCAAACACAAAACGTTTTGGAAACCTTGACCAAAGTTTCAACATGGTTTTGGGGAGAGATAAGTTTCATGTGTGGTTGAACAAGCACATGAGGAACCTTTAACCCAAGAATGGTAAAAGTATTTCTTTATGTAATACACCAAATGCTGCCTTTTCTTACACTAGTTTCACCTTTATTTACTAAAAAAATATTTTGTTCATGTTAAAATATTAAATTTATGTACATTATACATATAAATTGTGAATGCTGTGACTTAGTTGTATGATAGGCGTGCGAAACATTTACTTTTTATTATGATCTTGCTAAAAAAAAATTATAACACTGTTTGCTAAATGCTGTATTTAGTAATACTGTTTCTATGTTTAAATTATATTTTGGTACTTTATACATAATACATCAACATAAATGGAAAATGTTGCTGCATAGGTATATGAAGGACAACCGCAACATTTAATCTACCAGTTTTTCTAATAAAAAATTTGAGTGCATAAAAATACCTCTTTATCGCATGCATTTGTATTATAGTAGATTTTACATTAAATATCACTAAAGTACAAATAGGTGAGTACAACTACGCAAGTACAACATGAGTGCAACTAGGAGAGTACATGTAGCTAGATGAGTACATCTTGTTGAACACTGCTAGATGGATACAAGTAGGCGAGTGCAACTGCATGAGAGCAACTAGGGGAGTGCATGTAGCTGAGTACAACTACACGAGAACAACTAGGTGCGTGCATGTAGGTGAGTACAATTCACCATGCAACACCTCAGAACTACAGAAGTCAAGGAAGAGGAGGGGAAGGGGGGTATGGAAGTGCATCCAAACTGCACTTAGGGAGGAGGAGGAAGGAGGAGTAGGAGGTCGAGAAGGAAGGAGGAGGGAGGAAGAGGAAGGCGAGGTGGAAAGAGGAGGAAGTAGAAAGAGAGCGAGGAGGATGGAGGAGGGCGAGGAGGAAGGAGGAGGGCAAGAAGGAGGAAGGAGGAGTAGGGTGAGGAGGAAGGAGGAGTAGGGCGAGGAGGAAGGAGGAAGGAGGAGCAGGGCAAAGGAGGAAGGAGAAAGGAGAAGTAGGGCGAGGAGGAAGGAGGAGGGCGAGGAGAAAGGAGGAGGAGGGCAAGGAGTAAGGAGGAAGGAGGAGGGTGAGGAAGGAGTAGTAGGACGGCGAGGTGGAAGGAGGAGGAGGTTGTGGAGGAAGGAGTAGGAGGAGGTCGTGGAGGAAGGAGGAGGAGGATGAGGAGGGAGAAGGAGAGCGAGGAGGAAGGAGGAGGAGGAGGGTGGAGAGGTGGAATGAGGAGGGGGCAAGGAGGAAAAGGGCGAGGAGGAAGGAGAGGTGGAATGAGGAGGAGGGCAAGGAGGAAGAGGGCGAGGAGGAGGGCAAGGAGTAAGGAAAAGAATGAGAAGGAGGGCTAGGAGGAGGAAGGAGGAGTAGGTCAAGGAGGAAGAGTAGAAGATAGAGGAGCTCGAGGAGGAATTAAGGAGGAGGAGGAGGTTGAGGAGGAAGGAGTAGGTGTAGGAGGAAGGAGGAAGAGGGGGGAGGGGGGAGGGGGAAGGTGCAAAGAGGAGGACGTCCGAGAGGGGGGAACTAAGTGACGGCGGAGAATAGCAGGGGTAGAAGTAGTAGAGGTAAGAGGAGGAGGAGGAGTAAGGGAAGGGGGATGAGAAGGGAGTGGAAGAGGAGGGGGAGAGGGTAAGGAGAAGAAGTAAGAGAAGGGGGGATGAGGATGAGGGAGGAAGAGGAGCTAGGGGTAAGAGAAGGGGTAGAGGAGGGGGAGGGGTAAAGAGGGGGGGAGGGGTAAGAGAAGGGGGGATGTCAAGGAAGGGAAAGAGAAAGGGAATGAGGAGGAGGAAGGGGAAGAGGGGAGGAGGGAAGAGAGGAAGGAGGGGAGGAGAAGATGGGGAGGGAGTGTAACGGGATCTGTGTGACGGCTGGGGCATGTACACTGTAGGCCTACAACAGTTGCCATGACGTGTTAGGGAGCTTGATTTTTTTTTTGAGATATATACAAAAGTTGGTACATTCTTGTACAGCCACTAATATGCGTAGCGTTTCGGGCAGGTTCCTGGAATACGATCCCCGCCGCGAAGAATCGTTTTTACAACCAAGTACTCATTTTACTGTTGAGTTAAAAAGAGGCTACAGTTAAGGATTTGCACCCAGTAAATCCTCCCCGGCCAGGATACGAACCCATGACAAAGCGCTCACGGAACGCCAGGCGAGTGACTGGTAAAGAGATGCCTGGATTAAACAGGCATGTCTTGGTAGATTTAATATGGTGTGTTCTTCATAAAATACAACAAGAAAAATAAAGAATCAGATAATAATGTTTTAAATAACTTTATCTCTGATTTTACTTCTGAATTAAATTAATATAAATTGAACATTCAGGTTGGTGACGCAGCGACAGTTGTCGAGAGGGTCCCAACAGGCGACGATCAGCTGTACCCAGCTGACCATCACCATGGTGGGCCAGTGTTTATACCCGTGCATAGTGGCCATCATCATTAGGAGTCAGGTCACCAATTTCATGGAGACCAATGACCTTTACAACCCAGGCCAAAATGGATTTCGAGCGGGAAGATCGTGCCTCTCACAGCTACTTGAGCACTACGACAAAGTCACTGAGGCATTAGAAGAAAAACAGAATTCTGATGTGATATACACGGACTTCGCAAAGGCTTTCGACAAATGTGACCATGGCGTGATAGCACACAAAATGAAGTCAATGGGAATAACCGGTAAAGTAGGACGCTGGATACTCAGTTTTCTGTCAAACAGGACTCAGCGAGTAACGGTCAACCATATAAAATCCAGTCCAAGTGCAGTTAAAAGCTCTGTACCTCAGGGTACAGTCCTTGCACCGCTGCTTTTCCTTATTCTCATATCAGATATAGACAAAAATGCAAGTCACACCTTCGTATCATCCTTTGCAGATGACAAAAATCAGCATGAAAAATTATCTCGGCTGAAGACATTGAAAAACTTCATGCTGATATTAATAAAGTTTTCGACTGGGCATCAGAAAATAACATGATGTTTAACAGTGATAAATTCCAGGTACTCAGGAACGGTAAAAATGAGGACCTTAAACATAATACAGAGTACAAAACACAATCAAATGTACCCATAGTAGGAAAACAGCATGTAAAGGATTTGGGAATAATAATGTCTGACGACCTAACGTTTAAGGAGCATAACCAAGCAAATATTGCGACAGCAAGAAAAATGATAGGATGGATTACGAGAACTTTCAAATCCAGGGATCCCATCACAATGGTTGTACTCTTCAAGTCACTTGTGTTGTCCCGTCTTGAGTACTGCTCAGTACTCACTTCCCCCTTCAGAGCAGGAGAGATTGCTGAAATAGAGGGAATACAAAGAACATATACGGCACACATAGACGCAATAAAGCACCTAAATTATTGGGATCGTCTCAAAGCCCTCCAAATGTACTCACTAGAAAGAAGTCGAGAGAGATATCAAATAATATACACCTGGAAGATACTGGAGGGCCAAGTACCAAATCTACACAGTAAAATAACAACGTACTGGAGTGAACGATATGGAAGAAAATGCAGAATAGAACCAGTGAAGAGCAGAGGTGCCATAGGCACAATCAGAGAACACTGTATAAACATCAGAGGTCCGCGGTTGTTCAACGTCCTCCCAGCAAGCATAAGAAATATTGCCGGAACAACCGTGGACATCTTCAAGAGGAAACTAGATTTATTCCTCCAAGGAGTGCCGGACCAACCGGGCTGTGGTGGGTATGTGGGCCTGCAGGCCGCTCCAAGCAACAGCCTAGTGGACCAAACTCTCACAAGTCAAGCCTGGCCTCAGGCCGGGCTTGGGGAGTAGAAGAACTCCCAGAACCCTATCAACCAGGTAACCCCCTCCACCAGCAATCACCTCGCCCTCGCCCCTTCCTTCTCTTACCCCTCCTCCCCTTCCTCCTCATCCCCCCCCCTTAACCACCACCTCCTACCCCTACCCCCCCTCCTCTTCCCCTTCTCTTATCCCTACCCTCTCCTCATCCTCCTTCTCTTACCCCTCCTCTTCCCCCTACCCTCTCCTTCTCCTCTTTCCCTTCCTTCTCATCCCCCTTCTCTTACTCCTCCTCCTCTTCCCCCTCCCCGTCTTACCTGTACTACTCCTACCCCTGCTATTATAATAATAATAATAATAATAATAATAATAATAATAATAATAATAATAATAATAATAATAATCTTTATTTAGGTAAGGTACATACATAAAGAGATTTACAAAGTTTGTTGGCTTTATAGATAGAGCTAGTACATACAATGCCTAAAGCCACTATTACGCAAAGCGTTTCGGGCAGGAAAAAACATTAATGACTACAGTTTAAAACTAATGGGTAAAAAGAAAAGATGTGATGAGTACATATAAAAAATAGAGGTAAAAGAGGGGGGAACATTGTTGAAAAAGCAGCACAAATACAATTACAAATTATTACAGAAAATTACATTCAAACAGCGTTGATTTGAAAAACAAAAAAACAAAAAATATACATGGGTTGACAACAGGGGGGTAAGGTGGGTTACATGGAATTTATTAGGTATAGCTTCGTTTTTAACTTAAACTGGTTGAGAGAGGTACAGTCTTTAACATGGTTGGGAAGGTCATTCCACATTCTGGGCCCCTTGATTTGTAGAGCATTTCTGGTTTGATTTAGTCGTACTCTAGGAATATCAAAACTGTATTTATTTCTGGTGTGGTGCTCATGGGTTCTGTTACAACCTTCTATGAAGCTTTTGAGATCAGGATTGGCATTATAGTTTAGCGTTTTATATATGTATAATACACATGAGAGAATGTGCAGTGACTTAATAAGTCTAACATATTCAGAGATTTGAGTAGGGGTACCGAGTGATGTCTGGGGCCAGAATTGGATATTGTCCTAATAGCAGCTTTGTGTTGAGTAATTAGAGGACGTAAGTGATTTTGGGTAGTAGAGCCCCAAGCACAAATACCATAGTTGAGATATGGATAGATAAGGGAGTAATAGAGAGTCACCAGGGCAGGGCGTGGTACATAATATCTGATCTTAGAAAGAATGCCCACAGTTTTTGAAACTTTTTTTGATATGTTTAGAATGTGTCCCTGGAAATTCAGCTTGTGGTCAATGAAAATGCCAAGGAATTTGCCATCTAATTTGTTACAAATTTGGGTATTGTTTATTTTGAGATTTATTTGATTAGAGGATTTATTGCCAAACAGAATATAGAAAGTTTTGTCAATGTTAAGGGTGAGTTTGTTGGCAGTTAGCCACAGATGGACTTTATTAAGCTCAGTATTTACTGTGGCATTTAGAGCAAGGGGATCAGGACTGGAGTAAATGAAGGTTGTGTCATCAGCAAATAAAATTGGTTTGAGGTGTTGGGAGGCATTTGGAAGGTCATTAATGTAGATGAGAAAGAGGAGAGGGCCAAGTATGCTGCCCTGGGGAACACCAATGTTGATGGGTAGTGTGGGAGAAATTGTATTATTCACAGAAACACATTGGAGCCTGTCAGTAAGGTAGGATTTGAGGTATTGTAGGGAGTGTCCTCTGACACCATAATGATGTAATTTAAGAAGAAGGTTTTGGTGGTTGACAGTATCGAAAGCTTTACGCAGGTCCACAAATAACCCAACAGGGAACTCATTTTGATCAAGAGCTGTATGAATCGAGTTAAGCATACTAATAAGTGCATCGTTAGTGCTTTTTTTGGGCCTGAAGCCATATTGGCAAGGGCTAAGTATATTGAGTTTGGCTAGGTATGAGTAAAGCTGCTTATAGATTAGTTTTTCAAAATTTTTTGACAAGTTTGGCAGGATTGATATAGGTCTGTAGTTGTTAACATCTGTGAGATCACCACATTTGTGGACAGGCGTTACTCTCGCTTTTTTTAGAATATCTGGAAAGGTTTGGAGTTCAAGTGACTTGTTGAAGAGCAAAGCAATAGCAGGGGCTAAAGATCTGGAGGCTTTTTTGTAGATTAAAGTTGGTATCTCTTCAAGGGCACCAGACTTGGTTTTAAGGGAAAGGATTATCTCATTGACGTCAGTGGAATTAATAGGCTTTAGGTACAGAGACTGTGGATAGTTACCTGTAAGATAGTCCTTAATGTCAGTACTGGAAGATGGAATATCATTAGCAAGGGATGAACCAATGGAAGAGAAGAACCTATTGAACTCAATAGCAGAATCCGAGGCTGAAAGCTGACCATCGTTATTAGACAGGAGTGTTGGTTTGTTAATTATAGACTTCTTTGATCCCAATATTTGTGAAATTGTTCTCCAAGTTTGTTTAATGTTGCTCTTTATTTGGGTAAATTTATCTTCGTAGTATTTAGTTTTGGCTCGTCTAATTATCTTAGATAGCAATAATGTGTAATTCTTTGAGAATTCTTTGGAGACAATTCCTAACCTATACTTCTTCTCAAGGTCATGTTTTTTATTAATAGATTTAAGTATTCCCTTTGTAAGCCAGGGATTGTTAAGCCTTTTGGTTGTGACTTGTTTTGTAAGCATAGGACAGTGGGTATTATAAAGGCTAAGAGTTTTTTGAAGAAAAGATTGAACTGCTAGGTTGATGTCCTCTATATTACCTAACTCGGACTCCCAGTTGACATTATCAGTAGCAGTTATAAAATTGTCTATAGCAGTTTCATTGTGTAGTCTAAAACGTATCTCTCTTGACTCAAGAGGTGGTTTGCTAATGTTAGTTAAGAGAAATGTGGGGTAATGGTCTGTAGTGCTATCGGTGATTATACCTGAAGTAAGCGGAGAGGTTATGTTTGTCCAGATGTGATCTAGAGTCGTGGCAGTGCTATCAGTGATTCTAGTAGGTATAGTGATTAAGGGTATGAGGAAGCAGGAGTTCATACAGTTGAGGAAGCTAACAGCAGTAGGGTGTTCTGGCTCGCAGAGGTCAATATTAAAGTCCCCTGCAATAATTAGGTGGTTTTTGTTCAGTCTGTTATCAAGTATTAGATTTCTAAGGTTTGAGTTGAATTCGGACACATCAGTGTTAGGAATTCTATAAACTGCACCCACAGACAGGACAGACTCGGCACCCGAGACTCGGTATTCTTCCTCCTCCTCTTCTCCGTTACCTAATTCCACCTTTTCCCCCCAGACGTCCTACTCCTTTCCCCTCCTTTCCTCTTCCCTTCTTTCTCCTTCCTCCTTTTTCTCATCCTCCTTCCTCCTCTGCCTCGACCTCCTACTCCTTCCTCGATGATCTCCTCCTCCTCCTCCTTCCTCCTCAACATTATTCCCCTTCCTCCTCGACCTCATCCTTCTACCTGGATTTTTTCCTCCTTGACCTACTCCTTCCTCCTCGACCTACTCCTTCCTCCTCCTCCTCCCTTCTTAACCTCCTCCTCCTTCCTCTTTCTCGCCTTCCTCCTCCTTCCTACCATACCAACTCCTCCTTCCTCTTCGACCTCCTACTCCTCCTTCCTCTTCGACCTCCTACTCCTCCTTCCTCTTCGACCTCCTACTCCTCCTTTCTCCTCCTCCTTCCTACCTTACCAACTCCTCCTTCCTACCTTACCAACTCCTCCTTCCTACCTTACCAACTCCTCCTTCCTACCTTACCAACTCCTCCTTCCTACCTTACCAACTCCTCCTTCCTCTTTGACCTCCTACTCCTCCTTTCTGCTCCTTAACCTCATTTTTAACATTCTCCTCCTTCCTTTTCGCCTTCCCCCTTGACCTCCTACTCCTCCTTCCTCCACGTCCTCCTCCTCATACCTCCTCCTCCTTCCTCCTCGCCCTCTGCCTCCTCCTTCCTCCTCCTCCTCCTTCCTCCTCCTTCCTCCTCGCTCTCCTCCTTCCTCCTCCCTCCTCGCTCTCCTCCTCCTCCTTCCTCCTCGGTCTCCTCCTCCTTCCTCCTCGTTCTCCTCCTCCTTCCTCCTCGCTCTCCTCCTCCTCCTCCTTCCTCCTCGCTCTCCTCCTCCTCCTTCCTCCTCGCTCTCCTCCTCCTCCTTCCTCGTCGCTCTCCTCTTCCTTCTTGCTCTCCTCCTCCTCCTTCCTCCTTGCTCCTCAATCTCCTCCTCCTTCCTCCTCGCCCTCCTCCTCACCCTCCTAGCTCCTTACTCCTCACCCTTCTCCTCCTTCCTCCTTGCCCTCCTCCTCCTCCCTCTTCGCCCTCCTCCTCCTTCCTCCTCGCCCTCCTAGCTCCTTACTCCTCGCCCATCTCCTTCCTCCTCGCCCTCCTTCCTTCCTTTCCCTCCTCCTTCCTCCTCGCCCTCCTCGCTTTCCTTCTCCTCCTTCCTCCTCGCTCTCCTCCTACTTCCTCGCTCTCCTCCTCCTTCCTCCTCGCTCTCCTCCTCCTCCTTCCTCCTAGCTCTCCTCCTCCTCGCCCTCCTCCTCCTCCTTCCTCCTCGCCCTCCTCCTCCTCCTCCTTCCTTTTCGCCCTCCTCGCCCTCCTAGCTCCTTCCTCCTCGCTCTCCTCCTTCCTTCCTCGCCCTCCTCCTTCCTTCCCCCTTGCCCTCCTCCTCCTCCTTCCTCCTCACCCTCCTAGCTCCTTCCTCCTCCTTTTTTCCTCGCCCTCCTCCTCCTTCCCCCTTGCCCTCCTCCTTCCTCCTCGCCCTCCTCCTCCTTCCTTCTCGCTCTCCTCCTTTTTCCTTCTCGTCCTCCTCCTTCCTCCTCCCCCTCCTCCTTCCTCCTCGCCCTCCTCCTTCCTCCTCGCCCTCCTCCTTCCTCCTCGCCCTCCTCCTCCTTCCTCCTCGCTCTCCTCCTCCTTCCTCCTCGCCCTCCTCCTCCTTTCTCCTCGCCCTCCTCCTCCTCACCCTCCTAGCTTCTCCCTCCTCGCTCTCCTCCTTCCTTCCTCGCCCTCCTCCTCCTTCCCCATTACCCTCCTCCTTCCTCTTCGCCCTCCTCCTTCCTCCTCGCCCTCCTCCTTCCTCTTCCTTCCTCCTCGCCCTCCTCCTTCCTCCTCGCCCTTCTCCTTCCTCCGCGCCCTCCTCCTTACCCTCCTTTCCCTTCCGCTTCTCCTTCCTCTTCGCCCTCCTCCCTCCTCCTTCCTTCCTTCCTCCTCGCCCTCCCACTGCTCCTTCTTCCTCGCTCTCTTCCTTCCTCCTCGCCGCTCTCTTCCTTCCTCCTCGGAGCCCTCTTCCTTCCTCCTCGCCCTACTCTTTCTTCCTCCTCGCCCTACTCCTCCTTCCTCCTCGCCCTCCTCTTCCTTCCTCATCTCCGTCCTCTTCCTTCCTCCTCACCACGCTCTTCCTTCCTCCTTCCTCTTCGCCCTCCTACTCCTTTCTCCTCCTCCCTCGTTGCCATCCTCCTTCCTCTTCGCCCTCCTTCCTCGCCCTTCTCCTTCCCCTTCCTTCCTTTTTGCCCTCCTCCTCGCCCTCCTTCTCCTTCCTCCTCGCCCTTCTTCCTCTGTCCTCCTTCCTTCCTCGCCCTCTTCCTTCCTCCTCGCCCTCCTATTCCTCCTTCCTCCTCGCCCTACTCCTCCTTCCTCCTCGCCCTACTCCTCCTTCCTCCTCGCCCTCCTCCTCCTTCCTCTTCGCCTTCCTTCTCCTTCCTCTTCGTCCTCCTATTCCTTCCTCCTCCTCCTTCCTTGCCATCTTCCTCCTTCCTCCTCGCCCTCCTCCTCCTTCCTCCTTGCTCTCCTCCTCCTCGGCCTTCTCTTCCTTCCTCCTTGCCTTCCTCCTCGCCCTCCTCCTTCCCCGCCCTCCTCCTCCCTCCTCGCCCTGTGTGGGGAAATCTGGCCGGAGCTAAATACCGACAGAGAAAGGTCAAAGGGAAGGAACCGGGAGGCGGACACCACGCACCCCTCAACGGAAGTGAGACAACCAGCAGCCAACGCTAACCCAAGGCGACACAGTCCGAAATAGGGCCCTGGAACAACACGAGACAACGACCATCAAGGCCCCTGCACGAACACCAAAGATCCTTGCCCGAATGACATCAAGGATACGCCGCATAGACGGCAGCTCGAGCAGCGAAGCCACAAACGCCACAGGCATAGGGAAAGAACACAGGCAGGCTAGTCGCAAGAACACGGCTGACAACCCGGGACACCGTCACCCGCGAACAGGGAAGAATGGTACTGGATCAACTCAAAGCACGCCCCGGACATAAAGGCCGTGGCACGCAAATAACAGCGGAGTGCCGCCACTGAACAAAACACTACACACCCACGACCCTACCAACCAAAGCACCAATAACACAAGGACCCCTTCGGAACGCAGCAGCCCCCCTCCCGTGCCAGAAAAGATGGAGAATGCTGCCACCGAACAACCAAAACGCCAAAACCGGAGGAACAGAAAAACCCTTGTGGAGGAGCAAGAAGTCCAGCCACCCGACTCCCCAGAGGCAAACGCCAACAGGAAAAGGAGCTGACGAAAAAACAAACCGGAACCAAAGGGGCACCACCAACCGAGGAGAAGACAGAGCACGCTTACCAGAGACCAGGACGGTTCAAGCGGCGCACAAACAGGCCGGAAGTGAAATAACGCACGAGACAGTGTACTAACGGTGCAGAAGCAACACCAAGAACGAAAGAAAGCCGAAGTGGCTCCGCAAGCGCCGCACGAACGAGGCGACAGTACGTGGCAAGACGACGGCCCCCAACCCCCACCAGAAAAAACCAAGCCGACGCTAACAACTGCAGCCACCTAAGAAGGGACAGGAGGAAAAGGAAGGACCGCCAAAATACCCCATACTACCGCCAAGAAGAAGTAAGCAGGTGGGACACCTACCACTAAGCCACCCGACCACCAACCGAGGTGAGACACGCAAAGCAGAGCGTAAGCAGCCCCGACAAGGCACCTCCGAGCGCAAGAAAAGGCGGAGTTGCAGGAAGATCTCGGGCACGACCACCAAAGTCCAGGTGGCACAAAGGAGATGAAACGTCTGCCGAACAGAAAGCTTCCAATGCAAGCAAGCCCGCCAAGAGATCAGAAATAACGGGTCCAATGCAAGACATGGCAAGACCCTGAAAAACCAACCGGCAGGGCAAGCCAGGAAAGCCGAAGAAAGCGTAAGGATTGCCACCAGAGCAGTACCCGAACCAAAGGGTACAAGCAATGAAAACAGACCAAGACACATAAGTGCACTATAGTACACAGGCTGAAATAATGCCCAAGAAGCCAAGGAACGCACGAAGAACACCCCTGCGGCAGAGGAGGAAACAAAGGAAATGCACAAGGAAGGGAAGCAGTAAAAACCGACCCCCCCCCCCTCCCCATAGCAGAGAGAGCAGGCAAAACCGACCAAAGGAGATGCCAGGGAAGCGACTGTGGTAAAGCAGGATGAAAAGAGCCAAAGTTCAAACCCCAGGAAACAGCCAGGAGTGGATAATCAGGCAGGGACAGGATCCCACGCACATGAAAGGTCCAAGCCAGGGACCCAAAGACCACGAAAATTAACAAGCAAATCCCCAGACGCAAACCCAAGGCACAAAACAGCAGCAAAGTGCCACACCACAACCGGACACAGGAAAAAGGACACCCCACCACAAAACACGTTACCAATGCACACGTGCAGCAGCAACGTGCACCACCGCAACATGTAAGTAGCAACCTGCTTCTGCAAAGGCAGAGAACGGTGTAGGCAGACCCCAGACAGGGCCAACGGAGACACGACAGAACCCAGCAGGCCCAAGAACCAGCACACCCGGTGACCGACGGCGGAGATACCAGCCCGATACCAGCTGGATGGGGTTCAGGGAGTTCACTTACTCCCCAAGCCCGGCCTGAGGCTAGGCTTGACTAGGGAGAGGTTGGCCCACCAGGCTGTTGCTTGGAGCAGCCCGCAGGCCCACATACCCCCCACAGCCAGGATGGGCCGGAACCTCTATCCGAAAAAGGCTAGTGTTCCTTGGAAGTCCACGGATGTACCGGGAAAACGGCGGATGCTCGCAGGTAGGACGTGTAACAACCGCAGACCTCTGATGGTTATACAGTGTTCCCCGATTGTGCCTATGGCACCACTGCACTCCACTGGAACTATCCCAGAAGTTCTTCCATATAGGCGGGACCCAAGAGCCAGAGCTCAAACCGCACAAGCACAACCAGGAGAGCCCTACCAGGTGAGTACATAACCAGCACCACAACCCACACACCCCATAACACGAAAGATGTGGGTCCCCTGAATGACACTAGCATGGGTACGTTGGACATGCACATGAGTGGGACTGGAAGGGTTGAAAAGGGACAGTCACTGGTGTGCTAACGTCTCATTCGTACATAAATATACCCAAATAAAGACAGGTATATAAACATCGCATCCATGCAGCGCCCAGCCAAAAGACGCCAGACCACAGAAACTCACGTGTCAAACGGAGGAACGAACATGTCACGACCCAACAGTGCCCAAAAGATCCTTTGAGCACCGCTAGGTGAAAAAGCCAGAGTCGGACATGCAGGAGAGCAGGGTAGAGGCGAAGGAGGAGGCCCACACCCATGACACAGGGAAAACTGCGGCGTCCTCCCCACAGCTGGAATCTATGACACTCCTGGAGCGAAGGGGCACATACCGGAGAAAGGGAGAAGAGCGAGAGGCAAAAGCACCCGAGTAAAAAGGGCGCAACACACCAACACTGAAACACACCGCCCAGACCAAAACAAACTCCACGGCGCATGCGCATGACACGCTGGCCGAACCGCACAACCTGCTCTGCGGGAAGGTGCCAACCAGGACAACTGTGCTAGAAAAGTAGCCATAAGAGGAAGCAGTAACAACAAAACCAGCCAACTAAGCAAAGACAAAGAGCCCAAAAGGGAACCCAACTGGGCCACGAGTAGCCCAACTGGGCTACAAGTAGCCCAATACGGCGACCCGGACTAGGAGCCGACAGACGTTCCAATAATACGGGAAGTAGCGAAAACCTTCCCGAACCCTCGAGAACACAGAAGCAAACACCAGTCTCGAAGGCACACAAAGGCACAGTCGCACCCGAGACCAGAAGTCATGTAGAAGCCCAAGAACGGGAAAACATGACGAAGACACCGTCCCGAAAAGGGGGGAGCATCCACCCACGGGACGGAACTAACCGACTCAAAGGCCAAGGAACCGAACCCGGGGAGGGGTTGATGCCTAACAACAACACGTACGGCGAGTGGGGAGGAAAAACCCCACTCCACGTAACTACAAGCCCCGCCTAGAGGTCGAGAAAAAACCCCCACGGGGTCCTACGGGGCCAAAGCCCCCCAAGTCAGCCCCAGGAACCCACACGACAGGCCCCGGGGGTCAAGCCGTCCCCCCAAAGCCCCGGCCGTACCAGAAAACCGGGGCAGCTGCATTTTTACAAAAAATACTAAGGAAAGCAGCCTACTGGCAGACTCTTACAACACAGCTGGAGGAACAGGCTCAAATGCCCCCGTCACTACCCCAGAAGGGGAATTCCCCGAGACTGCCTGAGTCTCAAAACCATCGAACCCCGCCCCGAACCCACAGACGGTAAGGAACCGGATGTAGGCAAGACGAGGGCATCCAGGGGAAAGACAAGGGGGCATAGAAGGAACCGAAGCAACCAACACCCCCAAGTCCCAACACGAACCAAAACGGGGCAGCCCCGAGGCTCTCGGGGAGTAAACAAACGAGAACGTTGCCACCACCAAGGCTCAAAGTGTAACGCCCCTGCTGCCTGCACCCGCTTAGTCAGCACAACTGGGTAACCGAGCCACAACGAGCAACAAAACTCGCAGGACTCCGGGTCGAAGGGGTCACCGACCCCACAGGCAGCAGACGGAGGCAAACAGAGAGTCACCCTGAGACAAGGGGTGAGAGCAACCCTCAAACTCGCTGGAAGCGAGGGGGGGGGGGACTCCGGGGTCACATTCATCGGACCTGCACGCCCCCAGTGAATTCCCAGGGTCCCGAGCGTTTACTATAATAGGACTCGTGCTCAGGTAATCCCAGGCAGGGTACTGCTAACTGGCATCCAAAGCTACCAAACAACTTTCTAAGCACTGAACCCCCGGGACGTGTACACTCACGGAGACCTAGCAGGGGGAACCACCAGAATAATACTCGGAACACAAGGGGCACAGGAGGCAAGAACGAAGGCAGACCCCCCACCAGGTAGATAAACAAAAATAAAAATAAAACCCCGCAAGAGGACAGCATACCCAGGCGGAACAGACCCAGCCGCTATATAGTGAAAACAAGCTGCAAGCTGCGCAGCACCTTGCGCCCCACCAGTGCAAAACTGCCCCTTACCCGAAGGCGAACAAGGGAGACAGAACACCCAAGCACACAAAGGGCGGCCGAAAACCAAGCAGTAAACGGCCAAGCAGGGGCAGAAATCAAGGAACTTGTGGAAGGTGGCCCCAAGGGCAGTACATACAGGGCACCTAGGGAAGGGAACCCTAGGCGCATGCAGCCAGAGTACTGGAGACTCCCGACTTACGCACTACCTAGAAGGCAGACACCATACTAGGTACAGTGCTGAAACAACTAATGGAGCCGGAGCACACAACCGGTGCCTATAGCATCAGTCGAAGAACTGATGGGTGGATAGCCGGCGTGAGAGGTCTGGGGCTTCCCCTCCCCAGACAGCGGCGCGGTGACGTGACGTCATACTAGTTTGCTTGTTTTCTGTTGGGGAGTTCTATCCACTAGTTCAGCTTTTGGTAGCAATTTTAACTAGATTAGGGGTTTGGTTTGGAATGTTTACCTTTCTGGATGCTTGACCCGGTCGATGGCAAACATAGAATGCTTCCAACCACACGGGGGTTTCCATAGGCCATTGCTCCCCTTGCCTCTCTGAGGGGGCCAGGTTCAGGCCGTGGTCCCCGGTAGGCCCTAGAAATCCATACACATGACTGATGCCAAAGTCTGACATTAGCATATCAGCCTGGTATAGCTCCGGGGAGCCGACGGAGCTCCCCCCAGAAAAGGGTGATACCTAAAGATGACAAGCATAGACTATTACATTATGGAGTCAGTAGTTCTAGCAATAGTATGGTAGTTTAATTCCATTAAGCAGAATGAAAACATTAAATTGAAATATAACAATTTATTTTTATATCTATTTAAAAACAAGAAGGTACAGTGGGGTCTGAGAGCACATAATAATAATAATGTTGTTATTCTTTTATTTTTGGAAAGCCACAAACACGCATTCCATCTTGAGCAGTTACTTAATCTAACAGATAAGGCCAAGACTATCAATAGGTACATTGTAGCAAAATTTGAGTTCATCATAATAACTACAATATAAATTGAAGGTATTGATAACACCGGTGAAGTTGCATGTCTTAAGTACTAAAATGCTTTAATACTCTTAGTTACAGTTAGTAGTGGACAGTGACCTTGAAAGTTCAGACAATTGTCAAACAAGTTGTATATAATAATTACCCAGTCATAAGTATGAGCCAAGTATTACACCTTAATCAATTAACAATTAAAATAAATATATTTATTTAAGCTCTGTCATTAGTTTATTTATATACAAGAAGGTATATTGCGTCGAGAAAGTACATACATTGGAGTTTAAGTATAAAATTCTTGCAAAGCCACTATCATGCATAGCATTTTGGGCAGGTGCTCGAGGTAACTTTAAAGGTAACAGAATTAATCATTATAACTTTATTACAAACTGATATAATTGATTATAAACAATATATTTACCAGGTAAACTCTGGTAAAAGTATTGTTGAAGTTTTTTTTTTTTTTTTTTTTTTTTTTTTTTTTTTTTTTTTACATGCAAGCATGCGTATAACGTACAAGAAAAACAGAACAAATATAACATAGAACAAAAGTACAAAGCACACATATGTACAAGGACAAAGGAACAAATCAATAGAAGACCAGCCAGAAGGGCTGACCACAAAAAAATGCATATACAAACAATACACAATTAGTAACACAGTGTAATTCAAACATAAGGGAAAACCCCAGGACAAAATGCACACAAAACAAGCCTGCTAACACCTCAAATACATACAGAGAGGCGAGAAACATACAAGAATAAGGACAATAACAATAAAGAAAACAGATCCGCCATAACAAACGGAAGGCAAAACATAACAAAGAGCACACGCCAACAGCCTGAAGGGCACACAATATGACAAACAAGCGCACGCGACATCCATAACCGAACACACAAATGCATAGGAACCGCACACCCCCCCACTCACATACACACCCCACAACCAGGCAACACAAAATACATAGAAATCACTTGCGAGGAACCTCGTGAGAAATGTACTTCTCCGGGAACTGCTCACGAGGATATTTCGACTTGTAAGCTTCCCAGACGAGATCTTCAAGGTCGGTAGGGTTTTTGATCCCCCGCGCTCGAGCGGGTATCATAAACTCGGGAACATCTATATCTGGCGGCATCGGCCAAAGCCTAAGGTCACTGACGCAAGTCGCATAACGAGGCTGGGGAGCGCCAACCACGCCCCTCGAGGAAGCAGATGACACCGGAGAAGCGGACGAGGGACGCCGAGCCTGCCACGCCTTCGCCATCGGAGCAGGTGTCGGACGCTGAGACGATATCACTTCCACGGATACCGCAGGAGACACGGAAGGGACTGCAGGAAACGGAAGAGGCGGCAAGACCGCTGCCGAGGAAACGGGTAACGAGGAAGGGGCCACAGAACATCCAGAGCGAGCATCCTTCTCAACATCACCACCAGGCCACCCCGCTCACCACCAACTACAGCAGGGGGAACCACCGCCCACGAAGAACCGGAGCCATCCGACGCAGGACCCTCGGACACCGGACCAGAGGTTGAGGCCGAAACGCCGGCACCGGCATCCTCAGGCAAGTGTACCTCCGCCACCACCGTAGTGTGCACCACATCCGGAGCCATGCCACCGTCAACGGAAGGACGACACTCGTCGAATTCGCCAACATCAGCCCACACAGAAGAACGCCGGGAACGCTTAGGCTCGGGCCGCACATCATCAGACCCGGAGGCAGACTCAGCGACCCGCGCAGCACCAACCGAGCGAACCGACGCACGCCGCAGCACGGCAGCCTCCTCAACCACACGGGGCACCA
The DNA here is from genome assembly GCF_040958095.1 of Procambarus clarkii. Lineage (NCBI taxonomy): Eukaryota > Metazoa > Arthropoda > Malacostraca > Decapoda > Cambaridae > Procambarus > Procambarus clarkii. The sequence goes on along the minus strand of NC_091157.1, from coordinate 24,855,132 downwards.
GGCCAGGCACAGGAGGGAATTCCGGATCCACCTCAGCTCCCAGCACAGCCGGGACAGACGGCGAGGGTGCAGGGACCGGGACAGACACAGCAGAGGAAGAACTGGAAGACGAGGGGACCGAGCAAACGGCAGGCGGAAGAGGCTCAGGGACACCAGCTGGAGCACTAGGCGAGGACACAACTTCCGGAGGAGATGCGGCAACAACAGGGGGCGCAACAGGCGGAGCAACAGCTGCTACAGAGGGCACCTCCTCAGCCGAAGAGACGGCCATACCCACCGAATCATCCCCCACAGGAAGGGGCGGAAAATCCTCCTCACTGAAGAGGTTCACTGGTGCAACAGGAGGCGCAGAACAGTCAGCTGCCTGATGGCCCAAAAGACCACAACGATAACACGTCCGCGGCTGACGGGCGTAAAACACCCGAACGTTGAACCCCATAAGGCGCACAGAGGACGGAATATCCGCCCGGAGTCTCATGCCCAGGGTGCGAATGTTAGACCTCACACCCTTAAGAGGACTAGAAGACACCACGTTCACTCTCACACTAACAACTGCGCCAAACCGCCCGAAATACCGCCGTAGCAGAGCCTCTGGAAACTCCAAGGGAGCCCCATGCACACTGATGTAAGTAAGTGCACCACTTCTATCCGAGAGGGTGACAGTGCCCGCACCATCCGGCAGGGGCAGTGTCCGCCCCTCGTATCGCCGGAGAAAATCGCGATACGCCGCCTCCTCTGCAAACTTCACGATGGCCCTACGGGCCGTTACCAACTCTACCCCATAAATCGCAAACACAGGGACAGAGAGCAGTTCACAAGCCAGGGCAATCTCCGGGTAACCAGCCCGCACAGAGAACTCTAGTCCCACAGACTGAGCCCGGACGACTGGGGGTAGAGGGACCCCCATCGTAACGCCACGTCAGCACAGGCGAGCAGACACACACCCGCCCCCAACCGGCCGAAACGGGCAAACAACACCAAACTGCTGGAGCGCCGATTCAACACGTCTGCCCCGCACCGAAGCTAGGGCCAGACTCCAGTATTGTTGAAGTTGAATGTCTCATGCTACCTCACTCACCCAGTTTAGTACTTAAGTAAATATCAAAAGACGGAATATAGCCGGGGAGGTTATGTAGCACCGTCAAAAGTGCGGGATATTCAAAAAGTGCTAAATATCACTAAGGATGCCAATACAAAAACAAAAGCACATAAGGTGAACAACGTCAAAGGCATCCGATTCATCAAAGATTGTATCAAGGGATAGGTGACGGCAAGAGACTGTCAGGAAGCAAGACGCACACACACACACTCGAAGTCAGGACATTCTACAATGATATGCACGACCGTAAAACCCACAATGCATTTTGGACAATAAGGAACAGGGCGGTGCTCTATTAAGTGCCTGCACGTTAACTACCATGCTGCGCCGAGTTTACAGTATTGTGAAATTTCCCCGGTGCGCATGAAATAAAGTGTTCCCAAAAAATTATTTTTTCTTCGTAAAAATGAGAAATTCCCTTCCCTCAACATGTCTATGTAAAAATAAATACCAAATTCCACTTACTTTGGCTGTGGGGACGTGGACAAGGTGCGCTGTGACATCATCAGGACCTGGTCGCCCGTGCGTGAATCGCCCGAACACAGTCATGCGGGCCATTCAAGCACCGGGTATTGCCAAAAATATATTTTCAATTATTTGTTTTATGTAAACCAATGCGGTTTTAATTTTTTTTTATTGTATATGATGCATATTTGTGTCCTTTACAATATGTATACAGTAAAACGTTCATAATGTTCCATGGAACTGTGATACATGTGTCAGTAATGTGTCCACAGTAAATGTTTATTGTCGCAATATTACCTGTTAAAAATTCACTAAAATTACAATATGTACAGTTTCACACACTATTTACACAGTAACATACTGTATTACACACTCAGTACTTCGGAAGTAAGTAATAATCAACGAAGTAGTCCATGGTACATAGCGCGACTTGGCTCTCAGTACACTAGGTACAAATAAATTTTTGCTTCCTGTTTCTTATGTACATTTCTTATGAAATGTATTCACGTACACCCTTGGCTTTAGTACTTGTAGGTTGTATGTAGCCAAGCTTGTAAAGTTAATAATTATCAAAAGAAGGCACCAAACCGGGAAGGCTATGTAGTACCAACAAATGTGCGGAATAATCAGAGGGCGCTAAATATCACCAAGGATGCCAATACGAGAACAAAAACGCATAAGGCGAACGATATCAAAAATATCCGAGTCACCAAGAATTCTATTGAGGGACAGGTGACCGCAAGGGGCGGTCGGAAAGCAAGACACACGCTCGTCCTGGAAGTCACAACATTCAAGAAGGATATGCCCGACCGTAAGAGGGACAATGCAATTAGGACAATAAGGAGCAGGGCGGCGCTCCATCAAGTGACCATGGGTTAAGCGAGTATGACCAATATGCAACCTTGCCAGAGCCGTTTCCCATCGCCGGTTATGGTGGTAGGAGGATGGCCACAAGGAAACACAACATTTAAGAGTACGTAGTTTGTTACCAGTAACAGACGACCAAGAAGCCTGCCAATGGGTAAGGTTGGAAGAATGGATAACCGGGGACAGAGATGGAACAATGAGAGATGGGACAAGAGCGGACAGCTTTCTTGGCAGCAGCATCCACACGCTCATTTAAAGAGACACCAATATGGCTGGGAACCCAACAAAACTCAACTGACTTAAATTTACTGTGAACAAGAAACAGCCAATGTTGGATCTCGGCATCTACTGGATGAACTGGATTAAAAGACCCGAGAGCCATGAGGGCACTACGAGAGACAACAACAATTACAAAAAAAGACTGACAACGAGAAAGCAGGAGACGAAGAGCATAGAGAATAGCATAAGGCTCTGCTATGAAGATGCTAGTCTCCGGAGGTAAACGACACATGTAAGTGCGATCAGGAAAAACAACAGAGTAGCCAACACCGTCCGCAGACTTAGACCCATCGGTGAAAACAGAAACGGAGTGGGAGTGAGAAGAAAAGTGCTCAAGGAAAAGGCATTTTAGAATCGTAGGAGGGATAAAAGCTTTAGTGATGCGGGTCAAGGATGTACAAAACTGCGGAAGGGGAACACTCCATGGGGCAAAGAAGGAACAACATGAGGAGAAACATTAGAAATACGAACGGAAAGAGAAGCCTGTAAGCGAGATAACCAGACAGAAAGAGGGAGGTGGTGATGAGGAACAGGAACCGCAGGAGGGGTAAAAGTTAAAGCACGACAGAGGCAAGAGGAGGGATTGTTACGAACCCGGATCCAGCGTCCGAGCACGGAGCAGTGACGACCGCGCCATCTGTGGGTCAGCTCCCGAAACCCCCACCAAATGGACGACGACACCTGGCGAGGACGGGATATATTGGCCTCGAGGGCCAGTTTCTAGTCCAGTTCAGTGCTCAACACAGCCGCTGCTGACCTCTGGTGAGGTGGTGCTCAGACACCAGCGCCATCTATGGAGTGGATAGGTGGGCGTTTGTGTCTGAGCCCGTAAGTGAGGTGCCTTAGTGTGTCCGAGTTATTGATGACGTGTCTGCTTACAGAGTCGACCTGGGACTGCTGTGATGGAGGGTGAGTCAGTCTACCCGAGGCAGCCGTCTCCATACCTTGTGCCTTGCTGCAGCAGCTGTGAAGTCGCTTCCCGGAAGAACACTGTGGTGTTACCCTGTCAGTGGAGTGACAGTAGAAGGATTACCCGGGGCCGACTGCTGGAGACGATTATCCACTGGGGTACTGAGGACAGGAGAGTGATTTGTGATATCACACGAGACTCCTGTCGAGGGCGTTACCCTAATATCGTTCGTGGAGTGGCCTGACCAGCGTTGCGGGTCTGGAACCTGCCAGCAGACCGGCTGGATTTGTGGTTGACGGCCTCCACGGCGGTGCCCCCAGTGGACCTGTGTTTTGGCTGACCTGTGGCCAGGGTAGGCTCAGCTTCTCAGAAGGATTCGTTGTGAGGCCACGAAGAAGCACCGAGGACTCAGCACCGAGAGTTTTGCACCAGAGTCTTCAGCAGAAGACAACGATTGTGAATAATCCCCTTGTATAGTGTTAATACCCCTCCCCCTGTGTACTCTTTTATATATTTATTTGGTGATGGTAATTATAGTCTTAAGTTCTTAACTTTCTTTCCCTTCACCCTTTAAGTTTCTTGCGTCACGGATCACGTCCCTTGAAAGCCACTACTGGCTTGGGGTCGGATACAACTTCCTCTAACAACATCAGAGTAAGAACCCCGTTGCGACCCGAGAGGGCCGTAACATAATTGGCATCCCTAGCGGGATCCGTCCCCTTGTTAAGTATGTTTGACAGGGGTGGTGAAGTGGAGTAATCCCTGTAAAATAATTCCCCCTGTGTGTGACGATTGTGACGTTATACGTCCTGTGCGGTGCTCAAGAGTGACTAAGTGCAATATTGTGCAGTGCGGTGCTCGCTGTGACAAAGATATTAAGTGCAATATTGACTAGTGCGGTGCTCAGTGATTCAGTGCAATATTGTAGAGCGAAGGGTTCGCTGTGATTAAGTGCGATATTGCGTAGTGCGGTGCCCGAAGTGATTACGTGCAATATTGGCAAGTGCAGTGTTTTGTGCGATAAGTGCAATATTGGCGTAGAACAGTGCTCGGTGCGTTAAGTGCTAACGTGTAAGCAGTGTGTTAAGTGCTAAGTGTTCCATCTGTGACAATGGCAGAAAAAGCTACCATCGGTGATCTGGACGAGGTTCAGGCTTTTCTGAACAGAGAGGATTGTCTTGCCAGATTAAAATATCTGAGCAAACCAGAGCTTGTACTAGTGAGCGCCTACCTGGAGATCAAGATCCGTGCCAGTGATTCCCGTGTGGAGATCTTGTCCAAGGTTCACCGGCACCTGAAGGCAGAAGAGAAACAGGAAGGCGAGACTCCTAGTACAAGGGAAGGTGAGGAAATAGCTTCCACGGAAAAGGAAGATAAGGGCAGTGACGTTGACAGTGATGCAGGTGAGCTTAATATCAGCTTCCTAACAGTCAAAATGCGTGCCCTAGAGATAAATCGCGAGATAGAGTGGAAAAAGTTAGAATTAGAACGAGAATTAAAAGATAAAGAAATGGAGATGAAAGATAAGGAAATGGCGATGAGACGTTTAGAATTAGAAGAAAGGAAAGCAGAAAGAGAAAGAGAAGAGAAACGAGAAAGAGAAGAACGAGAAAGAGAAGAGAGACGAGAAAGAGAAAGAGAAGAACGAGAAAGAGAAGAGAGACGAGAGAGAGAAGAACGAGAGCGAGAAAGAGAAGAACGAGAGAGACAAGACCGACGAGACAGAGAGGAAAGAGAGAGACAACATGAACTAGAAGTTTTGCGATTAGGCGGTGGTCGGAGGCAAACAACGGACACCAGTAGTTTCGATCCGGTAAGAAACATCAAAATGGTCCCCAAATTCCATGAGAAGGAAGTGTCGAAGTTCTTTGCAGCCTTCGAGAAAGTCGCTGCCTCTTTGGAGTGGCCAAGGGAGAATTGGGCCATCATGATACAGTCAGTCTTGACTGGGAAGGCCCAAATCGCTTACTCCACGTTATCCCTTGACGACTCCGGCGATTATGACACGGTGAAGAAGGTTGTGCTCATAGCATACCAATTGGTACCTGAGGCATACAGGCAGAAGTTCCGAAACCTGAAAAAGACCTCAGAGCACACGTTCACCAAATTCGCCACGATCAAGGAGCGACTTTTCCAGGAATGGTGTGCCTCTCGGAAGGAGGAGACCAAGGAAGACCTCGAGCAGCTGATTCTGCTTGAGGACTTCAAGGATTGTTTGTCTGGGGACCTGAAGACGTACCTAGAGGAACAGCAGGTAGAGACCTTGAGTGCGGCAGCCACCATGGCTGAAGAGTACATCCTGACTCATAGGCCGTCTGCTAAGTACGTCCCAGGGAATTACCAGCGCCGGTTTGACAGACCTCATGACGAAGAGGAAAGACCCGTCCCACAAAGTGCTAAGAAGACGCCCCCAAGTAGCCCTCGAAGGACTAATCCTAGTAGTCCGAAACACCGGAGTCCAAGGAGGAATATGGTGTGCTGGACTTGTGGGCAGAAAGGGCATGTAGCTGCTAGGTGCCGAGGCAGAAGAGGTGGCGGCGCACGTAGGGAGGTGATGTTGATGAGCTGTGGAACATCACCAGCAGGAAACCAGTCGACGACTACGCAGGAAGAACCCAGATTGTTTTCCCCTCACACTTCAGGCGGGTGTGTATCGAGTGATCATACTGGTAGATCAGTTGTAGTGCTCAGAGATAGTGGAGCAGCCCAGTCCCTGATCGTGAAGAGCTCGTTACCCGAGGGAGTAAGTGTGGACGGGAGACAACAGGTTGTCCTGGTTGGGTGTCCTAGGACGCAGTATATCGCCCCCTTAGTGCCGGTACATCTCGACTCGCCTTACTTCAGCGGCACATGTGCGTTGGCAGTAGTCGATACCCTCCCTGTGGCTGGGATTGACGTGGTACTAGCCAACGACTTTGTGACCGATTGGAGCACCAATCATCCCAAGATAGCGGACGAGTCAGCCAGAACAGCAAGGTCTGAGGTAACGGCAGGCAATGGTAATGTCCAGGTAAAGGCAGACCCGGATTCAAACAGGTTTAATTTGTCCTCTCCCCTACAGATTGAGAATATTCTAACAGTGTCTCCTGATTCTTCTCCCGATGAGGAACATGCGGTTACGATAGCAGAGGTAACTGAGCAGGAAGAGAGTCCTTGTGTGCAGGTACCCACGGATACCAACGAGTCTGGAGCGAAGGCTGATGTGTGCTTGCGGTATGGCAAGTTACAGCGTGTAGTGAACCAGCCAGAGATTCCCCAGACGTCAGAGGTATGTGAGGTGTGTTCAAAAGGTCTAGTGCCCTCTTCGGTCCAAGCCAGGCTAGTGGATGTTGCCGGCTATGGACATGACAGGCTCAGGAAACTTGTCCCTAAGGTAACCAAATGTTTCCTACCGGTATTTTGTTTTGTTCTCGTATGTGTTCTTTGTGGTCTCGGTAAGGATCAGTGGACGACCCGTAGGATGATGGCTCCCTTGAACATCGTGAAAAGATCCCAGGGATTAGAGACGTGTACTGCGAGTGTTGCAGTCGACGAAGGAACCTGGAAGATGATGGTTGAAACAGGAGGTACGACATGTGATATTATGAGTGACTGTTTCCGGCAGGTTGACACCCCCCGCGTGATTGCTGAGCCTCAATGCAGCGTTATGCGGAACGTTGGTCGACCTGACGGTGGCAGAGCGAATGCCATCTTCGGTGTGCAAGCAGCCCTGTTGGAACTAGGTGTGGGCCTAGTAGACGAGTATGTGGTAAGTACTGCCTTGCCCACTGTCGCTGTCATTCTGAATTATCAGACCCCTGTATTCCAGGTTCCTGTCTCCCTGAAGGACTACCGGACCGGCACCAGAAATGCCGTCTGGGACCAGCCATCATCGGTGCCACGACACAGGGAAGTGTCGAGTCGCCCCTCATCGTGTCCACACCGATCCATACTTGAGAGGTGTGAGATTATGCTCCGGATTAACATCTCAGTGGAGACGTGGAAGATTACGCCAGGCAGGACATTGCCGTACATCTGCAAGTTTCCTTTGTGCGAGAGTTCCCCAGTGGTACGGTTTTGTGGACAAGACAGCCTCGCCATTCCAGTTCATAGAGTAAGTGAGTCCATTTGGAGTTGTGTCGCCGTACTAATTTGGTTTGTGTTTCTTTTTATAGAACCCCAAACCAAATTCTTTTTGGTGGGGAGGTGTTACGAACCCGGATCCAGTGTCCGAGCACGGAGCAGTGACGACCGCGCCATCTGTGGGTCAGCTCCCGAAACCCCCACCAAATGGACGACGACACCTAGCGAGGACGGGATGTATTAGCCTCGAGGGCCAGTTTCTAGTCCGGTTCAGCGCTCAACACAGCCGCTGCTGACCTCTGGTGAGGTGGTGCTCAGACACCAGCGCCATCTATGGAGTGGATAGGTGGGCGTTTATGTCTGAGCCCGTGAGGTGCCTTAGTGTGTCCGAGTTATTGATGACGTGTCTGCTTACAGAGTCGACCTGGGACTGCTGTGATGGAGGGTGAGTCAGTCTACCCGAGGCAGCCGTCTCCATACCTTGTGCCTTGCTGCAGCAGCTGTGAAGTCGCTTCCCGGAAGAACACTGTGGTGTTACCCTGTCAGTGGAGTGACAGTAGAAGGATTACCCGGGGCCGACTGCTGGAGACGATTATCCACTGGGGTACTGAGGACAGGAGAGTGATTTGTGATATCACACGAGACTCCAGTCGAGGGCGTTACCCTAATATCGTTCGTGGAGTGGCATGACCAGCGTTGCGGGTCTGGAACCTGCCAGCAGACCGGCTGGATTTGTGGTTGACGGCCTCCACGGCGGTGCCCCCAGTGGACCTGTGTTTTGGCTGACCTGTGGCCAGGGTAGGCTCAGCTTCTCAGAAGGATTCGTTGTGAGGCCACGAAGAAGCACCGAGGACTCAGCACCGAGAGTTTTGCACCAGAGTCTTCAGCAGAAGACAACGATTGTGAATAATCCCCTTGTATAGTGTTAATACCCCTCCCCCTGTGTACTCTTTTTATATATTTATTTGGTGATGGTAATTATAGTCTTAAGTTCTTAACTTTCTTTCCCTTCACCCTTTAAGTTTCTTGCGTCACGGATCACGTCCCTTGAAAGCCACTACTGGCTTGGGGTCGGATACAACTTCCTCTAACAACATCAGAGTAAGAACCCCGTTGCGACCCGAGAGGGCCGTAACAGGGATGTTGCAAGGACCGAGCAAGATAGCAAAGACAGTAGCGATCACAGCGGTCCCAAAGAGACAGGAAGCCAGTGTCAACATACAAGCTGAGGACAGGAGTCGAACGAAAGGCACCAGAGCTGAGGAGCAGCCCAGTATGGTGCAAAGCATCAAGACGGCGAAGAATAGAAAGAGAAGCAGACGAATAAGCAGGGCAACCATAATCGAGCTTAGACAGGACGAGAGAGGAATGTAAAGCAAGAAATGAGCGCCTATCCGCTCCCCAAGAAGTATGGGACAATACCCGAAGAAGGGCAAGGGCCTTAGAGCACTCAACACGGAGGTAAGAGATATGGGGAGACCAAGACAAACGAGTGTCAAGGAATAACCCCAAAAGCTTCGCGAAATCTTTGTACTCAAGGGGATGACCATAAAGTGACAAAGAGAGACGAAGAACGACTCGTTTCCGAGTAAAGGTCAGGGCAAAAGTCTTAGTAGTAGAGAACTTGAAGCCATGATCGGTGGCCCAAGACGACACGGCAGCAATCACAAGTTGAAGCCATCGTTGAAGGAGAGGCGAGTCATCACCCTGACAGCAAAGGGTAAGATCATCGACATAGAGAGCGGAGAAGACGCCCGAAGGAAGAGAGGAAAGAAGACCATTGAGGGCAACCAGAAAAAGAGTAGTGCTCAGAACACTACCCCTGGGGCACACCTTCGCATTGCTGAAAAGAGGCAGAGAGAGCAGTACCAAGCCGCACCCGAAAGGAACGACGAGAGAGGAAGCTGCGGAGAAAGAGAGGGAGATGACCACGAAGGCCAAAAGAATGAAACTGGGATAGAATATGATATCGCCAAGTGGTGTCGTAAGCCTTTTCCAGGTCAAAAAGGACGGCAACAATGGAGGTCTTTGCAGCAAAAGCAGTACGAATATAGACTTCCGAGTTCACCAGGACATCAGTCGTGCTGCGGCACTTGCGGAAACCAAATTGAGAAGGGGAGAGGAGGTGATGGTGTTCCAGGAACCACATCAGACGAACGTTAACCATACGTTCAAAAAGTTTGCAGACACAACTTGTGAGGGCAATAGGGCGAAAGTCCTTAGGGGATGTTCCCAGAGACCCTAGTTTGTGAACAGGGAGGACACGGCATCGAGCCAGTCCTCAGGGACTGACGACGACTCCCAGATCCGATTATACAGACTCAGTAAATACCGAGACGTGCACGGAGGGAGATGGCGAAGCATCTCATAATGAATAGCATCAGAGCCCGCCGCCGTAGAACCGCAGAGGGCAGAACGAAGCAGAACGAATTTCAGAGAGAGAGAAGGGATTGTTATAGGGAAGCCGAAGATAAGTGCAGAAAGCCAAAGGACGAGACTCAAGGACAGGTTTACGAAGAAGGAAAGATTGGGGAAGATGAAGACCAGAGCTAACAGAAGAAAAGTGGGAACCCAGTTCGGTAGCGACCTGCAATGGGTCTGCCACAAGAGTACCATGGAGGTGAAGGACCGGTTAAACATCGGGAACGAACTTACCTGCTATCTTGCGGATACGCTTCCAGATCTGTGGCAGAGGTTTTTTGGATGTAATAGAGGAGACATAAGATGCCCAACATTCACGTTTAGCCATACGGATGGCCCTATGGGCCACCGCACTCACCTTCCGAAAGAAAAGAAAAGAATCGGCCGTCTGCTGATGGCTGTCTCTTTTCCAGGCTGCACGCTTACAGCGAACAGCCCGAGCACAGTCTGCATTCCACCAGGGAACGCACTTCTGTGTACCCTGAGAGGAAGAGCGAGGAATAGAGCGGAGGGCAGCGTCGAAGACAGTGACCTCTCCCTCGCTCTCTCCTCCTTTTTCATGACAGAGACGGTAGCACTGAGGGTAAAGAGGTTCCAGTCCGCTTTCGCAAACTGCCACCTAGGGAAGGAGAGGGGAGGGCGAAAAGAGAAAAAGGAAACAAGGATGGGGAAATGGTCACTGCCATGTAGGTCATCAAGAACCTGCCACTTGAAATCTAAGTAAAGAGAAGAAGAGCTAAGAGAAAGATCAAGACTGGAAAGGGTGCGAGTTCGAGAGTTCAAATGCAGGGGCTCACCAGAATTCAGTAGAGACAGGGAAGAAGAGAGGATAAACATCTCAAGAAGGCGACCCCGGATGTTCATCAGAACATCACCCCAAAGAGAATGATGACAATTGAAATCACCCAACAGGAGCACAGGCTCTGGCAAGGAGTCCAGTAAGTGTTTCAGATCAGGAAGAGAAAGCGGGACACTCGGGGGGAGATAAATGGAACAGTGTACCATTTCCCCACAAAGATACGAGCAGCAGAAGAATGGAGAGACGAAGAAAAAAGTAAGGGGACAAAGGGAACATCAGAGCGAATCAAGAGAGCAGAAGAGTTAGGAGCCCCAGCAACAGCTCGGGGGGGAGGGGGAGAAAGGAATAGCCACGAAAGCGACCAGGACGAGCACCAAGCATCGGCTCCTAGAGACAGACACAAAGGGGCGAAAACCGTGTAATCAGAAGTTGGCGTTCAAGGAAATTGGCGTAATAACCTCGAACGTTCCATTGAAGCATAGACATCGAGGAGAAGAGAAAGGACAACAACAGAGAACAAGGAAGAAACAAAGGCGAAAGAGCAACACAGCACATTAAAGAATGTCAGGGTCGGGATCAGGGTCAGCAAAGTCAGGGTTAGGGGGCATGGGTAAACTGAGCAAAGACAGAGGGAAGGAAGCGGGAGAACAGATCAGGGGTGGACGGGCAGGGTCCGGAGGAGGAGGCAACCGAGAGGAGCAGTCAAGGACAGCAGCAGGAAGAGGGGGAGGAGAAAGAGGGGAGCGCACCTCAGAAAGGGCAGCAACCGAGAGGGAAGCGGGGTCCAAAGAAACCTCCATAGCAGGAACAGGGGGCGCAACCACCAAAATGGGAGGGGAAGGAGCGATAGAGGCAAAAGTAGGGGCCGAGGAAGAAAGCGAAACCTTCTTACCCGCCGGGGAGGAGGAAGGAGAGGAGCCAGGCTTACGCTTCTGACTTAAAGAGACAGGTGTCCCAGCAACTACGTACCGGGCAATGGATTCTAGCGTCTCAACAGGAGAAGCTGAACGAGAGCGCACATGATGGCTGTTTGGAGAGCGATGGACACCAGCCCGCACCAACAGGCGGCAGGGAGAGTCAAGAGACGGAGGGGAAGGGTGGGAAGGAGGATCGGAGGGAGACGAGGAAGAAGACACAGGAGACAAGACAGACCAGGTAGAAAGAAGGGGAACCCCAGACAAAGGACCAGGAGGTGGACCCTTCGGGACAGAACTGAAAGGAACAGAGGAGGGGGCAGTGGGCGTATCAGGGTCCAAAGGCCCAGAAACGGCAATGAGTCTGAGGAAGGTGGGAAGGACGAGGAGAGGAAGAGCGCAACACGAGCATAAGGGGGAATATGACGGGTAAAGTAAAAGTTGTTCAATTTGTTTATAAATTTATTTATGAAATGGTTATAGAAAGGGCTGCAACTGGTCCAAGTTTCAGCATCACACCCTAAACAGAAAAGGAGAAAAAAATACAGAACGTATTATGCAACGAATTTTCAACATTTTCAAAAATTTTTAGGGAACACATGTGTCAACTAAAATCATTTTTATAACACTCAGATATCACATTAGCATGTACTAAAGGATATTGAATTGGGGTTTTAGCCAAAAAGTGTTTAGTGCAATAATATAATTATTCAAAGTTACCCTTTAAAAAATATGCAATATATGATGTTTATAAATTTTTATAAAATCAACAAATGGACTTTGGACTAAGTGTCTCGGCACGTTTGTAGAAGCACAAACTCTACATATAAGGTGTAATTTGCATGTAAATTGATTAATAAATGAAAGGTGAGAAACACCTTGAAGTTGTAAATTACTTACCTGAGTAAAATAAGATCAAAGTTCGGCCACCTGTAGCTGAGTTTGACATCGACCTATTTCGTTCATAATTGGCACCCTTGCAGATAGGCATCCATTGAGCAAGGTGTGCAAGTTCCATGCACATCCCCTGATAACAAACGAAAAAAAAAAAATTGAAAAAAATTGTAAAAAAAAAAAAAAAAAAATTATATATATATATTTATCCTGCACATACATATTACAGTTATTACCAACTATCAAATTATAACACTAAAACATACTAACCTATTGACATTGGTCCGAATTGTGGGTCCTCAAGGTGGCATTGCATTGGGCACTAGTAGGCACCTGCATGATTGCTGGATAATCTTCTTCAGGAGCCTGTCTCGGCTTGTTGGAGGGAGGGAGGTCTAGGAAGGTTTGTGAGGAGGGTCTAGGAGGGTTGAGGAAGGTTGAGGTGGTGTGAGAGGAAGGTTGAGGTGTGGTGGCTCTCTCTCTGATCTCTTACTGGATATTGCTCTTCGCACTCAGCGACCAAGTGCCAGATTTGCTGCTCTTATCTTCTGGCACTATCTCTTTATAAGAGTTTGTGCAGTAGACGCAAAAATGCGCTATTTTAGGAACGATAATGCGCTATTAGGAACGATAATGGAGCGCGCATCAGAACAGTCCGCACTCTATCATACACATGAGGTGACTGGGGGCTGGGACCTCCCCTATAGCACAGCAAGGGATAAGAAGGTTGCCAATGAGTGTATATTTACTTCTTATGCATACATCGATATTTACGACGTTATTACAAAAATTTTTACGTTTAGAACGTACGATGCAATACTCTTGGTGGGCCACAGCCGCGGGGCACCGGATTCTGCACAATTACGCATGGAAATGTACCATAAATACTTTAATTTATATCATAACATTATCGGGTTTGCGCCAAAGTGTTGCCAGAACGTTGTAGTATTTTTATAAATTTTTCAAAAAGATTAGATTTTTTCCGAATTTTTGCGTTGGATAACCCCCCTTTTTTTAAGAGATATTAGCATGAGGCGGGAGCCGGCGAACCTGGCGCCTCGCCTCAGGAAAAGATAAACGCTCCCGGTGCTTCAAGTTGAGGACGGCTGCCTCAAGCTTGTAATGGACACATGCACGGGAGAAGGTAGGATGGGCCTCACCGCAGTTGAGGCAATGAGCCCGGGGAGAAATGCACTCCGACTTACAGTAACCTTCGCCACCACACAAAGGACAGAGAAACAGTCCCAGAGCAGCGGAGGACACCATGCCCAAACCTCCAGCACTTGTTACAGAGCCTAGGAGAAGGAATGTACTCCTGGACAGAGCACCTGGCACCAGCAAGAATGACAGAGGGCGGAAGGGTCCGACCATCAAAGGTAATCTTCACAACCCGAAGGGGTACACGGCGACTACCACGAGGGGGACGAGTAAACGTGTCCGCCTGGAGAATAGAATGGCCCTGGGCATCAAGGATATGTCGAATATCATCGTGGCAGTCCCGCAGATTCCGAGCACTGGTCGCAACATGGGGCGGGAGGAGAATAGTGCCAACACTGGCATTCAACTGAGCGTTCTTTGAGACCCGAACAGGGGTCTCGCCAAGGCAGGATAAGACAGCTAAGCGGGAAGCTGCATCCTGAGAAGGAGCAGCAATGACACGTGTACCGAGACGAGTGGGGTTGAAGGTAACAGAGGCATCCAAGGAATCAACGAGATTTCGATGGAGGGAGAAATCATCAGGAGGCGCAGAATCAAGAGGGAGGAGATCAAAATATTTGGCCCTCGAAGCGGGACCAAACAAGGCTTGATAGGTATCAGAACGGGAAGGAATCGGGTGAGGGCGGCCGTGTCGTGGACGGCATTGAGAACCCCCAGAGAAAGAGGGGGGTTAAAAGGAGCAGTAGTTACAATTAGAGATGGAGCCGTGCCAGGAGACGAGGTAGTCACCCAACCACAACCACAGAGGGAGGGAGGGGAGCCGAGGGGAGGAGTCAGAGAGTCCAAAGGAGGAGCAAGGTCAGGGCCCAATGCAGCAGAGGCTAAAGAGCCCGGTCTTCCAACACGGACAGACTCTGGGGCTTGGTCGCCCACCCCACGAGCCTGAGAAGGTAAAAGAGAAACTGAAACATCGGTTAACATCGCTACGAAAAAGAAATATTCATTCACGAATGTGCCCCCCACAGCCACCATGGAGCCACAATTAGAGGCAGGACACCCAACAAGAAGCTATTGCCGATCATGCCTGGGCCACCTAGGGTTGCGTCACGAGTATACGCCCCACAAACCGACCCCTTAAGAACCGACAGTCCGTCGAGATCGGGTTCAGTGACGAAAGGGAGATTGACAATAAAAGGTTCCCCTCGCTCTCGACGTTGGGTACTACAGTTCTAAGGGTGCAAGAGTATTCCTCCTCAAGCACCCGGGCGTCAAAATAGAGGAAGTCCAAAAAAATAACCAAAACAAGCAAAAGGTTGGCAGGAAACGACAAGCAGATAGGAGAAGAGGGGAGAGAAAAACGAAACAGAAGGGAAAGGAAAAGTCGCTCAGCACAATTGGAGAGGACGGCAGCAGGACCACAAGGCTACAAAAGGACAGAGGACTGCCCCAAGGAGCATCACACTCCGGCAGCCGCCCACAAAGCCCTCTCACTACATCAACGAGCTGAGCCGGGAGGGGGCCAAGCTTGTAAAGCATAAGGTAGTATTGAAAAGGTTATAGAAAAAGATCAATTTGTAAGGTAGTCTTGAAAAGGTCGCTTTGTATGATCCCTCACAGGAAAAGATTCAGTTTGCCTCACGAGTGTGTCAGTCAGAAAGAGTAAGTAATTATCAAAAGAAGGCACCAAACCGGGAAGGCTATGTAGCACCATCAAGTACGCAAAATAATCAGAGGGCGCTAAATATCACCAAGGATGCCAATACGAGAACAAAAACGCATAAGGCGAACGATATCAAAAGTATCCGAGTCACCAAGAATGCTATCGAGGGACAGGTGACCGCGAGGGGCGGTCGGAAAGCAAGACACACGCTCGTCCTGGAAGTCAGGACATTCAAGAAGGACATGCACGACCGTAAGAGGGACAATGCAACTAGGACAATAAGGAGCAGGGCGGCGCTCCATCAACTGACCATGGGTTAAGCGAGTATGGCCAATACGCAACCTCGCCAGAGCTGTTTCCCACCGCCGGTTACGGTGGAAGGAGGACGGCCACGAGGAAACACAACATTTAAGAGTACGTAGCTTGTTACCAGTAACAGACAACCAAGAAGCCTGCCAACGGGTAAGGACTGAGGAATGGATAACCGGGTAAAAGTCGGAATACGGAATGCCTTTGCGAGAGATGGGACAAGAGCGGACAGCTTCCTTGGCAGCAGCATCCGCACGCTCATTTAAAGACACACCAATATGGCTGGGAACCCAACAAAACTCAACCGACTTAAATTTACTGTGAACGAGAAACAGCCAATGCTGGATCTCGACAACTACTGGATGAACCGGATTAAAGGACCCGAGAGCCATGAGGGCACTACGAGAGTCAACAACAACCACAAAGGAAGACTGACAACGAGAAAGCAGGAGACGAAGAGCATAGAGAATAGCATAAAGTTCCGCTGTAAAGATGCTAGTCTCCGGAGGCAAGCGACACATATAAGTGCGATCAGGAAAAACAACCGAGTAGCCAACACCGTCCGCTGACTTAGACCCATCGGTGAAGACAGAAACGGAGCGGGAGTGAGAAGAAAAGTGCTCGAGGAAAAGGCGTTTTAGAACCGTAGGAGGGGTAAAAGCTTTAGTGATACGGGTCAAGGATGTACAAAACCGAGGAAGAGGGACCCTCCACGGGGGCAAAGAAGGAACAACACGAGGAGAAACATCAGAAATACGAACGGAAAGAGAATCCTGTAGGCGAGATAACCGGACAGAAAGAGGGAGGTGGTGAAGAGGAACAGGAACCGCAGGAGGGGTAAAAGTTAAAGCACGACAGAGGCGAGAGGAAGGATGTTGCAAGGACCGCGCAAGATAGCGAAGACAGTAGCGATCACGGCGGTCCTGGAGAGACAGGAAGCCAGTGTCAACATACAAGCTAAGGATGGGAGTCGAATGAAAGGCACCAGAACTGAGACGCAACCCAGTATGGTGCAAAGCATCAAGACGGCGAAGAGTAGAAGGAGAAGCAGACGAGTAAGCAGGGCAACCATAATCCTGCTTAGACAGGACGAGAGAGGAATGTAAAGCAAGGAGAGTGCGCCTATCTGCCCCCCAAGAAGTATGGGACAGGACCCGAAGGAGGGTAAGGGCCTTAGAGCACTCAACACGGAGGTAAGAGATATGGGGAGACCAAGACAAACGAGTGTCAAGGAATAACCCCAAAAGCTTCGCGGAATCTTTGTACCCAAGGGGATGACCATAAAGTGACAAAGAGGGACGAAGAACAACCCGTTTCCGCGTAAAAGTCATGGCACAAGTCTTAGAAGTAGAGAACTTGAAGCCATGACCTGTGGCCCAAGACGACACGGCATCAATGGCAAGTTGAAGCCGGCGTTGAAGGAAAGGCGAATCATCACCCTGACAACAAAGGGTAAGATCATCGACATAGAGAGCGGAGAAGACACCAGAAGGAAGAGAGGAAAGAAGACCATTGAGGGCAACCAGAAAAAGAGTAGTGCTCAGAACACTACCCTGGGGCACACCTTCGTATTGCTGAAAAGAGGGAGAGAGAGCGGTACCAAGGCGCACCCGAAAGGAACGACGAGAGAGGAAGCTGCGGAGAAAGAGAGGGAGATGACCACGAAGGCCAAAAGAATGAAGTTGAGATAGGATATGATAACGCCAAGTGGTGTCGTAAGCCTTTTCTAGGTCAAAAAGGACGGCAACAACGGAGGTCTTCGCAGCAAAAGCAGTACGAATATAGACCTCCAAGTTCACCAGGACATCTGTCGTGCTGCGGCACTTGCGGAAACCAAATTGAGAAGGGGAGAGGAGGTGATGGTGTTCCAGGAACCACATCAGACGAACGTTAACCATACGTTCAAAGAGTTTGCAGATACAACTTGTGAGAGCAATAGGGCGAAAGTCCTTAGGGGAAGTACCCAGAGACCCCGGTTTGCGAACAGGGAGGACAACGGCATCGAGCCAGTCCTCAGGGACTGACGACGACTCCCAGATCCGATTATACAGACTCAGTAAATACTGAGACGTGCTCGGAGGGAGATGGTGAAGCATCTCATAATGAATACCATCGGAGCCCGCCGCCGTAGAACCGCAGAGGGCCAGGGCAGAACGAAGTTCAGAGAGAGAGAAGGGATCATTATAGGGAAGCTGAAGATGAGTGCAGAAATCTAAAGGACGAGACTCAAGGACAGGTTTACGAAGAAGGAAAGATTGGGGAAGATGAAGACCAGAGCTAACAGAAGAAAAGTGGGAACCCAGTTCGGAAGCGACCTGCAACGGGTCCGCCACAAGAGTATCATGGAGGTGAAGGACCGGTGAAACATCGGGAACGAACTTACCCGCTATCTTGCGGATACGCTTCCAGATCTGGGTCAGAGGGGTTTCGGACGTAATTGTTGAGACATAAGATGCCCAACATTCACGTTTAGCCGTACGGATGGCCCTACGGGCCACCGCACTCGCTTTCCGAAAGAAAAGAAAAAAATCGGTCGTCTGCCTACGGCGGTGCCTCTTCCAGGCTGCACGCTTACAGCGGACAGCCCGAGCACAGTCCGCATTCCACCAGGGAACGCACTTCCGTGGACCCCGAGAGGAAGAGCGAGGAATAGAGCGGAGGGCAGCGTTGAAGACAGTGTCATGAAAAAGGAGGAGAGCGCGAGAGAGGGGCAGAAGGGAGAGGTCAGAGAGAGTAGCATTGAGGGAAAATAGGGTCCAGTCCGCCTTAGCAAACTGCCACCTAGGGAAAGAGAGGGAAGGGCGAAAAGAGAAAAAGGAAACAAGGATGGGGAAATGATCACTTCCATGGAGGTCATCAAGAACCTGCCACGTGAAATCTAAGTAAAGAGAAGAAGAGCAGAGAGAAAGATCAAGACAAGAAAGGGTGCGAGTCCGAGAGTCCAAATGAGTGGGCTCACCAGAATTCAGAAGAGACAGGGAAGAAGAGAGGAGAAACGGCTCAAGGAGGCGACCCCGGGTATTCGTCAGAACGTCACCCCAAAGAGAATGACGACAATTGAAGTCACCCAGCAGGAGCACAGGCTCCGGCAAGGAGTCTAGGAGGTGTTTCAAATCAGGAAGAGAGAGCGGGACACTCGGGGGAGATAAATGGAACAAACTGTGTACCATTTCCCCACAAAGATACGAGCAGCAGAACAATGGAGAGGCGAAGGAAACAGTAAAGGAACAAAGGGAACATCAGCCCGAATCAAGAGAGCAGAAGGATTAGAAGCCCCAGCAATGGCTGGGGGGGGGGGGGGAGAGAAAGGAATAGCCACGAAAACGACCAGGACGAGCACCAAGCATTGGCTCCTGGAGACAGACACAAAGGGGCGAAAACCGCGAAATCAGAAGTTGGAGTTCGAGGAAATTGGCGTAATAACCTCGAACGTTCCATTGAAGAATGGACAACGACGAGAAGAGAAAGGACAAAAACAGAGAACAAGGAAGAAACAAAGGCGAAAGAGCAACAGAGCACGTTAAAGAATATCAGGGTCGGGATCAGGGTCAGCAAAGTCAGGGTTAGGGGGCATGGGTAAACTGAGTAAAGACGGAGGGAAGGAAACGGGAGAACAGATCAGAGGCGGGCGGGCAGGGTCCGGAGGAGGAGGAGGAGGAGGAGGAAGAGGAGGAGACAACGGAGAGGAGCAGTCAAGGACAGCAGCAGGAAGAGGGGGAGTAGAAAGAGGGGAGCGCACCCCAGCAAGAGCAGCAACCGAAAGGGAAGCAGGGGCCAAAGAAACCTCCATAGCAGGAACAGGGGACGCAAGCACTGAAACGGGAGGGGAAGGAGCAACAGAGCAAGAAGGAGGAGCTGAGGAAGAAAGCGAAGCCTTCTTACCCGCCGGGGAAGAGGAAGGAGAGGAGCCAGGCTTACGCTTCTGACTTAAAGAGACCGGTGTCCCAGCAACTACGTACCGGGCAACGGATTCCAGTGTCTCAACAGGAGAAGCCGAACGAGAGCACACACGACGGCCGTTAGGAGAGCGATGGACATCCGCCCGCACCGACAGGCGGTGGGGAGAGCCGATAGATGGAGGAAGAGGATGGGAAGGAGGATCGGAGGGGGACGAGGAAGAGGACACAGAAGACACGACAGACCGGGTAGAAGGAAGGGGAACCCCAGACAGAGGACCAGGAGGAGGATCCTTCGGGAGAGAACCCAAAGGGACAGAGGAGGGGGCAGTGGGCGCATCAGGGTCCAAGGCCCGGAAACGGTTGTGAGTCTGAGGAAGGCGGGAAGGACGAGGAGAGGAAGAGCGCAACACGCGAGCATAAGAGACATTAGCATAAGGCGGGAGCCGGCGAACCTGGCGCCTCGCCTCAGGAAAAGATAAACGCTCCCGGTGCTTCAAGTTGAGGACGGCTGCTTCAAGCTTGTAATGGACACACGCACGGGAGAAGGTAGGATGGGCCTCACCGCAGTTGAGGCAACGAGCCTGGGGAGAAGCGCACTCCGACTTAGAGTGACCTTCGCCACCACACAAAGGACAGAGAGAGACAGTCCCGGAGCAGCGGAGGGCACCATGCCCAAACCTCCAGCACTTGTTGCAGAGCCGAGGAGAAGGAATGTACTCCTGGACAGAGCACCTGGCACCAGCAAGAATGACAGAGGGTGGAAGGGTCCTACCATCAAAGGTAATCTTCACAACCCGGAGGGGTTGACGGCGACTACCACGAGGGGGACGAGTAAACGTGTCCACCTGGAGAATAGAATGACCCTTGGCAGCGAGGATATGTCGAATATCGTCGTGGCAGTCGCGCAGGTCCCGAACACTGGTCGCAACATGGGGCGGGAGCAAAATAGTGCCAACACTGGCATTCAACTGAGCGTTCTTCGAGACCCGAACGGGGGTCTCGCCAAGGCAGGATAAGGCAGCCAAGCGGGAAGCAGCATCCTGAGAAGGAGCAGCAACGACACGTGTACCGAGACGAGTGGGGTTGAAAGTAATGGAGGCATCCACGGAATCAATGAGATGTCGATGGAGGGAGAAATCGTCAGGAGGCGCAGAATCAAGAGGGAGGAGATCAAAATATTTGGCCCACGAAGCGGGACCAAACAAGGCTTGATAGGTAGCAGAACTGGAAGGAATCGAGCGAGGGCGGCCGTGACGAGGACGGCGGTGAGAACCCCCAGAGAGAGAGGGGTTAAAAGGTGCAGTAGTTACAACCAGAGAAGGAGCCGCGCCAGGGGACGAGGTAGTCACCACTGGGGGCTTGGGGCTCGACCCAACCACAGAGGAGGGAGGGGAGCCAGAGGAAGGAGTCAGAGAGGCCAAAGGAGGAGCAAGGTCGGGGCCCAATGCAGCGGAGGCTACAGAGCCCGGTCTTCCAATACGGACCGACTCGGGGGCTTGGTCGCCCACCCCACGAGCCTGAGAAGGTAAACCAGAAGAAGCCGAAGCAGGGGTTGTCATCGTGACGAAAAGAAGAATTCACTCACGAATGTGCCCCCACACCCACCATGGAGCCACAATTAGAGGCAGGACACCCAACAAGAAGCTATCGCCGATCTTGTCGGGGGCCTCCTAGGGGTGCGTCGTGAGTATACGCCCCACAAACGCCACCTTAAGAAACCGACAGTCCGTCGAGATCGGGTTCAGTGACGAAGTGGGGATTGACAATAAAAGGTTCCCCTCGCTCTCGACGTCGGGTACTGCAGTTCTACGGGTGCAAGAGTATGCCTCCTCAAGCACCCGGGCGTCAAAGTAGAAGAAGTCCAAGGGAAGAACCAGAACGAGCAAAAGGTCGGCAGGAAACGGCAAGCAGATAGGAGAAGAGGGGGGAGAAAAACGAAACAGAAGGAAAAGGAAAAGATGCCCAGCAGAATTGGAGAGGACGGCAGCAGGAGCACAAGGCTAGAAAAGGACAGAGGACTGTCCCAAGGAGCATCACACTCCGGCAGCCGCCCACTAAGCCCCCAGACGGCGACAACGAGCTGAGCGGGGAGGGGGTCAGTCAGAAAGAGATTCAGCTAGCCTCAAAGTGTCCATCAGTTAGGAAGAGATTCAGGTATTCTTGAAAATATCTATGGAAAACACCACCATGGAAGCCGCTAACACTGTTCATCTATGCTACTTGTATCAGATGCATCATCACTGAAGGCAGAAAACGATTCGTCTATGTATCATCTAAATATATTGTAGATAGCATAGGATTGCAAGGGTGACGCTCAGAGCTACAACTGGATACGCTTGCTGTAGCGTCCTCATAGGTGCTGTATCACTTGCATCCGACCTTTGCGTTAGGTCCTTATTGTGCATAGCTTCACCAATATTATGACCCTTATGTTCTTAAAACAATAAGGTTTGAATTTCACCGATAGAGCACGATCTTTCAACACCACCTCAGACAGGTGTTTGGGAGCCAAAGGCGCGTACGCCACCCATTGTTGCTTATTCAGTGTTAACCCAGCCAGCAGCCCTAGGGCATTCTGGGAATTTTTTCCAAGATGGCTACCTCTCACTGGAGGTCCTAAGAGTCAATTTCGTAAACAACCAACCTCGTACACATTTAGAATTGGTACCGAAAAATCAAAGAGTTTTCTTGGTTGGCGCAGTTTCCCGCCGACCGAGAATACTCGGTTGGCGCAGTTAAGTGGTTAAACGGGTATGACCAATACATAATCTCGCGAGAGCCGTTTACCACCGCCGGTTTTGGTGGTAAGAGAAAGGCCGTGGTGACATGCTACCCTTAAGAGCACGCAGCTTGTTACCAGTAACAGAAGATCAGTGATCCTGTCACCGGGCAAGGATTGAGGAATGAATAACTGGGTAGAAGTCGAAATAAGGAACATCTTTGCGGGAAATGGGTCAAGTGCGGCTAGCCTTCTTCGCAACAGCATCAGCATGCGCATTTAAGGAAACGCCTATATGACTGGGAACCCAGCAAAACTCGACTGTCTGAAATCTACAGGAGATAAGAAAGTCATTATTGAATTTCGACGACTACAGGATGGACAGGATTAGAGGACTCCAGAGCCATTAGGGCACTGCGAGTCTACTACAACAAAGGAAGATTGACAGCGAGAAAGCAGTTGACGAAGAGCATTCAAAATTACATAGAGTTCTACCATGAAGATGCCTCCAGAGGCAGGCGACACATACAGGTGCAGTCAGGAAATAAAACAGAGTAGCCTACATTATCGGCAGACTTGGATACATCTGTGAAGATGGAGATAAAGCAGGAGTGTGAATAAAAGTGAGCAAGGAAAATTCATTTCAGAACTGTAGGAGGGGTAAAAGCTTTACTCATGTGGGGTCAAAACTTAGGAATAGGAACCCACTATAGGGGCAAAGATGGAATGACACAAGGAAAAACATTGGCAAGACGATCCGAGAGAGAGAACCTTGCCAGCAAGACAGTCACGCAGAAAGGGGAATGTGGTGAAAGGGAACAGGGTCCACAGGAGGGGTAATGGTCAAAGTACGACATTAGTGAGAGTGAAGGTGTTGTAGGGACCACGCAAAGTAGCGAAGACAGTAATGATCACACTGATCCTGTAGACACAGGATGCCGGTTACAACATACAGGCTCTGGGTAGGAATCAAACGAAAGGCACCAGAACTGAGGAGTAGCCTAGTACAGTGAAGAGCATCAAGACGACGAAGAGTTGAGGGAAAGGCAGAAGTAAGTAATTATCAAAAAGAAGGCAACAAACCGAGAAGGTTATGAAGCACCATCAAATGTGTTGGATAATCAGAGGACGCTAAATATCACCAAGGACGCTAATACGAGAACAGAAACGCATAAGGTGAACGATATCAAAAGTATCCGAGTCACCAAGAATACCATCGAGATACAAACGACCGCAAGGGACGGTCTGAAAACAAGACACACGCTCGCCCCGGAAGTCAGGACATTCAACAAGGATGTGCACGACCGTAAGAGGGACAATGCAATTAGGATAATGTGCACTCTACATTATTAAAACAGTTAACACTGAAAAGCATCACTGAACGTACTCAGAGTATGGGTAACGATGTGTATCAGTGCTATACCGACGGCTCTGTAGAAGAATGTGGACGATGTACCGAATGTGCATGTATTATATTTGAACACACACAGCAATGAAGCACGTCAATGACTGGGCAAGTACAACTCAAACCAAACTTGCAGGCATATACCTTGCCACTGAATTTTTAAAAGACAAAGGCAGTGGACTTATATACTTTGACTCGCAGAGTGCACTCCTGGCATTGAACTCACATAGTAGTGACACCCAGAAAATAGTCAGTGATATTCGAATGAATGTTTTAGCTGCTAAAGAAAACAGATTTGAAATTAAATTCCTATGGATACCATCACATGTTGGCATCTCAAGGCATGACACTGTTGATATGCTTGCAAAGACAGCCTGTAGAAAACCAGTGGTAGAAATTGATATGGGTGTTTCATTAGCAGTGACAAAGAGAATACTTAAACAAATATCTAATGCAGATCTCACCACCCTAACAAATTCACAAAGACCTGAAAGTTGTAGCATTAAATATTATGATGGATATCGTGAGGAGACATTCACATATGGGACTAATAGAACAAGAATCTGGCAATGTGATGTTATAGTGGCCAGAATACGCTTGGGATATATACGTATCTGGCAGCTTCCTCAAAACCCAAATGTCGAGTACACAATGTGTCAACTTTGTGAAAGAGAAAACATGCACTCTCTTGAACATTATATTGTAGATTGACTGACTTTCGCCCTCCTGGGCTAAGGTATGCTGAACTGTGTAATTACTATACGAGTACTGGAACACTTGATATATTGGACTTGTACCCAACACTAACCATGTAATGTATCAATTACTCAATGTATGTATGTGATGTAACTATATAACCTGAGCTTGTAAAAGCACCTTAATCACCTTCAGTGATTAAGCACTTAATTGCACACTAGTTTCTCTATCAGCTATCTCACCCTGTCAGAGTAAAAGAGACAAATGCATGTGTGTGTGTATATATGTATGTATATATGTATATGTAGGTATGTGTGTGTGTGTGTATATGTATGTGTATAAAGTATATATGGAAGCTGATCAGAATTACATATCACCTTTGTAAATGCACATTAATGCCAAAACATTCAGGCCAAAGGAGGAGCAGGGTCGGGGCCCAATGCAGCGGAGGCTGCAGAGCCCGGTCTTCCAACACGGACCGACTCGGGGGGCTTGGTTGCCCACCCCACGAGCCTGAGAAGGTAAAGGAGAAACAGAATTTAACATGAGGACGAAAAAGAAACATTCATTCACAAATGTGCCCCCACACCCACCATGAAGCCACAGTTAGAGGCAGGACACCCAACAAGAAGCTATTGCTGATCACGCCGGGGCCTCCTAGGGGTGTGTCGTGAGTATACGCCCAACAAACGCCACCTTAAGAACCGTCAGTCTGTTGAGATCGTGTTCAGTGATGAAAGGAGGATTGACAATAAAAGGTTTCCCCTCGCTCTCGACTTTGGGTACTACAGTTTTACGGGTGCAAGAGTATGCCTCCTCAAGCACCCGGGCGTCAAAATAGAAGAAGTCCAAAGGAATAACCAAAACAAGCAAAAGGTCGGCAGGAAACGACAAGCAGATAGGAGAAGAGGGGGGAGAAAAACGAAACAGAAGGGAAAGGAAAAGTTGTTCAGCACAATTAGAGAGGATAGCAGCAGGAGCACAAGGCTACAAAAGGGCAGAGGATTGTCCAAAGGAGCATTACACTCCAGCAGCCGCCCACTAAGCCCCCCTCATGGCATCAACAAGCTGAACAGGGAGGGGGAAGGGGGGAGGCAGAAGAGTAAGCAAGACAGCCATAATTGAGTTTAGACAGCATGAGAAAGGAATGTAAAGAGAGCAGCATGCGCCTTTCTGCTCCCCAGGAAGTATGGGACAAGACCACCTTAGTAAGTTAAGGGCTTTGAAGCATTCAACTCGAAGGTAAGAGATATGGGGTGATCAAGACAAGCAAGTGTCAAAGATTAACCCAAAAAGTTTAACAGAATCCTTTATAAAAGAGGATTACTATAAAGAGGACAGAGTGGGGTCGAAGAACGACCTGCTTCCGAGTAAAGGTCATAGCACAAGTCTTAGTTGGATTGAACTTAAAGCCATGATTGGTGGACCAGGACGACATGGCATCAATCGCAAGTTGAAGCCGCCATTGCAGAAAAAGCGAGTCATCACCTTGACAGCAGAGGGTAAGATCATCAACATAGAGAGCTGAGAAAATGCCAGAGGGATGGGAGGAAAGAAGACCATTGAGGGTTACCAGGAAAATAGTAGTGCTCAGAGCACAACCTAGAGGTACACCTTCGTATTGCCGAAAAGAGGCAGAGAGGTTCCCTTAGAATCTCATTCTAAGGGAACGACAAGAGAGGAAGATCTTGAGTTAGAGAGGGAGAGTGCCACGAAGCCCAAAAGAACAGTTGGAACAGAATGTGGTATCTCCAGGTGGTGTCATACGCCTTTTCCAGGTCAAAAAGGACTGCAACCACGAAGGTCTTCATAGCAAAGGTAGTACAAACATAGACCTTTAAGTTCAGGAGAACATCAGTCATGCAGCAACACTTGCGAAAGCCAAATTGAGAAGGAGAGAGGGGGTGATAGCATTCCAAGAACCATATCAGACTGACACTGACCATACATTGAAAGAGGTTGCAGACACAACTCGTTAAAGCAATGGAGCGAAAGTCTTTAGGGAATGACCACGGAGAACTAGGTTTTCAAATAGGAAGAAGAACCGCCTCAAGTCAGTCCTCGGGAACTGATGACAACTCCCAGACACTGTTATAAACATTCAGTAAATACTGAAATGTGTATGGAGGGAGATGTCAAAGTATTACATAATGAATATCATCTGAACCCGCCGCTGTAGAACCACAGAAGGCCAGGGCAGACTGGAGTTCTGAAAGAGAAAGGAGCGTTATAAAGAAGATGAAGAGGCGTTTGAAAATCTAAGTGACAAGATTCAAGAAGAGGCTTAAGAGTAAGGAAAGGAGGAAGATGAGAATCGGAGCTAACAGTTGAAAAGTGTGAACCCAGTTCGGTTTTGACCGAGACCGGATCTGCAACAATAGAACCACAGAGGTGAAGAACTGGCAAGACATCTGGAAAAAACTTACCCACTAACTTGCAGATTTCCTCCCAGATCAGGGGCAGAGGGGTGTTAGACATAATAGTGCAAATGAAAGATCTTCAACTCTCACTTAGTCGTACAGATGGCCCTATGGGCCACCACACTTGACTTCTGACGCAAAAGCAAAGAATCAGGCGTCCATCAACAACGGTATTTCTTCTAGGCCGCACGCTTACAGAGGACAGCCTGAGCACAGGCTGCATTCCACCAGGGAACGCACTTCTGTGCACCCCAGGAGGTAGAGCAAGGAACAGAGCTGAGGGCAGCATCAAAAACTGTCATGAAAGGAGGAGGGAGGCTCGGGAAAGAGGAAAATCAGAGAGGTCGGAAAGAGTAACACAAAGGTAAAGAGGTTCCAAACAGCCTTGTCAAACTTCCACCTAGGGAAAGAGAGGGGAGGGCGAGAAGAAAAGAAAAGTGAGAAGGATGGGGAAAAGGTCACTGTTATGTAGGTCATCAAGAACCTGCCAGTTGAAGTCCATATAAAGAGAAGATGAGCAGAAAGATCAATACAGGAAAGGGTGGGGAATCAACATGAGTGGGTTTACCAGAATTCACTAGTTATAAAGGAAGAGAAGTGAGCACAAATGGTTCAAGGTGTCCCTGGGTGTTTGTCAGAATATCTCCCCAGAAGGTATGCTGACAGTTAAAATCATCCAAAAGGAGCACAGGCTCTGGTAAAAAGAGTCCAACAAGTGTTTAGGATCATGAAGAGAAAGCGTAAAATTTGAGGGGAGATAAACGGAACAGATTGTATACCATTTACTCACAAAGATACGAACCACAAAACACTGAATGGGTGACTGAAAAAGTCGGGCGATGAAGGGAATATCACGACAGATCAAGAGAGCAGTAGAGTTATGCGCAGTAAAAGCTGGAGAGGAAAAGAGAAAGTAATAACCACGCCAAGTAAGTTTTATTGTTTTCTTTTGGGAGGGAGTTCTTTGGTTGTTCTACCTCTTCCCCTCACTTCATTACACACACAAATTACAATAGCGTGATGCTTCAATGAACAAATCCACAAGGGCCGTGACGAGGATTCGAACCTACGTCAGCAGAGGTAGAACGGCCTATTGACATAGCTAGAGTGCATGGGGGGAGCTGTGTAAAGCCCTGGTTTGTGTCTCGGAGACGCTGCAGGATTCAAGTTCAGTAAAACTTCTGGTTTCAACTCTTTTTACCATGTCGTAGCTCAGTCAATAAGACAGCGTCTGGGATGATCTCGGACATAGGTTCAAATCCTCGTCACGGTCCTTGTGGATTTGTTCATTGATGCATCACGCTATTGTGATTTCTGTGTGTTTTTGACAATATTCAAATGACTCTTATGCTGTATGAATCCTAATGTGCTTTATTAGATTTGATTTTGTGAAAAGTCTTTTTGACATTCTGCACAGTGATATGGTTTCTCTCCTGTATGAATCCTCATGTGTTTTATTAGATTTGATTTAAGTGAAAAATCTTTTTGACATTCTGAACAGTGATATGGTTTCTCTCCTGTATGAATCCTCATGTGTGTTATTAGAGATAATTTGTGTGAAAAGTCTTTTTGACATTCTGAACAGTGATATGGTTTCTCTCCTGTATGAATCCTCATGTGTATTATTAGAGATAATTTGCGTGAAAAGTCTTTTTGACATACTGAACAGTGATATGGTTTCTCTCCTGTATGAATCATCATGTGTATTATTAGAGATAATTTGCGTGAAAAGTCTTTTTGACATACTGAACAGTGATATGGTTTCCTTTCTGTATGAATCCAAATGTGTCTTGTTAGATTTGATTTAAGCGAAAAGTCTTTTTGACACACTGAACAGTGATATGCATTCTCTCCTGTATGAATCCTCATGTGTGTTATTAGACCTGATTTTTGTGAAAAGTCTTTTTGACGCTCTGAACAGTGATATGGTTTCTCTCCTGTATGAATCCTCATGTGTGTTATTAGACCTGATTTTTGTGAAAAGTCTTTTTGACACACTGAACAGTGATATGGTTTCTCTCCTGTATGAATCCTTGTGTGTGTGTTATTAGCCATAATTTATTTTTAAAGTCATTCAGACACATTCTACAGTGACATGACTTTTCTCCTGAATGGTCACTTATATAAATTTTGATATTTTGAAAGTAGTTTAGACAATGTATTTATTTTTTTTCTCTAAATGTTTTGTATGCTATTATGCGAGATGTTTTCATAATATAATTTTGAACATTCAACACTGATGACATTTTTCTTTTTAATAAATATTTGTACAGTTTTCTTGATTGTATAAACCTTTACAGCTATTTGATCCAAAAAACATGCATTATCTAATGAAATATTCTACATTTCATTAGTTAAGTCTTGTAGACAATTATTACTAGTATTTGTCTCCTTTATAAATTGTTGTGTTCTTTATAAATCTTAGTAATATATTTGATATATTTTAAATGCATGAGCTTTTATTTATTACTAAAGCAAATATTGTTAAGAGATGCCAAAAACACTTGGACTGTCGGATACATAAATAATTCAAGTAACTAGGGAGCCGGTCTGCCGAGCGGACAGCATGCTGGACTTGTGATCCTGTGGTCCCGGGTTCGATACCGGGCGCCGGCGAGAAACAATGGGCAGTTTCTTTCACCCTATGCCCCTGTTACCTAGCAGTAAAATAGGTACCTGGGTGTTAGTCAGCTGTCACGGGCTGCTTCCTGGGGGTGGAGGCCTGGTCGAGGACCGGGCCGCGGGGACACTAAAGCCCCGAAATTATCTCAAGATAACCTCAAGATAACTATATAGCAATCAGTATAGAGTAACCAGAATAGAGCACACACGTTATAGTGTTAACTCTGTTGTCAACAGATGGCACTCAATATCAGATAAGCAATTGGAATAATCTAATTACTTGTCAAAGACACAAGAGAATGGAAAAAAGTTACAATATGTAAACCACTGGTATTATTCATAAATAGTGAGATAATATTGTGCTTATTATATTATAAAATGTGCTAGACATAAAATATACTCTACAATATTTCCTGTGAATCAGCAAGTGTAAAAGCAAACATACAAATCTACGTCTCCACATGCGTTCACCAGCAGGAAAGTTAGTGTCCGTGTATAACTTTGTAAACATTACAAACAAATCCTGTGGCAATTTTTTTTTTTTTTAAGATTTAACAAAATGTCTTTGTATAGGAAAATTAAATATATTATAAATTTATTTATAATTATACTGATTTATCATACTGTACATATAGCAACAGCAGAGAGGGATGGTTTATTATAAATACTGCCACAGTATTAAGATGTTTCACTACAGAACCTTATTACAAATATGACCACAGAATTTGGGATGTCTTATTATAAATATAACCACAGAACTGAGGAATGTCTTATTATAAATATAACCACAGAACTGAGGAATGTCTTATAATAAATATAACCAAAAAACTGAGGGATGTCTTATTATATATATAACCACAGAACAGAGGAATGTCTTATAATAAATATAACCAAAAAACTGAGGAATGTCTTATTATAAATATGATCAGAGAATTGAGGGATGTTCTCTTATAAATATAACCACAGAGCTGATGGATGTCTTATTATAAATATAACCACAGAACTGATGGATGTCTTATTATAAATATAACCATAGCACAAGAGTCAGGTACAGTGGACCCTCATGTGGTTTGTCATTTGCAAAAATATACGTATGTGATTTTTACAAGAACTTACTGATCCAATGTACCATGCACATTGTTATTTTTAAATCCCCAATACAGTCATGTAAATATGTGAATAAATAAATAAATTCTGAGCATTAAGAACACTGATATATTATCTTATTTGGAGAGCCTTTTGAGCTTAAGAGCAAATTACCTAAGAAAAAAATCATAATTACTATACAGTATAAAGATTATTTATTTTAATGCTTTCTCAACATTTACAATGGCTCACATAGGAGAAAAAGTATGAAATGTTTTAAAACTGAAAATATATATTAAAATTTTTTATATTAGAACCTGATAATAAAAATAATTAATTTGAAAATCTTAAAATGTATTCTTGCCAAACAATAGTATTAAAAACAATACTGTACCACATACACAATGAGCTAATAAATACCGAGATTTTTATATTAATGATACACCAAATTTAATTTAAATACACATTTCCTTTGTTACCATAGTGCATGAGATGTTAATAATGCATGACATATTGATAATACATGTAGTCATTCATATGAGTGTGCTGAAGACAGTCTTACCCATTTACATGTAGTATTTCTTACACCATAATGTGTTTCATAATGCTGCTGACAACATGTATGCAGTATATCTGACACTGTGTGGATGCTGACACTGCAGGTATTATTCAACACCACTGGGTCCTGGCACTGCAGGTATTATTCAATGCCACTGGTTTCTGGCACTGCATGTATTATTCTTCTGGTGACCGTAGGAGCTGTGAAAGAAAAGATTGAGAGATTACCAAGTCGTTTAAAGTCAACAAATACCAAATACAGAATCTTCGAAATCTAGTAAAGATTTCCCAAATAGGATTTTTTTTTTAATAATTCCAATACTATAATGGTTCTTTCTCCAAATAAAACAAAGATATACAGTATAGGTAAAATATATCAGCCAGCAGACTGCTAACAGGTACCAATCCCTGCGCACAGGAATCTTAGCAGATACAGTATATGGAAAATGGCAAACATAATTCCAATCTACAAAAATGGTATCCGAGAAGACCCTCTAAATTATAGACCCATATCATTAACAAGTATGGTAGTTAAAACATTAGAAAAAAATAGCTAACACCAAATGGGTTGATCCATTGTTGTTAACACAACAATGGGTAGAACACCTGGAGAGTACAATAATGACATAAAAATGGACAGACGGTATGGTTTTCGAACAGGAAGATCCTGTGTAACAAATCTACTTAGTTTTTATGAATCACAGAGATTCTACAGGAAAGAGATGGTTGGCCAACTGTCTATCTGAACCTAAAAGACCAGCATTGATGTAATGAAATGCCATTTTCTGGGTGAGACCAGAGGCTCCCTAGAGCTATCCGGGCTGATATGAGCGTATTAGACCGTGGCATCAGCCAAGTGAATGGAGTTCTTAGGCCTAACAGGGACCACAAACCAGAACCTAGGCCCCACCTCAGAGGCACGAGGAGCAATGGCATATAGAAAGCCTCGTGAGGTTGGAAGCATTCTGTGTCTGCCATCGACCGAGACAGGCACCCAAGAAAGGGTTTGTTTTGGGGTACCTACCTATCTGGTTAAAAAATTGCTACTGAAGGCCAAACTGTTGAGAAGAACTCTCCAAACTAAAAACTAACAAACGAGCATGATGTCACAACCATCTCCGTGCCGCTGTCAGTGCAGCTCCCCCTTCCGCAGAAGGGGGAATGGGGAGCTCCAGACCTCCCACACCAGCTATCATCCCCAAGTTCAGAGGCTGGATGTCAAAAACTGCGAAAAACCTTCGACCAGAGGAAGGGAGGGTTGCCGGGAAGACTCCGGGTCTAACCCAAAAAATGGCGTTTCATTACATTCAACGCTGGTTTTCTGGGGGAGCCCCTTTGGCTCCCTGGAGCTACTTAACCAAAGATAAAAACAGAGGGACTTTCCCGGGAGGTGGTTGCCACTCGCTCCAGGGACACCATCCACGCGCCCAGTTCCAAGAGAAGCCGGACCTGGGCAAAGAAGTCATCCGAAAGCAGGAGCAATAGACCCAGGGGTTCAGATTGAACAAGTCCAAAATGTACCGCATTGTCTGCACAGTCTCTTTTCAGAACCGGAAACAGGTGGGAAACCGACCTGAGGGATGAGGACTTTTGTCCACACCCAAGCAAACCCACTCCAAGGTGACCCAACAGAGAGAAAGCCTGCCCTGCCAGCTCCGAGCCCCCCGAAGAAGGAGGGGCCACCCAATGCCACTGCAAGCTGCATGAAGCGACTTGAAAAGCCGACAAATCGTGGGACCAGGCGCGAGCAAACTGCACGAACCTCTCCCTCCCAATTGCCTCATCAATAGGATGACCAACAAAAGGGCCGAAGCCCCTTATGAAAAGCTGATAGATGAGCAGAGCGATTACCGCGCCAACCAGACGACATCGGCCCGGAAGGCTGTTCCGACTCTGAAATTGGCACCACTGGCATACCACGATAAGAGCAACCTCGAGCCCTGGGCATGACCTTTTTGGGAAGAAACCCCACGGGCCCCCCCCCTAAGAACCAAAAAGTCCGACATGGGAGGACAACTAGAAACCTCCGTTAGCAGAAACTGCACCATCGCATACTGTGCAAAAAGAAAGGGCAAAATGGGCAGAGAAAACCTAAGAGCCAGAGCTCAAGCGGATTCTAAGGATTGAGCAAGCACCGCCTGATGGCACCCAAAACGATAAGCAAAAAACAGAGACTCTGCCTCCCTTAGGATTGGCACAAACAGCTTCAACAAGGCAGCTGACGCCCGCACCACTGCGACCAATGCACCAGAACTAGGATCAGCAACCAACGCCTCCATGTCCTCCTTAAGCCAGTCCGAAGACAGCTTGAGAAGGGAAAAGAAACGCAAGACCAAAGCCTAATGGTCACGGATGAGTAAATCCTCAGCAACCAGGGCAGCCGAAAGGGAGGGAACCTGTACGCAAAGTTACACAGGCCGACATCCCAAAGAAGGGCAGGGATGAACAAACAAGCAGTGAAGCGTTCAATCTCGCCCCCCGGGTAAACCTGAACAACCATCAGGGCCTCTCGCCACTCAAGCATGTGGGACCGACAGAACGTATGCCATGCCGCCATTGAAAATATAGGCTATTCTGCCAAAGAGGATGACTCCAGAACCTCGTAACGCACCCAGTAAGGAAAGGAAAAACCAATCACAAAAGAGACAGGATCCATTATTGAGGCACAATCCAGGTCATGCAGGAGATGGCCTCGAGCCGCAATGGCCTCCCGCACCTAATGGGGCGCGATGCGGGAGGCCGAAAACCTCTGGAAGTGAGGGACAGAAGTACCAGAGGGATCCCAGGGAGGGGTTGATGCTATATCAAAATCGTATAGGGAGGGAGGGGATAAGAAAACCCCACCCCCCTACAACAACAACAAACCTCGCTCATAGGGTACCAACACCCAAGCGGGGTCAAATGGAGCCCAAGCCCCCCATGTCAACCCTTCCCTTGCCTCGGGAACCTCCACATTAGGACCCGGGGCCGAGTCGTCCTGCAAACCCTGTGCCTCAAGAAATAAGACAGAGTCCACCGGAAAAGTTGGAACAAACAGGGCCCATTGGTCACACCCAGAAGCACCGGCTGGAGAAAAAGGCTCGAATGCCTCCGTCATCACACCAGAAGGAGCATCCCCTGAAACTGCTCGAATCTCACCACCAACTAAACCCTGCCCCGACTCTGAAACCCTTAGACACTTCAGAACTGGGTGCAGAGGGTCGAGGAACAGCAGGGGAAGGACAAGGGAGGCATGGACGAAACAAAGTTGAGGCGATAACAACCCCAATTTCGAGTCCCTATATGCAAAACCGGGCAGGCTCAGGTCATCCGGGTTAGTAACCAACCCAGCGCACTGCAGCAACCTAAAACACGCATGCAACGCCAAAGCTGCCTGCACCCGAGTATCAAGATCAGTGGATTGGATGAACTGGAGTACAAGCAAGGAACACCACTCGCAGGACTCCGGGTCAAAGGTGTTACAGACCCAACAGGCAGCATGAGGGAGGCACAAATTGGTGATTGTCACCCTGAAACAAGGGGACAGAGCAACCCTCAAACTCACACGAAGTGAGATGGGACCCAGAGGATGCATCCATCGGACCACAGAGCCCTAAATGGGATTTCCAGGGCCCTTAGATGCTCTGCTAAGGGAAGCCCAGGCAAGATACTGATAACCGGCACCCCAAACTATCCAGCGAACTACAGTACTAACAGTTGAACCCTCGGGACGTGTACACTCACAGGGACCTAGTAGGACCACCAATTTATATAGAAGGGGTACCAACACCAAGGGGCAGACCCCCACCAGGCAGGAAACAAAAATAAAAGAAAACTCCCGCATGAGGGACAACGACCCAGGTGGAACATAGCCGATCGCAATAATCTGGTGAAAACTAGCTGCACAGTACCTTGCACCCCTACCAGTGACAAAACAAGCGGTGCAAGAAACACCCCAGCTGACACCAAGGGCGGGCAATTACCGAGAAGCAAAAGATTCCACAGAGGCAGACCCCAAGCGACTTGTGGAAGATAACCCCAAGCCACAAGGGCAATACCTACTGGGCACCTAGGGAAAGGAACCCTAGGCATATGCAGCCCCGAGTACTTGTGAAATCACTCCTGGTTAACACACCACCACAGGACAGGACCACACCACAAGGCACAGCACTGTTAATGACTTGAGCACGATCAGGGCATTAGTCAATGGAGTTCAGCCTACCGGGGACCACAAACCAGAACCTGGCCCCCTCAGAGAGGTACAGGGAGGAATGGCCCTGGAAAACACCCCATGGTTGGGGGTTTTCCTTATCTGCCATCCAATAGAGTTAGGCACCCAGAGAAGTAGGCATAACAAAACAGACCCCACATGGTAAGAAAACTGCAACCAAAAACCGGAGAGGCAAAACACCCACCAGTCCCAAGTTAACAAGGGAAACAAGCAAACATCACACTTTGCCGTCGCACCACTCGTAAGCGCAGCCATCCCCTCCCCGCTAGGGTGATGGGGGAGCCCCGGACCCCTTGTGCCGGCTACCTAGCAATCCAGTTCGGAAGCTAAGCATCCAAACAATGCGAAAAAAAAAGTCGGCAGGAGGGAGGGAGGGAGGGTGACTGGGAGCCTCCAGGGATCACTGAGAACTTTTCGACCTACAAAAGCACTGCGCCCGAATATTGACCCAAGAAATGGCAAACACGGCAGCCAAAGCAGCAAACTTCCTAACGTCATGGGCGTGCGGACAGATAGCAGGTTGGCTAGACTTAACCACCATGCTGTACGGCCATAATAAATGACAATTCTGTGGTGCGCCGAAAATAAATTCTGTGCAAAAAATTATTTTCTCTTATATTGTTAAATTGTAGCCTCTGATCATGGTAAAATAAAATTAAATATTGTATGTGACATACTATAGCCATGATGGAGCTGAGAAGTTGAGCAAATTATGGGCGCTGAGCGATGAAGCCCTCAGGGTCACTAGCAGACGCCACCTCACTCCCTCTTTCACCAACACCTCACTCGGCAACAATCCTTCTCCCAACATACAGTGGTACCTCGGAATGCGATTGTCCCTGTATGCGAGTTTTTCGGAAGACGAGCAGGATTTCCTCGGAAAATATGTCTCGGAAGGCGAGGGTTACCTCGCAACACGAGTTTGTTGATACGTGTACAGGCCGACTGGCGTGTGGTGGCATGACGATCGCGCCTCAGTTTACCAGTGTCTCGTGTCCAGTGACTATCCCACCTGAATTCTTCACAAGGATTTACAGTTTTTTATCGGTTTTTTGGCCATTTGAGCATAAAACCAGCGTTGAATGTAATGAAACGCCATTTTCTGGGTGAGTCCCGGAGGCTCCCCGGAGCTATCCCAGGCTGATATGCTAATGTCAGACTTTGGCATCAGTCATGTGTATGGAGTTCTTAGGCCTACTGGGGACCACGGCCAGAACCGGGCCCCCTCAGAGAGGCAAGGGGAGCAATGGCCTATAGAAGCCCCCGTGTAGTTGGAAGCATTCTATGTCTGCCATCGACCGGAACAGGCACCCAGAAAGGTAAGCGCCCCAAAACAAACCCCTATTCCGGTTAAAATTGCTACCAAAAACCGAACTAGTGGATAGAACTCCCCAACCGAAAACAAGCAAACTAGTGTGACGTCACACACTACCGCGCCGCTGTCTGCGCAGCTCCCCCCTCCCCGGGAGGGGGAAGGGGGAGCCCCAGACCCCCCGCGCCGGCTACCCACACCTCAGTTCTTGAGGCTGGATGTCAAAAACGCAAAAAAACGCCGACCGGAGGGAGGGAGGGATGCCGGGGAGCCTCCGGGACTCGCCCAGAAAATGGCGTTTCATTACATTCAGCGCTGGTTTTCTGGGGGGAGCCCCGTCGGCTCCCCGGAGCTAACTACCCACAGACAGAAAAAAAGGGACTTACCCGGGAGGCGGTCGTCGCTCACCCCTCAACTCGAAGCCGAGACAACTGGCTGCAACCGCCGACCCAAAGCAACACAGGCCCGACGAGGCCCAGGGACATTCACAAGGTAACGAGCAGCCAGGACCCTGTTCGACCGCCAAAATCCCCGCGACCGAATATCAGACCAAGACATATTCCCAAAGACGGCAGCAAGAGCCGCGAACTTACGAACGCCATGGGCACGGGGATAGACCGCAGGCTGGCTGGACCTAATAACCCTGCGGACGACCTGAGAGACCCGAACCCGCGAACAGGGAAGAAGGGAAACCGGATCAACCCACAGCGCGTCCCCGGACACAGAAGCTGTGGCGCGCAAATAACGGCGAAGCGCCGCAACAGGACACAAAACATGATGCACCTCCGGCCTGATCAACCAAGCATCAACCACCCATGGACCCCTCCGGAACGCAGCAGTCTCATTCTTCGCCAGAAAAGAAGGAGACGGCTGCAAACGAACAAAACTATCACCACGACCAAAAGAGCAGAAACCCCTGCGCCGGAGGAGAGCATGAAGTTCCCCTACCCGACCCCCAGAGGCCAAAGCCAACAAGAAAAGTGCCTTGGAAAAACAATCCTGGACCGAACCAGGAGCCTGAGAGGAGCCAGTCGTCGAGGTAGGCCAACACCCGAACACCTAGGAGGCGCAAACGAGCCACCACAACCCGTGTAAGGCGCGTGAACACGCGAGGTGCCAGGTTCAACCCGAACGGGAGACAACGAAAGCGGTAACTCAGACGCCCCACAACAAAACCGAGCCAGTCCCTGAACCGCGGATGAATCGGGACATGCCAATAAGCGTCCCGGAGGTCCAGGGACACCATCCAAGCTCCCGGCTCCAAGAGGAGCCGAACCTGAGACAGCGTAGTCATCCGAAAGGAGGGGCAATGAACCCAGGGGTTCAGACGGGACAAGTCCAGAATGAACCGCAGGTCCGCGCAGTCCCGTTTCGGAACCGGAAACAGACGGGAAACCCATCTGAGGGACGACGACGTTTCGACGACGCCCAAACGTACCCACTCCAAGACGACTCGACAGAGCGCAGGGGAAGAAACCTGCCCTGCCAGCCCCGACCCCCCAAAGGGGGGAGGGGCCACCCAACGCCACCGCAGGCCGCGAGACACGACCCGAAAGGCCCACGAATCGTGGGACCAGGCGCGGGCGAACAGCGCAAGCCGCCCCCCCATCGCCCCATCAAGGGGGCAAACCGCGAAAGGGCCGGCGACCCTTACGAGACCCAGAACCCCGCACAGCGCGAACACCGCGCCGACCAGACGAGGGAGGGTCCGCAGGAGGAGCCAACCCCAAACCTGACACCAGAGGCCTACCACGACGAGAGGAACCCCAAGCCCTGGTACGACCTTTCCGGGAAGACCCACCCCGGGACCCCCGGAAAACCAACAAGTCCGACATCGGACGACAAGCCGCCGACGCAGCCTGAATAAACTGCGCCACGGCCGACTCCCCAAACAGGAGAGGACAAAAAGGTGAAGAACGCCTAAGAGCCAGAGCCCAAGCAGATTCCACGGAGGAACCCAGCACCGCCTGCCGACACGCGAGACGGGAAGCATAGAACAGGGAAACCGCATCCCGCAAAATCAGCGTGAACAGCTTCAACAAGGCAGCCGACGAACGCGCAGCCGAGGACAAGGTGCCGGACCCCGGGACGGACCCAAGCGTCCCCACATCCTCCACGAGCCAATCCGAAGACAGCTCCAGGAGGGAAAAGAACTGCAAGGCCGAACACAAAAGGCCCCGGGCGCGCAAGTCCTCCGCCACGAGCGCCGCCGAAAGGGAGGGAACCTGCACATGGAGCTGAATAACGCCCACATCGCGGGGAAGGGCAGGGGCAAACAAGCACTCATTCAGGTACTCAAGTTCACCCCCCAGGAAAACCTGAAGCACTGGGGAAGCTTCCCGCCACTCCAGCGTGCGGGAACGACAGAAGGAATGCCAGGAATCCAGACCAAACAAGGGGGCAGTCTGCTAGCCAGGACGACTCCGGAACCTCGTAACGGAGCCAGAAAGGGAACGAAGTCCCAAACCTGAACGTGGACGGATCCATTTCCGAGGCATAATCCGGGTCACGCAGGAGGTAAGCTGCAAAGGCCGCTCGCACCACACCAGGTTGGATGCGATAAGCCGAAAACCTCCTGAAGGACGGAACCGACGTACCCGGGGGAACACGGAACCGAACCCGGGGAGGGGCCGACACCAAATCCAACTCGTACGCAGAGGGGGGAAAAGAAAACCCCACTCCTTGTAACAATAAGCCCCGCTCAGTGGGAAGAAAAACCCAGGCGGGGTCCAGCGGGGCCCAAGGCCCCCAAGTCAGCCCCTCCCCAGCCTCGAGGTCCGTCACCACAGGACCCGAGGCCGAGTCCTCTCCCCAAGCCCCGACCCCACAAGACAAGGACGGAGCAGCCGGAAAAGCTGGAGGAAGGGGGGCCCACTGGTCAGACCCTGAAGCTTCGGCCAGGAGACAAGACTCGAATGCCTCTGCCGCCCCCCCGGAAGGGGCAACCCCCGAAGCTGCCCGAGTCTCGAGATCAAGTAACCCCTGCTCCGACCCCGAAACCCTCAGACGCTTCGGGGCCGGAAGCAGGGGCGGGGGACCAGAACGAACAGAAGGGGAAGGACGAGGAGGTACGGACTGAACCAGGATCGAATCGACTCCCACCCCCAAGTCCGGGTCTCGAAAAGCAAAGCGGGGCAGCCCCGGGGCATCCGGGGAAGCAACCAACCGAGCGCGTTGCAACAGACGAAACCTAGACTGCAACGCACGTGCCGCCTGTACCCGGATAGAATCATCAGAGGATTGGGTAAATTGAGTCACAAGCAAGCAGCAACACTCACAGGACTCGGGGTCGAAAGTATCACCGACCCAACAGGCATCGTGGCAGAGGCAAAAACAATGAGGGTCACCCTGAGACAAGGGAACCGAGCAACCCTTAAACTCGCACACAGCGAGTGGGGACTCCGGGGTCACATCCATCGGACCCACGCGCCCCCTAGGGGATTCCCAGGGTCCTGAACGTTTACTTTAAGAGGACTCGCGCTCAGGTAGTCCCAGGCAGGGTGCTGCAAACCGGCGCCCAAAACTACCAAGCAAACTTCTAAAGCTGAACCCCAGGGACGTGTACACTCACGGGGACCTAGCAGGGGGCGCCACCGAGGAGAACAGTGGAAGGGCTAAAACAAACTGAATAAAACGACAGAACCCCCCACCAGGCAAAAACAAAAAGAAAAACAAAACCCCGCAAGAGGACAGCGAACCCCAAGGAACAGAGCCGGCCGCGATGTCGGGAATTACAAGCTGAGCAGCACCCTGCGCCCCTACCAGTGCAAACTGCCTCTTACCCGCCGGTAACAAGGGAGAACAGAACACCCAAGAGCCCAACAGGCGGCCGAAAAACCGAAAGGTAAAACGGACCAGCAGAGGCAGACCCCGAGGAGCCTGTGGAAGGTGGCCCCAAGCCCCAAGGGCAGTACTTACAGGGCACCTAGGGATGGCAGCCCTAGGCGAATGCAGCCCGAGTACTGAAGATAACTCCTGGCTCTCGCACCCACAAAACTAACACCAAACGCAAAGCACAGTGCAGTAGCGACACCGGAGCCAGAGCACACGACCATCGCCTATAGCATCAGCCTCAAGAACTGAGGTGTGGGTAGCCGGCGCGGGGGGTCTGGGGCTCCCCCTTCCCCCTCCCGGGGAGGGGGGAGCTGCGCAGACAGCGGCGCGGCAGTGTGTGACGTCATACTAGTTTGCTTGTTTTCGGTTGGGGAGTTCTAGCCACTAGTTCGGTTTTTGGTAGCAATTTTAACCGGAATAGGGGTTTGTTTTGGGGCGCTTACCTTTCTGGGTGCCTGTT
Source organism: Procambarus clarkii (assembly GCF_040958095.1). Classification (NCBI taxonomy): domain Eukaryota; kingdom Metazoa; phylum Arthropoda; class Malacostraca; order Decapoda; family Cambaridae; genus Procambarus; species Procambarus clarkii. The sequence goes on along the minus strand of NC_091157.1, from coordinate 24,814,074 downwards.
CCGGTCGATGGCAGACATAGAATGCTTCCAACTACACGGGGGCTTCTATAGGCCATTGCTCCCCTTGCCTCTCTGAGGGGGCCCGGTTCTGGCCGTGGTCCCCGGTAGGCCTAAGAACTCCATACACATGACTGATGCCAAAGTCTGACATTAGCATATCAGCCTGGGATAGCTCCGGGGAGCCGACGGGGCTCCCCCCAGAAAAGTTGTCATTATATATCTTGCCATGGGTCTCAAGAAAGCCATTGTAAAGGTTCAACCTAAGAAAATAGCTGTGAGTAGAGGCAGTAGAGGATGTCCCTTCTTGATTAAGAAAATGTGTGAAGTATGGGAAGAACTACAAAGTTTTGTTGAAAAAACTCACCCAGATAAAGCTGTAGCAGGCCGTTGCATTGACCTTTTAAATGATAATGTGATGTCTTACTACAGACAAGTGTTAAAATGTAGGGAAAAACAAGTGCCATTAGACAAATTCTTAGTAAAACAAGCAAGTCCTAGTGGTATGCAGGCAAAATGTGCCAGAGTGTGCATACCAGTGAAGTCCTCACTGCCTGATGTGATAATGGAAGGGGACTCCCCTTCCAAACAGTAACTCCTCTCTTCCTCCCACCTCCTCACCATCTTCCATACGCCTACAGCATTCAACAGCAAGGTAAGTAATAACTTGAACATAGTTTTGTAGGTTTATTTAGATGAATTAGGTATAAACATTTAGTTTGATGTGGGGTTTTTGGGGTAGTCAGGAACGGATTAATTCATTTCCCTTTATTTCTTATGGGGAAATTATCTTCGGAATGCGAGTTTTCGGAATACGAGGCGTCTCCAGGAACCAATTAAACTCTTAAACTGAGGTATGCCTGTACTCCTTTTGCTGTTATTACACTATATACACACATCATATACAGTATAAGAATCTACATTTGTTTTCACCATAGCAAACCACTAAGCTGGTATGCTGAGTCCAGACAATAACAGGTTGCCACACAGAATTAGCAGACGATGCTACCTCCCTCACCAAGATTACTCCTCCCACCATACTAAAAACAGGGCTAATTATCACAACAATCCTATTATCAGAATCCTGATCACTAAATCCTGTAAATTAATAATTTTCCACAAGTTTATTCTGTAAAGGAACATGAGAAGTCATTTCAAGATTCTAAGATGGACCAAACAATGGTAGGGTGCTGTGGCTACCTGCATAGTGCTGTGAACATCTTGAACAGAACATGTGAACATAAGAATAACGGTAATTGCAGAAGGCCTATTGGCCCATATGAGGCAGCTCCTATTTATAACCTCCCACTCATATACATGTCCAACCTATCCCACAACAGCATTGTGTTCACTGATATCTGGAAATTGTACACAGTCTTTATCACAGTCAGGCTCCTCTCTAATACTATCATGGCTAAATAATACCAGTTACATATATGTTTTGACAATTTTAGACGATGCCGTGGTCACAAGCTGAACAGCGATGCTGTTAGCTCATGCTGTACTCACCTAATTGTGCTTGCAGGGGTCGAGCTCTGGCTCTTTGGTCCCGCCTCTCAACCGTCAATCAACAGGTGTACAGGTTCCTGAGCCTATTGGGCTCTATCATATCTACACTTGAAACTGTGTATGGAGTCAGCCTCCACCACCTCACTTCCTAATGCATTCCATTTGTCAACCATTCTGACACTAAAAATGTTCTAATATCTCTGTGGCTCATTTGGGCACTTAGTTTCCACCTGTGTCCCCTAGTGCGTGTGCCCCTTGTGTTAAATACCCTGTCTTTATCTACCCTATCAATTCCCTTGAGAATCTTGAATGTGGTGATCATGTTCCCCCTAACTCTTGTGTCTTCCAGCGAAGTGAGGTTTAATTCCCATAGCCTCTACTCGTAGCTCATACCTCTCGGCTTGGGTACTAGTCTGGTGGCAAACTGTGTGCCATCCTTGGTAGATAACTCAATACTGAGGCTCTCACACTTTAAGAATGTTGCCAACGATTTTCTTTAAAAATGAGGTCTGTTTAAAGGAGTCCTGAGACACAGGATGTGAGCCTCGTATACCCGCAGAAGTATTGAATCGCTCCCTATACCTAAGATCGCCACTCTGCGCACCCCCTGGTTGATACCTGGTTGATGGAGTTCTGGGAGTTCTTCTACTCCCAAAGCCCGGCCAGAGGCCAGGCTTGACTTGTGAGAGTTTGGTCCACTAAGCTGTTGCTTGGAGCGGCCCGCAGGCCCACATACCCACCACAGCCCGGTTGGTCCGGCACTCCATGGAGGAATAAATCTAGTTTCCTCTTGAAGATGTCCGCGGTTATTCCGGCAATATTTCTTATGCTTGCTGGGAGGGTGTTGAACAACCGTGGACCTCTGATGTTTATACAGTGTTCTCTGATTGTGCCTATGGCACCTCTGCTCTTCACTGGTTCTATTCTGCATTTTCTTCCATATCGTTCACTCCAGTATGTTATTTTACTGTGTAGATTTGGTACTTGGCCCTCCAGTATCTTCCAGGTGTATATTATTTGATATCTCTCTCCTCTTCTTTCTAGTGAGTACATTTGGAGGGCTTTGAGACGATCCCAATAATTTAGGTGCTTTATTGCGTCTATGCGTGCCGTATATGTTCTCTGTATTCCCTCTATTTCAGCAATCTCTCCTGCTCTGAAGGGGGGAAAGTGAGTACTGAGCAGTACTCAAGACGGGACAACACAAGTGACTTGAAGAGTACAACCATTGTGATGAGATCCCTAGATTTGAAAGTTCTCGTAATCCATCTTATCATTTTTCTGGCTGTCGCAATATTTGCTTGGTTATGCTCCCTAAACGTTAGGTCGTCAGACATCATTATTCCCAAATCCTTTACATGCTGTTTTCCTACTATGGGTACATTTGATTGTGTTTTGTACCCTGTATTATGTTTAAGGCCCTCATTTTTACCATACCTAAATACCTGCAATTTATCACTGTTAAACATCATGTTATTTTTACTTTAAACTTTATTAATATCCGCTTGAAGTATTTCAATGTTTTCAGCCGAGGTAATTTCAGACTAATTTTTGTGTCATCTGCAAAGAAAGATACGAAGCTGTGACTTGTATTTTTGTCTATATCTGATATGAGAATAAGGAAAAGCAGCGGTGCAAGGACTGTACCCTGAGGTACAGAGCTTTTAACTGCACTTGGACTAGATTTTATATGGTTGACTGTTACTCGCCGAGTCCTGTTTGACAGAAAACTGAGTATCCAGCATCCTACTTTACCGGTTATTCCCATTGACTTCATTTTGTGTGCTATCATGCCATGGTCACATTTATCGAAAGCCTTTGCCAAGTCCGTGTATATCACATCAGCATTCTGTTTTTCTTCTAATACCTCAGTGACTTTGTCGTAGTGCTCAAGTAGCTGTGAGAGGCACGATCTTCCCGCTCGAAATCCATGTTGGCCTGGGTTATGAAGGTCATTGGTCTCCATGAAAATGGTGACCTGAATCCTAATCACTCTCTCAAATACTTTTATTATGTGCAATGTTAGTGCAACTGGTCTATAATTCTTTGCCAATGCTTTGCTCCCTCCCTTGTGTAGAGGGGTTATGTCTGCTACTTTAAGTGCATCTGGTATCTTCCCCGTGTCCAAGCTCTTCCTCCACACTATACCGAGTGCCTGTGCTACCGGCACTTTGCATTTCTTTATAAATATTGAATTCCATGAGTCTGGACCTGGGGCCGAGTGCATGGGCATGTTTTCAATTTCTCTTTCAAAATTTAGTGCGCTCGTGTTGATATCAGTTATATTTACAGGGGTTTGAATATCCCGCATAAAGAAATTGTCTGGATCTTCCACCTTCATGTTGTTTATTGGAGTGCTAAACATGTCCTCATACTGCTTTTTTAGGATTTCACTAATTTCTTTGTCATCCTCCGTGTATGAACCTTCACTTGTACGAATAGGTCCAATACTGGCAGTGGTTTTTGCTTTTGATTTCGCATATGTGAAGAAGTATTTTGGATTTTTCTTTATTTCCTGAATTGCTTTCTGTTCTAACTGCCTTTCTTCAGTCTCATATGAGTGTTTCAATTTCCACTCGATTTCTTCAATCTCCCAATTTAAATTATTCGTTCTTTGACGGGAAATTACTGTCTGCATAAGCAGTTCCGTTATTTTTTTCCTGCGTTTATAGTGTCTGCGTTCTCTTTCTACGTTGGATCTCTTTCTGGCTTTTCTCAAAGGAACATGTTTCAGACAGACTTGATACACTTTCGAAGTCAGTTTTTCTATTCCTTCTGTAGGAAGGAATCTAAGGAGGAAGGAATACCCAGATCTAACCCCCAATCTGATCTATATCTAAATGGGGCCGAAGTGTTCCAGTAAGGGAAGTCGGCAAATTAGATTCGTAACTTCGGGATAAGGATTGGCTCTGAGGATCAAAATAATAGAATAATCTAAATGGGGCCTAACTAGAGCAAGATATAGCTTGAGAACCACACCAGGTGTCTTGTTACTAACGCTGCGATTAATAAATCCAAGTGTCCGATTTGCCTTATTACGAACATTTATGCATTGATCCTTTTGTTTTAAATTCTTACTAATCATAACTCCCAGATCCCTTTCGCAATTCGACTTCGCAATCTCAACACCATCTAGCTCGTATCTTGTAACCCTATCATCATTACCTAGCCTCAGAACTTTACATTTATCAGCATTAAACTGCATCTGCCAATCATTTGACCATTTCAAAACCCTATCTAGATCAACTTGAAGTGATAACGAGTCCTCCTCCGAATTAATTTCCTTACCGATTTTCGTATCATCAGCAAATTTGCAAATGTTGCTACTCAAACCTGAATCTAAATCATTTATATATATTATAAACAACAGAGGTCCCAGGACAGAGCCCTGAGGCACCCCACTTACAACATTTTCCCACTCTGACTTGACTCCATTTATACTAACTCTCTGTTTCCTTTGGTATAGCCATGCCCTAATCCAACTTAATATAGCACCCCCAATACCATGAGACTATCTTTTTAATCAGTCTTTCATGTGGCACTGTATCAAAAGCTTTGCTAAAGTCAAGGTACACAACATCGCAATCCTTACCACTATCAACTGCCTCAACAATGCTAGAATAAAAAGATAAATTTGTTAAACATGAACGGCCATTTATAAAACCATGTTGCGACTCAATTATTAATTTATGTTTTTCAAGATGAAGACAAATTTTATTTGCTACTATAGATTCGAGTAACTTTCCCACAATAGACGTTAGGCTAATTGGTCGATAGTTAGACGCAAGTGATCCATCTCCTTTCTTAAAAACTGGTATCACATTAGCAACTTTCCAAAACTCTGGCACTCTGCCTGATTCTATTGATTTATTAAATATGGTTGACAGTGGGTCAAAAAGCTCCTCTTTGCATTCTTTAAGCACCCTGGCAAACACTTCATCCGGCCCTGGGGATTTGTTTGGTTTGAGTTTTACTATTTGTTTAAGAACATCCTCCATAGTAACTTCTAAACTCGTCAACCTGTCCTCGTCCCCACCCACATAGACTTGTTCGGCTGAAGGCATATTGTCAAGTTCCTCTTTAGTAAATACAGATACAAAATATTTATTAAAAATACTACTCATCTCTTCATCACTATCTGTTATTTGACCTGTCTCAGTTTTTAATGGACCTATCCTTTCCCTAGTCTTAGTACGATATAACTGAAAAAACCCAATAGGAGCTGCCTCGTATGGGCCAATAGGAGCTGCCTCGTATGGGCCAATAGGAGCTGCCTCGTATGGGCCAATAGGAGCTGCCTCGTATGGGCCAATAGGAGCTGCCTCGTATGGGCCAATAGGAGCTGCCTCGTATGGGCCAATAGGAGCTGCCTCGTATGGGCCAATAGGAGCTGCCTCGTATGGGCCAATAGGAGCTGCCTCGTATGGGCCAATAGGAGCTGCCTCGTATGGGCCAATAGGAGCTGCCTCGTATGGGCCAATAGGAGCTGCCTCGTATGGGCCAATAGGAGCTGCCTCGTATGGGCCAATAGGAGCTGCCTCGTATGGGCCAATAGGAGCTGCCTCGTATGGGCCAATAGGAGCTGCCTCGTATGGGCCAATAGGAGCTGCCTCGTATGGGCCAATAGTAAGTAAGTAATTATCAAAAGAAGGCACCAAACCGGGAAGGCTATGTAGCACCATCAAAGACGCAAAATAATCAGAGGGCGCTAAAGATCACCAAGGATGCCAATACGAGAACAAAAACGCATAAGGCGAACGATATCAAAAGTATCCGAGTCACCAAGAATTCTATCGAGGGACAGATGACCGCGAGGGGCGGTCGGAAAGCAAGACACACGCTCGTCTTGGAAGTCAGGACATGCACGACCGTAAGAGGGACAATGCAACTAGGACAATAAGGAGCAGGGCGGCGCTCCATCAAGTGACCATGGGTTAAGCGAGTATGGCCAAGACGCAACCTCGCCAGAGCTGTTTCCCACCGCCGGTTACGGTGGAAGGAGGACGGCCACGAGGAAACACAACATTTAAGAGTACGTAGCTTGTTACCAGTAACAGACAACCAAGAAGCCTGCCAACGGGTAAGAACTGAGGAATGGATAACTGGGTAAAAGTCGGAATACGGAATGCCTTTACGAGAGATGGGACAAGAGCGGACAGCTTCCTTAGCGGCAGCATCCGCACGCTCATTGAAAGACACACCAATATGGCTGGGAACCCAACAAAACTCAACCGACTTAAATTTACTGTGAACGAGAAACAGCCAATGCTGGATCTCGACAACTACCGGATGAACCGGATTAAAGGACCCGAGAGCCATGAGGGCACTACGAGAGTCAACAACAACCACAAAGGAAGACTGACAACGAGAAAGCAGGAGACGAAGAGCATAGAGAATAGCATAAAGTTCTGCTGTAAAGATGCTAGTCTCCGGAGGCAAGCGACACATATAAGTGCGATCAGGAAAAACAACAGAGTAGCCAACACCGTCCGCTGACTTAGACCCATCGGTGAAGACAGAAACGGAGCGGGAGTGAGAAGAAAAGTGCTCGAGGAAAAGGCGTTTGAGAACCGTAGGAGGGGTAAAAGCCTTAGTGATACGGGTCAAGGAAGTACAAAACCGCGGAAGAGGGACCCTCCACGGGGGCAAAGAAGGAACAACACGAGGAGAAACATCAGAAATACGAACGGAGAGAGAATCCTGTAGGCGAGATAACCGGACAGAAAGAGGGAGGTGGTGAAGAGGAACAGGAACCGCAGGAGGGGTAAAAGTTAAAGCACGACAGAGGCGAGAGGAAGGATGTTGCAAGGACCGCGCAAGATAGCGAAGACAGTAGCGATCACGGCGGTCCTGGAGAGACAGGAAGCCAGTGTCAACATACAAGCTAAGGATGGGAGTCGAACGAAAGGCACCAGAACTGAGGCGCAACCCAGTATGGTGCAAAGCATCAAGACGGCGAAGAGTAGAAGGAGAAGCAGACGAGTAAGCAGGGCAACCATAATCGAGCTTAGACAGGACGAGAGAGGAATGTAAAGCAAGGAGTGCGCGCCTATCTGCCCCCCAAGAAGTATGGGACAAGACCCGAAGGAGGGTAAGGGCCTTAGAGCACTCAACACGGAGGTAAGAGATATGGGGAGACCAAGACAAACGAGTGTCAAGGAATAACCCCAAAAGCTTCGCGGAATCTTTGTATTCAAGGGGATGACCATAAAGCGACAAAGAGGGACGAAGAACAACCCGTTTCCGCGTAAAAGTCATGGCACAAGTCTTAGAAGTAGAGAACTTGAAGCCATGACCTGTGGCCCAAGACGACACGGCATCAATTGCAAGTTGAAGCCGGCGTTGAAGGAAAGGCGAATCATCACCCTGACAACAAAGGGTAAGATCATCGACATAGAGAGCGGAGAAGACACCAGAAGGAAGAGAGGAAAGAAGACCATTGAGGGCAACAAGAAAAAGAGTAGTGCTCAGAACACTACCCCTGGGGCACACCTTCGTATTGCTGAAAAGAGGGAGAGAGAGCGGTACCAAGGCGCACCCGAAAGGAACGACGAGAGAGGAAGCTGCGGAGAAAGAGAGGGAGATGACCACGAAGGCCAAAAGAATGAAGTTGAGATAGGATATGATAACGCCAAGTGGTGTCGTAAGCCTTTTCTAGGTCAAAAAGGACGGCAACAACGGAGGTCTTCGCAGCAAAAGCAGTACGAATATAGACCTCCAAGTTCACCAGGACATCTGTCGTGCTGCGGCACTTGCGGAAACCAAATTGAGAAGGGGAGAGGAGGTGATGGTGTTCCAGGAACCACATCAGACGAACGTTAACCATACGTTCAAAGAGTTTGCAGACACAACTTGTGAGAGCAATAGGGCGAAAGTCCTTAGGGGAAGTACCCAGAGACCCCGGTTTGCGAACAGGGAGGACAACGGCATCGAGCCAGTCCGCAGGGACTGACGACGACTCCCAGATCCGATTATACAGACTCAGTAAATACTGAGACGTGCTCGGAGGGAGATGGCGAAGCATCTCATAATGAATACCATCGGAGCCCGCCGCCGTAGAACCGCAGAGGGCCAGGGCAGAACGAAGTTCAGAGAGAGAGAAGGGATCATTATAGGGAAGCTGAAGACGAGTGCAGAAATCTAAAGGACGAGACTCAAGGACAGGTTTACGAAGAAGGAAAGATTGGGGAAGATGAAGACCAGAGCTAACAGAAGAAAAATGGGAACCCAGTTCGGAAGCGACCTGCAACGGGTCCGCCACAAGAGTATCATGGAGGTGAAGGACCGGTGAAACATCGGGAACGAACTTACCCGCTATCTTGCGGATACGCTTCCAGATCTGGGCCAGAGGGGTCTCGGACGTAATTGTCGAGACATAAGATGCCCAACATTCACGTTTAGCCGTACGGATGGCCCTACGGGCCACCGCACTCGCTTTCCGAAAGAAAAGAAAAGAATCGGACGTCTGCCTACGGCGGTGCCTCTTCCAGGCTGCACGCTTACAGCGGACAGCCCGAGCACAGTCCGCATTCCACCAGGGAACGCACTTCCGTGGACCCCGAGAGGAAGAGCGAGGAATAGAGCGGAGGGCAGCGTTGAAGACAGTGTCATGAAAAAGGAGGAGAGCGCGAGAGAGAGGCAGAAGGGAGAGGTCAGGGAGAGCAGCACTGAGGGTAAATAGAGTCCAGGCTGCCTTAGCAAACTGCCACCTAGGGAAAGAGAGGGAAGGGCGAAAAGAGAAAAAGGAAACAAGGATGGGGAAATGATCACTTTCATGGAGGTCATCAAGAACCTGCCACGTGAAATCTAAGTAAAGAGAAGAAGAGCAGAGAGAAAGATCAAGACAAGAAAGGGTGCGAGTCCGAGAGTCCAAATGAGTGGGCTCACCAGAATTCAGAAGAGACAGGGAAGAAGAGAGGAGAAACGGCTCAAGGAGGCGACCCCGGGTATTCGTCAGAACGTCACCCCAAAGAGAATGACGACAATTGAAGTCACCCAGCAGGAGCACAGGCTCCGGCAAGGAGTCCAGGAGGTGTTTCAAATCAGGAAGAGAGAGCGGGACACTCGGGGGGAGATAAATGGAACAAACTGTGTACCATTTCCCCACAAAGATACGAGCAGCAGAACAATGGAGAGGCGAAGGAAAAAGTAAAGGAACAAAGGGAACATCAGCCCGAATCAAAAGAGCAGAAGAATTAGAAGCCCCAGCAATGGCTGGGGGGGGGGGGAGAGAAAGGAATAGCCACGAAAACGACCAGGACGAGCACCAAGCATTGGCTCCTGGAGACAGACACAAAGGGGCGAAAACCGCGAAATCAGAAGTTGGAGTTCGAGGAAATTGGCGTAATAACCTCGAACGTTCCATTGAAGAATGGACAACGACGAGAAGAGAAAGGACAAAAACAGAACAAGGAAGAAACAAAGGCGAAAGAGCAACAGAGCACGTTAAAGAATATCAGGGTCGGGATCAGGGTCAGCAAAGTCAGGGTTAGGGGGCATGGGTAAACTGAGCAAAGACGGAGGGAAGGAAACGGGAGAACAGAGCAGAGGTGGGCGGGCAGGGTCTGGAGGAGGAGGAGGAAGAGGAGGAGACAACGGAGAGGAGCCGTCAAGGACAGCAGCAGGAGGAGGGGGAGTAGAAAGAGGGGAGTGCACCCCAGCAAGAGCAGCAACCGAAAGGGAAGCAGGGGCCAAAGAAACCTCCATAGCAGGAACAGGGGGCGCAAGCACTGAAACGGGAGGGGAAGGAGCAACAGAGCCAGAAGGAGGAGCTGAGGAAGAAAGCGAAGCCTTCTTACCCGCCGGGGAAGAGGAAGGAGAGGAGCCAGGCTTACGCTTCTGACTTAAAGAGACCGGTGTCCCAGCAACTACGTACCGGGCAACGGATTCCAGCGTCTCAACAGGAGAAGCCGAACGAGAGCACACACGACGACCGTTAGGAGAGCGATGGACATCCGCCCGCACCGACAGGCGGTGGGGAGAGCCAATAGATGGAGGAAGAGGATGGGAAGGAGGATCGGAGGGGGACGAGGAAGAAGACACAGAAGACACGACAGACCGGGTAGAAGGAAGGGGAACCCCAGACAGAGGACCAGGAGGAAGATCCTTCGGGAGAGAACCCAAAGGAACGGAGGAGGGGGCAGTGGGCGCATCAGGGTCCAAGGCCCGGAAACGGTTGTGAGTCTGAGGAAGGCGGGAAGGACGTGGAGAGGAAGAGCGCAACACACGAGCATAAGAGATATTAGCATAAGGCGGGAGCCGGCGAACCTGGCGCCTCGCCTCAGGAAAAGATAAACGCTCCCGGTGCTTCAGGTTGAGGACGGCTGCCTCAAGCTTGTAATGGACACACGCACGGGAGAAGGTAGGATGGGCCTCACCGCAGTTGAGGCAACGAGCCTGGGGAGAAGTGCACTCCGATTTAGAGTGACCTTCGCCACCACACAAAGGACAGAGATACAGTCCCGGAGCAGCGGAGGGCACCATGCCCAAACCTCCAGCACTTGTTGCAGAGCCGAGGAGAAGGAATGTACTCCTGGACAGAGCACCTGGCACCAGCAAGAATGACAGAGGGTGGAAGGGTCCTACCATCAAAGGTAATCTTCACAACCCGGAGGGGTTGACGGCGACTACCACGAGGGGGACGAGTAAACGTGTCCACCTGGAGAATAGAATGACCCTTGGCAGCGAGGATATGTCGAATATCGTCGTGGCAGTCGCGCAGGTCCCGAACACTGGTCGCAACATGGGGCGGGAGCAAAATAGTGCCAACACTGGCATTCAACTGAGCGTTCTTCGAGACCCGAACGGGGGTCTCGCCAAGGCAGGATAAGGCAGCCAAGCGGGAAGCAGCATCCTGAGAAGGAGCAGCAACGACACGTGTACCGAGACGAGTGGGGTTGAAAGTAATGGAGGCATCCACGGAATCAATGAGATGTCGATGGAGGGAGAAATCGTCAGGAGGCGCAGAATCAAGAGGGAGGAGATCAAAATATTTGGCCCACGAAGCGGGACCAAACAAGGCTTGATAGGTAGCAGAACTGGAAGGAATCGAGCGAGGGCGGCCGTGACGAGAACGGCGGTGAGAACCCCCAGAGAGAGAGGGGTTAAAAGGCGCAGTAGTTACAACTAGAGAAGGAGCCGCGCCAGGGGACGAGGTAGTCACCACTGGGGGCTTGGGGCTCGACCCAACCACAGAGGAGGGAGAGGAGCCAGGGGAAGGAGTCAGAGAGGCCAAAGGAGGAGCAAGGTCGGGGCCCAATGCAGCGGAGGCTACAGAGCCCGGTCTTCCAATACGGACCGACTCGGGGGCTTGGTCGCCCACCCCACGAGCCTGAAAAGGTAAGCCAGAAGCAGCCGAAACAGGGGTTATCATCTTGACGAAATTACGAATTCACTCACGAATGTGCCCCCACACCCACCATGGAGCCACAATTAGAGGCAGGACACCCAACAAGAAGCTATCGCCGATCTTGTCGGGGCCTCCTAGGGGTGCGTCGTGAGTATACGCCCCACAAACGCCACCTTAAGAAACCGACAGTCCGTCGAGATCGGGTTCAGTGACGAAGTGGGGATTGACAATAAAAGGTTCCCCTCGCTCTCGACGTCGGGTACTGCAGTTCTACGGGTGCATGAGTATGCCTCCTCAAGCACCCGGGCGTCAAAATAGAAGAAGTCCATGGAAGAACCAGAACGAGCAAAAGGTCGGCAGGAAACGGCCAGCAGATAGGAGAAGAGGGGGGAGAAAAACGAAACAGAAGGAAAAGGAAAAGGTGCCCAGCAGAATTGGAGAGGACGGCAGCAGGAGCACAAGGCTAGAAAAGGACAGAGGACTGTCCGAAGGAGCATCACACTCCAGCAGCCGCCCACGAAGCCCCCACACGGCGACAACGAGCTGAGCGGGGAGGGGGTATGGGCCAATAGGAGGAGCTGCCTCGTATGGGCCAATATGAGCTGCCTCGTATGGGCCAATAGGAGCTGCCTCGTATGGGCCAATAGGAGCTGCCTCGTATGGGCCAATAGGAGCTGCCTCGTATGGGCCAATAGGAGCTGCCTCGTATGGGCCAATAGGAGCTGCCTCGTATGGGCCAATAGGAGCTGCCTCGTATGGGCCAATAGGAGCTGCCTCGTATGGGCCAATAGGAGCTGCCTCGTATGGGCCAATAGGAGCTGCCTCGTGTGGGCCAATAGGAGCTGCCTCGTATGGGCCAATAGGAGCTGCCTCGTATGGGCCAATAGGAGCTGCCTCGTATGGGCCAATAGGAGCTGCCTCGTATGGGCCAATAGGAGCTGCCTCGTATGGGCCAATAGGAGCTGCCTCGTATGGGCCAATAGGAGCTGCCTCGTATGGGCCAATAGGAGCTGCCTCGTATGGGCCAATAGGAGCTGCCTCGTATGGGCCAATAGGAGCTGCCTCGTATGGGCCAATAGGAGCTGCCTCGTATGGGCCAATAGGAGCTGCCTCGTATGGGCCAATAGGAGCTGCCTCGTATGGGCCAATAGGAGCTGCCTCGTATGGGCCAATAGGAGCTGCCTCGTATGGGCCAATAGGAGCTGCCTCGTATGGGCCAATAGGAGCTGCCTCGTATGGGCCAATAGGAGCTGCCTCGTATGGGCCAATAGGAGCTGCCTCGTATGGGCCAATAGGAGCTGCCTCGTATGGGCCAATAGGAGCTGCCTCGTATGGGCCAATAGGAGTTGCCTCGTATGGGCCAATAGGAGCTGCCTCGTGTAGACCAATAGGAGCTGCCTCGTATATGCCAATAGCAGCTGCCTCGTATGGGCCAATAGCAGCTGCCTCGTATGGGTCAATAGCAGCTGCCTCGTATGGGCCAATAGCAGCTGCCTCGTATGGGCCAATAGGAGCATTTGGCCATGAACACATTCAGAACACCTCGAGTGAGAGCAGCCACACCCAGCCAGTCTCTCTCACTCCAACATCTTACTCGCCAACATTGCCCCTCCCACTATACTGTTATAGTTCTTATTACACATGTTCTATATACCTATCTACATGTTTTATTTACCAGAACTATGCAAGTAAGCCGGTATTGTGTCCAAACAGTACAGTGGCCACCATACACTGCATGAAAAATCACACAGACGACGCTACGATTACGTCACCTCCCTCACCAAAATAGCTCCTCTTAACATTCTTCTGTTGCTGTTCTTACACTATATACACACACTATATATACCCATGTACATATGTGTTGCCCATAGCGAACCACTAAGCTAGTATGGTGAGCAAAACAAGAGTGGCAGCCACACACACACAATGAGGCTACCTCAATTCTCGCCCTCCCTCCCTCACCAAAATTCCTCCTTCCACAATACTACGCACAACGCTAATTATAACCACAATCCTACTATTATCACAATCCTGGTCACTAATTCCTGTAAATGAATAATTGATCACACATTTAGTTTGAAAAGGAACCTAAGAAATCATTTGAAGATTCCTAGATGGACGAAATAATGCTGTGGCTAGCGCTGTGAACATCGTGAACAGCATTGAATCACTGATATTTGAACATTGTACCCAGTCATTATCACACTCAGGCTCTTCTATAACACTATCATAGCTAAATAATACAAGTTACATATATATTTTGACATTATTAGGCGATGCTGTGGTCACACTGAACAGCAGTGCTGTGCACTCATGCTGCAAGCGCCAGCCTTGGTTGCTCACACACTACTGAGGCTTCCACATCCGGGAATGTGGACCACGATTTTTTTTAAAGATGGTGTCTGTTTACAAGAGCCCTGAGGAAGCTGATGTGAACCCCATGTAGCCGCGGGAGTTTTGAATGGAACGTGAAAAATACAAATACCCGGAGGCGCGTTGTGCAAACCAGACGTGAGCCTGCAGGCGCGTTGCGCAGTTTAAGGGATAATCAGGTAAAAATAGTCAGGTGGAAAAATAAATGGGAACAAAGACTAGAGTTATATTTGTGCTAGTTTCCCCAGATATATGTCCCATTTTCTTTCAATTTTGTTCCAGAGAAAACATCCGGTCAGTGGTAGCCAGATGCCAAATCGAGTCTCCAGAAGAAAAATTCACCCAGCGTCGCAGGGGTATCACGTGACCTGACGTCATCAATAGGGGCCCCCCTACCTACGAGTGACCCAGTGGGGTCAAGCATACAGAGGGGGTCAAGGTTCCTTACAAAGAACAAGTTGGATATTACTGTGTAGTAAGCCTTTTCTTGAATTTGCAAGAAACTGTGGGGTTCTTGGTCATGGTAGGCAATCCAAGGAACCAGGATAGCATGTGGGGGTTGGATATTTGGGGTTTAAATGGCTTCTGAGTCGTGTGTGTTTCATGGTGGGTAAATGTTCAATAATTGTCGTGCTTTTAACCTGAATGAGGGGGTCCTAGTTTACATTCTAGCCGTAAAATAAATTCCTTAGTATATTTCCTATGGAAAATGAGCTTTCAGTACTCTATATAAATTAAAAATGAGGTCAAGAAAGACATGTTTATATGTGTAGTGTTTTAGGTTGAAACTGTTTACCCAAGTCATTCCTGAGCTCTTGCACCATTTTCTGTAGCCAAACTAAAGATTTCATTTTCTGTGAAAGCAATAATAATAATTTAAATTTAATAATTGTCTGTGTGAGCCATTAATCATTTAGCCAGAGAATGTTTATCATATTGAAATCGTTCCCCAAACTAGAATCACATCATCACCATAGCAAAGCTTACATCACTATGTATAATTATAAAAAAAATCATCAATAGGGGATTTAATGAACAAACGGGATGTTTAAGGGTCAACTGCGATAAACTGTCATTATTTGAACATGCAGTCGGTTGGATTTTTTTGCAATACAAAACATAGCAATGCTGCATTTTCTATAGTTCTAAGCGCTTTATATTTATATTTGCAGAGGTTTGAATTTATTTTTAATATGGAAATATGCCACAAAACAAATGTTAACCTTTGAAATAAAAATTTAGAAAGCATTGGGTTAGAGTTATGCAATTTTTAGAATTATACACAATTTCCCCAGTTGCATCAGCCATTTTGTGTGGGGCAGAGTCCCAACTTCAATATCTTAACACTTGTAAAGATTAATTAACTCTTTAGTGTTCAATTAATAAAAGTTTAATTTCTTGTAAAATATATATATGTTCTGTATTAAGCTATATTTTTTGGCATCACAACAGATCACATATGTTATTGTCGAGGGTCCCAATATATTTGGAATTTCTATCATTGATATAATCACCGAAGCTACATATATATTTCTGAAATTCTATCCCCAAGATTCCGTAAGTACAATTATAACAGTTATCTCAACAATAGTATTTCTTAAGCCATTGGAATAAGGGACAGCATAAAGAAAACCGTCCTATGGCAGGTTATAATAACTTACGGAATCACCTACCTGCAGAAGCCGAAAAATCAGCCAAATAAACTCTTCTGAGCTTTTAGAAAAAAAAGCAGAAAGGATCATCAGGGCAAAATAGAGAGACCTCCGACAAGCCACCGGCTTCCTGCCCTCGTTGAAGCTACCTACTAGCATTAGCAGCCAGTCACGAAAATTAATAAATAAAAAAAAATCATGTTTTGTGCGGAACTGCCTACCCGCCAAGGCTGTAAAATTAATAAAAAATAAAAACACCTTCAAACTTAAATACACTCACACCTCTGAACCGGGAACAACTACCTCTCACACCCCTTCCCTTCCCCAGCAAATGTCCTACAGTCTTCCCGAAGCCACCCCACTCACGCATGAATCTACATGATTTCGCAAAACTATAATGTATCCAAAGGGAACACCGCTACCCAAATCCCTGGGCGCATATCAGCAATGATCTTGCAAAAAAACCAGCGTTGAATGTAATGAAACGCCATTTTCTGGGCGAGTCCCGGAGGCTCCCCGGAGCTATCCCAGGCTGATATGCTAATGTCAGACTTTGGCATCAGTCATGTGTATGGAGTTCTTAGGCCTACCGGGGACTACGGCCAGAACCGGGCCCCCTCAGAGAGGCAAGGGGAGCAATGGCCTATAGAAGCCCCCGTGTAGTTGGAAGCATTCTATGTCTGCCATCGACCGGAACAGGCACCCAGAAAGGTAAGCGCCCCAAAACAAACCCCTATTCTGGTTAAAATTGCTACCAAAAACCGAACTAGTGGATAGAACTCCCCAACCGAAAACAAGCAAACTAGTGTGACGTCACACACTGCCGCGCCGCTGTCTGCGCAGCTCCCCCCTCCCCGGGAGGGGGAAGGGGGAGCCCCAGACCCCCCGCGCCGGCTACCCACACCTCAGTTCTTGAGGCTGGATGTCAAAAACGCGAAAAACCGCCGACCGGAGGGAGGGAGGGATGCCGGGGAGCCTCCGGGACTCACCCAGAAAATGGCGTTTCATTACATTCAACGCTGGTTTTCTGGGGGGAGCCCCGTCGGCTCCCCGGAGCTAACTACCCACAGACAGAAAAAGAGGTACTTACCCGGGAGGCGGTCGTCGCTCACCCCTCAACTCGAAGCCGAGACAACTGGCTGCAACCGCCGACCCAAAGCAACACAGGCCCGACGAGGCCCAGGGACATTCACAAGGTAACGAGCAGCCAGGACCCTGTTCGACCGCCAAAATCCCCGCGCCCGAATATCAGACCAAAACATATTCCCAAAGATGGCAGCAAGAGCCGCGAACTTACGAACGTCATGGGCACGGGGATAGACCGCAGGCTGGCTGGACCTAATAACCCTGCGGACGACCTGAGAGACCCGAACCCGCGAACAGGGAAGAAGGGAAACCGGATCAACCCACAGCGCGTCCCCGGACACAGAAGCTGTGGCGCGCAAATAACGGCGAAGCGCCGCAACCGGACACAAAACATGATGCACCCCCGGCCTGACCAACCAAGCATCAACCACCCATGGACCCCTCCGGAATGCAGCAGTCTCATTCTTCGCCAGAAAAGAAGGAGACGGCTGCAAACGAACAAAACTATCACCACAACCAAAAGAGCAGAAACCCCTGAGCCGGAGGAGAGCATGAAGCTCCCCTACCCGACCCCCAGAGGCCAAAGCCAACAAGAAAAGTGCCTTGGAAAAACAATCCTGGACCGAAGGGGTCACAACGAAACGAGGAGATGAAAGGAAAGCGAGCACTCTGTCCAAAGACCAGGACGGCTCAGGCGACGCATGAGCAGGCCGGAGGTGAAACAATGCACGAGACAGCTTGCGAAACGGCGCAGACGTAACATCGATACCGAAAGCAAGCTGAAGCGGCTCCGCCAGCGCCGCACGATACGAGCGACAGTGTTAGGCATAAGATGACGGTCCTGAAACAACCACGAGAGGAAGGACAAGACCACCCGAACAGACAAGGAGCTAACACGACGAAGACGCAAAAAGAAACGGAAGGACCGCCAGGAAACTTCATACTGCCGCCAAGAAGAAGCCCTCAGGTGGGACACCAACAAGGAGGCCACCTGATCACCATAGAGATGATAGACTCGAGTCAAAAAAACCATACGCGAAGACTCGAGGAGAAGATCGAACCAGCTACGTGACGTACCGGTCCGATCTGCTGAAAGAGGCGGAGCCGCGGGAAAACCCTCGGGTTCGGACACCGAGCAACCAGCGCCTGAAACCAAGGCTGGGCCGGCCACCAAGGGGCCAGAAGGACAACTCTCCCCCGGTAAGTCTCTAAGCGAGTCAGGACCTGGAGCAACAGCCGAACCGGGGGAAAGAGGTACAGGAACCCCCACCTCAACCAGTCTAGCCGAAAGGCATCGACCCCGACGGCCTCGCAATCTGGGAAGGGCGCCACATAAACGGGAAGACGCCGCGACCACGCCGACGCGAAGAGGTCCACTTCGGGGCGCCCGAACGTCTGGCAAAGCCAACGGAAGGACTCGTCGTCGACCGTCCACTCCGTGGAGAGGGGAACGAAGCGAGACAGGGCGTCGGCCAAGACGTTGGACACGCCCCGTACGTGAACCGCCAGGAGAGCCAAACCCCAAGAACTCAGCAGACGAGTCACCCAAAGCGACCAACCCCAAAGAGACAAGGACCGCATCGAACCCCCGCGGTTCAGGCAATGAACCACCGGAGAGCAGTCCGAATGGAGCCGAATCGTCGATCCGCGGGCCACCCGAATCCTCCCCAGAGCAAACCACACTGCCGCGAACTCCCGCACCGTACTGTGAGCTCGACGGAAGGACGGATCCCAACGCCCCTGGCCGGCCTGGTGAGCACTGGTCACAAAACCCCAGCCGAGAGACGACGCAT
Source organism: Procambarus clarkii (assembly GCF_040958095.1). Classification (NCBI taxonomy): domain Eukaryota; kingdom Metazoa; phylum Arthropoda; class Malacostraca; order Decapoda; family Cambaridae; genus Procambarus; species Procambarus clarkii. The sequence continues at coordinate 24,795,316 of NC_091157.1, read as the reverse complement.
CCGTGTACACATCGAGCGAGGGCTCGAGTAGGCGCCAAGGCACAGAACCCCGAAAAACCCGAAGAGGAAGCCAGTGACGCAGCAACCGACGCAAGGCCCCCGGGGGTCGAACTCTGCGATCGCGAGAGAGGCGGAAGGGGGAACCCCGAAGGAACCAGAACAGCCGTCGAAGCCAAACCCGACCCGGCGGGTAGACCACCATCGCGAAGTTCAGGCTCCCGCACAGCCCCTCGAGCAACCGCCGGGTGACCCGAGGGCCCTCCAGAAACAGACGAAGGCGGGACCGCAGCCGCAGGAGAGACTCCAGAGGGAGAGACAAGGAGGCGGTTCGAGAGTCCCACACGAGACCCAGCCAAGTCCGAACCTGAGAGGGAACCAGATGGGACTTCCTCCAGTTCACCAAGAACTCGGCGAGCTGGGAAAGAACCAAATCCCTGGCTAGCAAGCAAGCTGACTGGCTGGGAGCCCAAACCAGCCAGTCGTCGAGGTAGGCCAACACCCGAACACCTAGGAGACGCAAACGAGCCACCACAACCCGTGTAAAGCGCGTGAACACGCGAGGTGCCAGGTTCAACCCGAACGGGAGACAACGAAAGCGGTAACTCAGACGCCCCACAACAAAACCGAGCCAGTCCCTGAACCGCGGATGAATCGGGACATGCCAATAAGCGTCCCGGAGGTCCAGGGACACCATCCAAGCTCCCGGCTCCAAGAGGAGCCGAACCTGAGACAGCGTAGTCATCCGAAAGGAGGGGCAATGAACCCAGGGGTTCAGACGGGACAAGTCCAGAATGAACCGCAGGTCCGCGCAGTCCCGTTTCGGAACCGGAAACAGACGGGAAACCCATCTGAGGGACGACGACGTTTCGACGACGCCCAAACGTACCCACTCCAAGACGACTCGACAGAGCGCAGGGGAAGAAACCTGCCCTGCCAGCCCCGACCCCCCAAAGGGGGGAGGGGCCACCCAACGCCACCGCAGGCTGCGAGACACGACCCGAAAGGCCCACGAATCGTGGGACCAGGCGCGGGCGAACAGCGCAAGCCGCCCCCCCATCGCCCCATCAAGGGGGCAAACCGCGAAAGGGCCGGCGACCCTTACGAGACCCAGAACCCCGCACAGCGCGAACACCGCGCCGACCAGACGAGGGAGGGTCCGCAGGAGGAGCCAACCCCAAACCTGACACCAGAGGCCTACCACGACGAGAGGAACCCCGAGCCCTGGTACGACCTTTCCGGGAAGACCCACCCCGGGACCCCCGGAAAACCAACAAGTCCGACATCGGACGACAAGCCGCCGACGCAGCCTGAATAAACTGCGCCACGGCCGACTCCCCAAACAGGAGAGGACAAAAAGGTGAAGAACGCCTAAGAGCCAGAGCCCAAGCAGATTCCACGGAGGAACCCAGCACCGCCTGCCGACACGCGAGACGGGAAGCATAGAACAGGGAAACCGCATCCCGCAAAATCGGCGTGAACAGCTTCAACAAGGCAGCCGACGAACGCGCAGCCGAGGACAAGGTGCCGGACCCCGGGACGGACCCAAGCGTCCCCACATCCTCCACGAGCCAATCCGAAGACAGCTCCAGGAGGGAACAGAACCGCAAGGCCGAACACAAAAGGCCCCGGGCGCGCAAGTCCTCCGCCACGAGCGCCGCCGAAAGGGAGGGAACCTGCACATGGAGCTGAATAACGCCCACATCGCGGGGAAGGGCAGGGGCAAACAAGCACTCATTCAGGTACTCAAGTTCACCCCCCAGGAAAACCTGAAGCACTGGGGAAGCTTCCCGCCACTCCAGCGTGCGGGAACGACAGAAGGAATGCCAGGAATCCAGACCAAACAAGGGGCAGTCTGCTAGCCAGGACGACTCCGGAACCTCGTAACGGAGTCAGAAAGGGAACGAAGTCCCAAACCTGAACGTGGACGGATCCATTTCCGAGGCATAATCCGGGTCACGCAGGAGGTAAGCTGCAAAGGCCGCTCGCACCACACCAGGTTGGATGCGATAAGCCGAAAACCTCCTGAAGGACGGAACCGACTTACCCGGGGGAACACGGAACCGAACCCGGGGAGGGGCCGACACCAAATCCAACTCGTACGCAGAGGGGGGAAAAGAAATCCCCACTCCTTGTAACAATAAGCCCCGCTCAGTGGGAAGAAAAACCCAGGCGGGGTCCAGCGGGGCCCAAGGCCCCCAAGTCAGCCCCTCCCCAGCCTCAAGGTCCGTCACCACAGGACCCGAGGCCGAGTCCTCTCCCCAAGCCCCGACCCCACAAGACAAGGACGGAGCAGCCGGAAAAGCTGGAGGAAGGGGGGCCCACTGGTCAGACCCTGAAGCTTCGGCCAGGAGACAAGACTCGAATGCCTCTGCCGCCCCCCCGGAAGGGGCAACCCCCGAAGCTGCCCGAGTCTCGAGATCAAGTAACCCCTGCTCCGACCCCGAAACCCTCAGACGCTTCGGGGCCGGAAGCAGGGGCGGGGGACCAGAACGAACAGAAGGGGAAGGACGAGGAGGTGCGGACTGAACCAGGATCGAAGCGACCCCCACCCCCAAGTCCGGGTCTCGAAAAGCAAAGCGGGGCAGCCCCGGGGCCTCCGGGGAAGCAACCAACCGAGCGCGTTGCAACAGACGAAACCTAGACTGCAACGCACGTGCCGCCTGTACCCGAATAGAATCATCAGAGGATTGGGTAAATTGAGTCACAAGCAAGCAGCAACACTCACAGGACTCAGGGTCGAAAGTATCACCGACCCAACAGGCAGCGTGGCAGAGGCAAAAACAATGAGGGTCACCCTGAGACAAGGGGACCGAGCAACCCTCAAACTCGCACACAGCGAGTGGGGACTCCGGGGTCACATCCATCGGACCCACGCGCCCCCTAGGGGATTCCCAGGGTCCTGAGCGTTTACTTTAAGAGGACTCGCGCTCAGGTAGTCCCAGGCAGGGTGCTGCAAACCGGCGCCCAAAACTACCAAGCAAACTTCTAAAGCTGAACCCCAGGGACGTGTACACTCACGGGGACCTAGCAGGGGGCGCCACCGAGGAGAACAGTGGAAGGGCTAAAACAAACTGAATAAAACGACAGAACCCCCCCACCAGGCTAAAACAAAAAGAAAAACAAAACCCCGCAAGAGGACAGCGAACCCCAAGGAACAGAGCCGGCCGCGATGTCGGGAATTACAAGCTGAGCAGCACCCTGCGCCCCTACCAGTGCAAACTGCCTCTTACCCGCCGGTAACAAGGGAGAACAGAACACCCAAGAGCCCAACAGGCGGCCGAAAAACCGAAAGGTAAAACGGACCAGCAGAGGCAGACCCCGAGGAGCCTGTGGAAGGTGGCCCCAAGCCCCAAGGGCAGTACTTACAGGGCACCTAGGGATGGCAGCCCTAGGCGCATGCAGCCCGAGTACTGAAGATAACTCCTGGCTCTCGCACCCACAAAACTAACACCACACGCAAAGCACAGTGCAGTAGCGACACCGGAGCCAGAGCACACGACCATCGCCTATAGCATCAGCCTCAAGAACTGAGGTGTGGGTAGCCAGCGCGGGGGGTCTGGGGCTCCCCCTTCCCCCTCCCGGGGAGGGGGGAGCTGCGCAGACAGCGGCGCGGCAGTGTGTGACATCACACTAGTTTGCTTGTTTTCGGTTGGGGAGTTCTATCCACTAGTTCGGTTTTTGGTAGCAATTTTAACCAGAATAGGGGTTTGTTTTGGGGCGCTTACCTTTCTGGGTGCCTGTTCCGGTCGATGGCAGACATAGAATGCTTCCAACTACACGGGGGCTTCTATAGGCCATTGCTCCCCTTGCCTCTCTGAGGGGGCCCGGTTCTGGCCGTGGTCCCCGGTAGGCCTAAGAACTCCATACACATGACTGATGCCAAAGTCTGACATTAGCATATCAGCCTGGGATAGCTCCGGGGAGCCGACGGGGCTCCCCCCAGAAAACTATTTAAAAATAATGAGTAAACTATGAACAAAATTAATAGTCATTATATTTTCTATATAAAATGCATCTTTAAAAAGAAGAAAAAGAATGTATTATAATGATTTTATAATAAACATTACATACATACTTTAGCCCATTCATAATATTATAACTTAATCAATCAGGGTTGGCTGGCGTGCTCATTCCTATTATCTATCTTTAAAAAATAAGAAATATAATATAACCATATAAAGTAATACACTCAACATCCTATCATCCAGACACCTCGGGCCCAACTATGATTGGATATGTAGTCGTGTCTGGATAAGTAGTCAAATTCTCCCCCAAGCACGAAAAATAATATCCTTATGTAAAAAAGTACGTAACAGTACATTGTTGTTTCACTAGATACTTCAAACAAAATGCCACTGAATACTGGTAATACAGCATCAGTGAATATGGGTACTCACCAAGTGTCCACATGTTTCTCTACATATTATAACAATTAATAATTATGATCGTGGAATGATGTGTTGAAGAGTATACAGTAGTGGTGTTAACTGGGGGTTGAGGCACAGATGTTGAGGGGAGGGTTCGGTTTTTGTTTGATTAGGTTAGGTTATGCTTGGTTAGCTTTGGTTAGGTTAGGTTTGCTTTGGTTTGGTTTGGTTAGGTTTGCTTTGGTTAGGTTTGCTTTGGTTCGGTTAGGTTTGCTTTGGTTAGGTTTGCTTTGGTTAGGTTAGGTTTGGTTAGGTTTGGTTAGGTTTGCTTTGGTTAGGTTTGCTTTGGTTAGGTTCGGTTAGGTTAGGTTCGGTTAGGTTAGGTTTGCTTTGCTTTGGTTAGGTTTGCTTTGGTTAGGTTTGCTTTGGTTAGGTTTGCTTTGGTTAGGTTAGGTTTGCTTTGGTTAGGTTAGGTTTGCTTTGGTTTAGGTTTGCTTTAGTTAGGTTAGGTTTGCTTTGGTCAAGTTGGGTTTGGTTAGGTTAGGTTGGGTTTGGTTAGGTTAGGTTGGGTTTGGTTAGGTTTGGTTAGGTTAGGTTAGGTTTGCTTTGGTTAGGTTTGCTTGGGTTAGGTTAGGTTTGGTTAGGTTTGCTTTGGTTAGGTTTCCTTTAGTTAGGTTCGCTTTAGTTAGGTTTGCTTTGGTTAGGTTTGCTTTGGTTAGGTTTGCTTTGGTTAGGTTTGCTTAGGTTAGCTTTGGTTTGGTTAGGTTTAGTTAACATTGGTTTGGCTGAGTTTGGTTAGGTAAGGTTGGGTTCGGTTTGGCTGGGTTCGGTTTGGTTTGGCTAGTTTAGCTTGGCTGGGTTTGGTTTGGTTTGGCTGGGTTTGGTTTGGCTTGGCTGGGCTGGGTTTGGTTTGGCTTGGCTAGGGTTTGGTTTGGCTTGGCTGGGTTTAGTTTGGCTTGGCTTGGATGGGTTTGGTTTGACTTGGCTGTTTTATGTTTGGTTTGGCATGGCTGGGTTATGTTTGGTTTGGCTTGGCTGGGTTATGTTTGGTTCGGCTTGGCTGGGTTATGTTTGGTTCTGCTTTGCTGGGTTATGTTTGGTTTGGTTAGGTTAAGATATACCAGTACAAACTTGTTTCATCGGCATTATAAATTTGGTCAAGAGAGAGAGAATCACAAACCCAAATTTATACACACATTCCTCTGCACGTCTATCGCACCACACATCCACCACCACCACACAGGAGACATTCCAGATTCATCTTCCTTTATAAGCTGAATGGTCTGATAATCGATCATCACAATATATTTTCTCTTGTCTTCACTGCTAATTGAAGCCCTAAACAACATATTTCCTGCATTTCCAAACGCAATAGTAGCAAGATGCAAAAAATATCCAATGATATATAACAGTGAGTGAGAGGTAGGGTTTTGTCGGCCGCGGGTAAACAAAAACAAACAGCGGCGCCACTAGCTACATCGGTGGCCGGCCACGGAACTACATAGGTGGTCACTGGTCGGATCTCAAACGATTAGATGGAATAAACAAATGACTGAGGTCCGGCAGTTAGGTCTGGGAGTGTACTTTTAATATCTGTGTGCTCTCATGTTGTATAGATACAAAGGTGAGAAAAATATTTTTAGTATATTTTCTCAAAGTTCTCTCTCTCGTTTTCCCCATCCTATTCTTTCCCTATGTTTATTTATCTCTCTCTCCATCCAATCCCACATTTTTCCTTATTCACTCTGGTGCAGAGCAACCTTCATGCAGGCCCTCGTTCAGTTCCCCAAGTCCGAACTATTGGACACGGCAAATTTCTTTAAATAGTGCAGTATCTTAGTTGACCCTCTAATTATAAAAATTATTTTAATCTTTTTAAGCTTCGAGTGCTAGTTCTCAAAAGGTTCTTAACCTCAGAGAGAGAGAAAATCTATTTTTGTCCATATTCGCACGGGATGTTGAGCAACCTTCTTGCAGACACCTCGTTCAGTTCCCAACATCCAAGCTATTGGACATAGTAGGTAGGTAGTAGGACGGCAGTCAGTGAGCAAGGGTAGGACGTGCGGTCCGCGAATTACTTCAATATTCTCGGGATATTTACGTACCAGTGAGCCCAAAACATAGTTTTTGGTCATATGAAAGGTACAGCAACGCAGTGATAACGCAACATAGTGAATTCTTATAACGTTTGATAAGAAAAAAATTGAAAAAGAACGAGATTGTGGCAAGACGGTGGCACCAGAGGCCGCGAAGGGAAGAGTTTGGACCACCACGTGGGAGGACCTCTGGCGGGGACGTCAACAACAATATCGGACATCGCTTCATAAATCGCCTAATTGTGCTGTGGGATGCTTACTCGGAGGTGAGTGCCTCTCAAAGTCAGTCATATAAGGTGTACAGTGTTTTTTTTTATATATAGTAATTAGCTTTGAACATAAGTTAATTAAAATACGAAAAAGTAGCTCAAGAGCCTCAGATTGGTACTAGCTTCTCACACCTGTGTGTTACATTACACCGCCACTGACTAGACCTACCCCCCCCCCCTCCTCCTCACCATAACACGCCAGTGTAAACACACACATGCACGCACGCACACACTGGTGACCGCTCACCCTCACTCACCCACCCTCACCCCTCACGTTCCCACGCCTTACACTGCCCCAAGACACCCCCCTACCCCTCCCCCTATACACAAACACCCCCACACTCAACACACACACACACACACACACTCCCCCTATACACAAACACCCCCGCACTCAACACACACACACACACACACACACACACACACACACACACACACACACACACACACACACACACACACACACACACACACGCACACATGCACACGCACACAACCTCTCTCTGTACCCTCCGGCACTAACCCGCACTAACCCACCCCCACACACCCTCTCCATCCCCCTCCCTCACTTCCACCTTCCACCTCTCCCCATATACTCACACACCTCCTCTCTCTGTCTCTCTCTCTCCTCTCTCTCTCTGTCTCTGTCTCTCTCTCTCTCTCTCTCTCTCTCTCTCTCTCTCTCTCTCTCTCTCTCTCTCTCTCTCTCTCTCTCTCTCTCACACACACACACTCATAGGGAAATCATGGAAGGGAGACGAACTCTGACTGCCAAACGCAGGACATTCACAACTGGAACAAACACAGAGGATGGGATGGAACAGGAAGCTTGGATGAAGGAAGTACTCCAGCAAATGCGGAATGAATTCAGTGAAGGACTGAGGGTAATGAGGGAGACAGTAGCCAACCTGCAAGATGATTAAGGGCAGCAAAGGAGGAGATAAGATACCTAAAGGAGACTCTTCCACAATACCAGGCACAAACCGTACCCCAGGGAGATGGGAATGCTACTGTGGAGGGGACCACTACAACCCAGATCTCATTTGCTGAAATGCTTAAAAAGAGCCCTGAAGCTAGGTCTGCGGTTAAGGAAGTTGCCATGGAAGTGGCTTCCTCTCAGGAAGCAGCTAGATGTACTAGCCGGCTGATAGAGAGAAATAGAGCAGTAGTAGTAGCAGGCATTAAAGAACAAACAGGGACCAGACCAAAGGAGCGGAGAGACAAGGACAAAACATGATTAAAGAGATCCTTAAAGAGGTAAGGATGGAGGGAGCTGAGCGAAATGTTGAAAAGGTTTTCAGGCTTGGAAAGTACAACAAGGACAGAGACCGAATGATAAAGGTGGTTTTCATGAGCGAAATCGCGAAAGAGGAACTGCTAGCAAGGAAGTGTTGTCTAAAAGGTGTAGAGAAGTTAAAGAAAATATTCCTGCAGAGGGATATGACAAGGGAAGAGAGAATACGGACAGCAGACGCGAGGAAGGAGCGCAGGGAGAGAGAAGGAAATCAGAGTACCACAACCCAGAACCCTACAATCCCAGAGGGAAGTGGAGAACCCTCCTCAAACAGTGCAACAGCCACAGGGATTGGGGCACCACCCCCACATTCTACCCAACAGACACCAACCTGCCCCATCCCCTGTCAGCCCCCCACTAAGTACCCACCTAGGGCACCCTCCCCCCCACCCACCCCCTCCCCCTACTCACCCCCCTTCACACCCTCACCCCTCTCCCCAGGACCTCCCTTCTCCCCCATCCCCCATGCCCTCCCTTCTCCCACATGCCTTCCCGTCTCTCCCACCCCCATGCCCTCCCTTCCCCCCCTCCCCCTAAGCCCCCCACTCTCCCCCACCCCACCTAAGTCTTCCCCACTCCCCCACTCCCCTAAACCCTCCCCTCTTCCTCACCCACCTCAGCCCTCCCTTTTCCCCCACGCCCTCCACCCCTTTCTCTCCCCCCAAGCCCCCCCTTATCCCCTATCCCCCACAGCCTCTCCTCCCCATGCTTCCCCAACCCTCCCTCTCTTACCCACCCCCTGTACCCTCCCCCTCTTATCCACCCCTGTACCCTCCCCCTCTTATCCAACCCCTGTACCCTCCCCCTCTCCCCCACCACCCCAAGCCCTCCCTCCTCCACCAATCCCCCTGTGCCAGGTCCCCCAGCTCCACTCACCCCAGATCCCAAAGGTCCCCCCCAGAAAAGAAGCAGAAGAGAGTCAGTTTCAGGGTGATGTACTCGAACATAGATGGGATCACAAGCAAGACAAGTGAACTAAGGGAAAGAGCACAAGAAGTTAACCCAGATGTAATCGGACTCACTGAAACAAAACTCTCTGGAATCATAACGAATGCCGTGTTTCCCCAGGAGTATACAGTAATAAGGAAAGAGAGGGAAGGTAGGGGAGGAGGAGGAGTGGCCCTACTCATGAGAAGGGAATGGAGTTTTAAGGAGATGGCCATCCCGGGCTGTGAGGAGTTCAGAGACTACATAGCAGGCACCATAACAATGGGAGGACCAAGAATAGTAGTAGCAGTAATATACAACCCTCCACCAAATGACAGGAGACCCAGTCAAGAGTATGATAACAACAACAAGGCAGTTAACACTATAATTGAGAGGGCAGCCTCTGCTGCCTGTAGAAATAGATCCCACCTGCTCATCATGGGCGACTTCAATCACGAAAAGATTGACTGGGAGAACAAGGAACCGCATGGAGGCGAGGATACGTGGAGAGCCAAACTATTGGAGGTGGTGACAAGCAACTTTTTAACCCAGCATGTCGGAGAACCCACAAGGATGAGAGGCAATGACGAACCAGCGAGACTCGACCTAGTCTTCACTCTGAACGACTCCGACATAAGAGAAATCGGTTTTGAGGACCCAGTAGGAATGAGCGACCACAGTGTACTGGTGTTTGAGTACTTGATTGAAGAAGGGTTATGAACTCGAGGAGGGATACCGAAACCAAAAGGTTAGCATACCGAAAGGGAAACTATGAGGGGATAAGAAAATTCCTAACAGATATAGCATGGGAAATAGAGCTCAGGGGAAAGACGGCCCAAGATATGATGGATTACATTACGCAGAAGTGCAAGGACGCAGCAAACAAGTTTGTCCCAGTCCAAAAGGAAAACAGAGAAATGAAGATGAGAAACCCATGGTTTAATCAAAGATGTAGGCTAGATAAGCAGCAAAGTAAAAGGGCATGGAGAAACTATAGGAATAACAGGACACTGGAGAGCAGAGAAAGATACCAGAATGCCAGGAATGAATATGTCAGGATGAGAAGAGAGGCAGAAAGACAATACGAAAATGACATCGCAAGCAAGGCAAAGACTCAGCCTAAATTGTTGCATAGCCACATTAGGAGAAAAACAACAGTAAAGGAACAGGTTATGAGATTAAGGATAGGGCGGAAGGATTCACTACAAATGACAAGGAAGTGTGTGAGGAATTGAATAAGAAATTCCAGGAGGTCTTCACCTTAGAGCAAGGAGAAATTCCAGAGGTAAGTGAGGAATAGCTAACCAGGAACCACTGGAAGAGTTTGAGATTACCAGTGGGGAAGTAAGGAAGTGTTTACTAGAGTTGGACGTGACGAAGGCTATAGGCCCAGATGGAATCTCCCCTTGGGTTCTAAGGAAGGAGCAAGAGAACTGAGCCTACCACTCTCCATAGTGTATAACAAATCACTGGCAACAGGGGAACTGCCAGATATTTGGAAAGCAGCTAACGTAGTCTCGATATACAAGAAAGGGGATAGACAGGAGGCACTGAACTACAGGCCAGTGTCCCTAACCTGCATACCATGCAAGCTGATGGAGAAGATTGTGCGAAAAAAACTAGTGGAGCATCTGGAGCGAAGGAACTTTGTAACACAGCATCAACATGGGTTCAGGGATGGCAGGTCCTGCCTCACAGGGTTACTTGAATTCTACGACCAGGCAACAAAAATAAGGCAAGAAAGAGAAGGGTGGGCAGACTGCATATTTTTGGATTGTCAGAAAGCCTTTGATACAGTGCCACACAAGAGGCTAGTGCGAAAGTTGGAGATGCAGGCTGGAGTGAGAGGGAAGGTACTCCGGTGGATAGAGGAGTACCTAAGCAACAGGAGACAACGAGTCTGTGTGAGGGGTGAGGTCTCAGATTGGCGAGACGTCACAAGTGGAGTCCCGCAGGGGTCAGTCCTTGGACCTATACTGTTTCTGGTATATGTAAATGATCTCCCAGAGGGTATAGATTCGTTCCTCTCAATGTTTGCCGACGATGCAAAATTATGAGGAGGATTGAAACAGGATGATAGTAGGAGGCTACAAGATGACCTGGATAGACTGAGTGAATGGTCCAACAAATGGCTGTGGAAGTTCAACCCGAGTAAATGCAAAGTAATGAAACTAGGCAGTGGAAACAGGAGGCCAGGCACAGGATACAGAATAGGAGATGAAGTACTTAATGAAACAGACAGAGAGAAAGATCTAGGAGTTGATATCACACCAAACCTGTCTCCTGAAGCCCACATAAAGAGAATAACGTCTGCGGCATATGCGAGGCTGGCTAACATCAGAACGGCGTTCAGGAACTGTGTAAGGAATCATTCAGAATCTTGTACACCACATATGTAAGACCAATCCTGGAGTATGCGGCCCAGCATGGAGCCCGTACCTTGCCAAGCACAAGACGAAGCTGGAAAAAGTCCAAAGGTATGCTACTAGACTAGTCCCAGAACTAAGAGGCATGAGTTATGAGGAAAGACTGCGGGAAATGCACCTTACGACACTGGAAGACAGAAGAGTAAGGGGGGACATGATCACAACCTACAAAATCCTCAGGGGAATCGACCGGGTAAACAAGGATGAACTATTCAACACTGGTGGGACGCGAACAAGGGGACACAGGTGGAAGCTGAGTACCCAAATGAGCCACAGAGACATTAGAAAGAACTTTTTCAGTGTCAGAGTAGTTAGTAAATGGAATGCATTAGGAAGTGATGTGGTGGAGGCTGACTCCATACACAGTTTCAAATGTAGATATGATAGAGCCCAATAGGCTCAGGAATCTGTACACCAGTTGATTGACGGTTGAGAGGCGGGACCAAAGAGCCAGAGCTCAACCCCCGCAAGCACAATTAGGGGAGTACAATTAGGTGAGTACATAGCAAATTTTACTAAATGAGGCAATGTCTCCCCCCCCCCCCCAACCAACTAATTTAGGCAGAAACTAAGCAATTGCAATCCATCCCGCCGGCGACCCGCCAGTGACTGTTGGAAAAATGTTTTGTTCTTACAAGCATTATGACCTCTGAGTATTTGTTCGCCCCCCCCCCCCCCCAAAAAAAAAATACTGTTCAAGAAAATACGGGCTTATTTATACCAATTTATGGATATAAAAAGAAAAAATAACTCGACATTTTTACAAGTTTTATTTACATAAATAAATAAGTCTCTATGCCTTTTTGTCATCTTAGTAAATAATTGGTTGATGGACATACGAAATGCCGCATCTGCAAATAGAGCACTTTCTCACAGATACGAGACAAATACCGCACGTTACCATATATCTGCAGGGCAGCAGTATGACACTCAATGTATTAAAGTACACCTTACACAAAATATCATCGACCTGAGACATTGGCAGAGATGGGTTCATCACGGTTTCGACACGGGATGCCGCATCAAAGTCTGTGGCCTCTTCGTCAGTTTCGATAGCAGGCCCACAAGCGTCCACATCCATTTCATAAGCGACAATAGTCGTCCAGTATACTTCTTAGAGTACAAAAATAGTTAAAGGGAATCTTTCAACACTGTTCTTAACTAAAATTTTGTGTCATTAAGTAAGAAAAAAAATAGTCAAGGACACTCTTCGGGACACCAAAGTTACTCTGATACATCAAAACACACAATCAAAGACATCAAAATACAACTCTCGTTCTCAAAAATTGTTCTCAGTGACATCAAAAAGTTATTCTCAGTCATCAAAGTTAATCTTGGAATCATCAAGTTACTCTCAGAGCCATCAAGGTTATTCTCAGTCATCAAAGGTAATCTCAAAGTCACCTTCGTTCATCAAAATTGTTTTTTCTAAGACATCTTCGTTCATCAAAGTTATTATTTAACTTCGCCTTCGTTCATCGAAAGTTATTCTCAGAGCCAACAAAAGTTAATCTTAAAGACCTCAAAATACTACTTATGTCCTCAAAAGTCATTCTCAGAGTCATCAAAAGTTAGTCTCAGTCATCAAAGTTGTTCTATAAGATATTAAAGTTATTTCTTAGTCATCAAAAGTTATTCTCAGTCACCTTCCTTCATCAAAGCTGTTCTCTAAAGACATCAATATTGTTCTCCGAGACATCTTCAAGCATTAAATAACACTCCCAAACGTAACTAGTTCGGCTTTTCATATCAAACTTATACTTCTGTTAAATATATTTTCCAAGTCACTTTATCTGAAAACTCTTCTCTGAACATCCCTGCATAACCCCCACCTAACATAGCTTACCCAAACTTAACCTAAACTTACCTAACCTATGCTAAACTTAACTAACCTAACCTAAGCTAGCTTAACCAACTTAACCTAACTTACCCAAACCTAACTTAACTAACCTAACCTAACCTAACTTAACTAAACCTAACCTATCCTAACTTACCCAAACCTAACCCAATATAACCTAACCTAACTTAACTTAACTAGCCTAACCTATCATAACTAATCGAACCTACCTAACTTAACCGAACCTACCTAACTTGCCCAAACTGAACTTAACTAGCCTAACATAACTTAACCCTTAAATTGTGCATCGCATCATATGATGCTTTGGAGTACCATGCACGATTTGAAAAGCCTGCGGGTATAGGGGGTCCCCATACGCTGCCCAGGGGCTATAGTAACAGCCGCCATTTGAAAAAATCCAGCTCACGCTACTATCGCGTGGGAGGCCTCAGTTACCCAGCAGCCCCCATGTCGAGCACACGGCCGGACGCTTCTCGGGCACGCCCCACACAATCACTCACCCAAGAGCAAATAACCAGTGAATTATTTTCCGTTGGTGAGGAAAGTGACTTTGATGACTCTGATATTTGTAAAGACTACACACAATTGACCGATGATGATAGCACGGACAGTGAAAATGAGATACAGCCTCCTCCTACCTCGACTCCTATACGCTCACCCATGCCACCTCGCCCAGTGTCTACCCCAATTCATCCTCGACCACACAGTTCCTGTGCTTATTTACAGTCTGAGGATATGTTCGGTGACGAGTCAGAGGAAGGTGACTCTTTTTCTGGTTTTAGTGAAGTGGATTCAGAACATAGTGTTACCGAGCCTGGTGCCAGTGCCAGTACCAGTGGTGATACTGGGCGAGATTTTGTCACATCAGCAGCATCTCGCCCAGCCAAGCGCCACCGCATGGAACAACATGAGGCACCAAGAGCCTCATGTTCACGTGCCTCTCCCTCATGTGCATGTAGCGGCCGTACTGTGCGTAGACAGGCTTCAGCTCCTGGTCCACAGGGTGCATCGCTTCCTCGCCGTAGTGCCCCTGTTGCGTCCCCTGCGTCTCGCAGGACACCAGGTGTATTAGTGTGGAGAGATGGTGCTGGGTTTATTCCCCGAATTCCTGCCTTTGATAATAAAGACGTTGGGATTACAGAGCTTTTCCCTGATAATGGAGAGGATATGAGCGAATGTGATTATTTTACAGCATTCTATGATGAGCCCTCATGGAATATATTGTACACCAAACAAACCTTTATGCGGCTCATCTCATTAGAAGGGAGAGAACAGAATTTTCACGATTGCAACGTTGGAAAACCACCAATGTAGGTGAAATGTGTTTCTAGCGATATGTATGTTGATGAAACACTGTATCAAACACGCTCTCACAGATTACTGGAGCAAAGATCTGACTATTCCAACACCTTTCTTCGGGAAATATATGTCACGAGACAGATTTCAGAAACTCCTCAGGTGTCTGCATTTTGCAAGTAATGAGGACCAAACAGAGGATGATAGACTTTGGTGAGTGAGGCACTGTATGAATGAAGTGATTGGAAAATTCAAGAGATTTTTACGTACCAGCACAGAAGCGGGTGATTGATGAATCCCTAGTACTTTTCAAAGGACGTGTTTCATTCAAACGGTATATTCCCTCCAAATGAAACAGATTTGGATTGAAATTCTTTGTACTGTGTGACTGTGAAACTGGTATACATGTTACACATGATTCCTGTATTCAGCTAGCGATGTAGGACATTCCGGTAACGACGAACATGGTTTCTCTGGTAGTGTGGTGATTGGATGAGCAAGGGCCACATCCTATACACAGATAATTACTATACAAGTCCATTGCTATGTAATGATCTGGTTCTCAGATCATTGGTTCTCCCTTCTCCCCTCCTTTCCTTGTCCCCTCCTTCCTTCTCCCTTTCTCCCCTCCCCTTGCTCGTCATTCGTCTCCTCTTCCCCCCCCCCCCCACCCTCTGTTGCCCATTTGTCAGGGGCCAAGAGGTTGACCCGAGGGTGGCCCTGATACCTTTGGCTTCCCCCACTCAACTCCTCCCCACTCAGATTTCCCTCTCCATTTCCCTCACAATTCCCTCTCCCCAGTCCCTTCCCCATACCAGGTGAGTCAAATGTCCCTACTCTTTATCTTGGAGGAGACAGGCTTGAACATATACCCTATTCGATTCCCATATAGGCACAATGGATATCTACTGAGGACATGAATCAAGTGCACAATACCTTAAAATCGCACAGAGGCCAAGATGTTGATGGCTGCCCTCAGCCCCTTGGATGCGGGCTTGCGGCCCTTATTCCACACACTCCCTAGACACCATACCGAAATTGTTTTACCAGCTTATTGCTGGAAAGGATTACTCCTCCCACCATCTAGTACAGCCCCAGGGCTCCACCCATTATTTTGGCAATGGCCAACCATTTAACACTTAGGCCTGAGGTCTGGCTCTCTAGGGCCAATAAGGACTTTGCCCTTATCTACCGCCAATCACCTTCCATGATCTGCCGTGGAAGGCTACATGAATTCCTGAAGATTGAGTCAGCTCTCTCCAGCTATAGAAGGGGACAAGGCGCCTCTATGGAGACCAGTGCACCTGTGAACAATGTTTACCACACTGATAAATTATGTTGAAGCCTGTCTCCTCCAAGATAAAGAGTAGGGACATTTGACTCACCTGGTATGGGGAAGGGACCGGGGAGAGGGAATTGAGAGGGAGATGGAGAGGGAAATCTGAGTGGGGAGGAGTTGAGTGGGGGAAGCCAAAGGTATCAGGGCCACCCTCAGGTCAACCTCTTGGCCCTGACAAATGGGCGACAGGAGGGGGAGGGGGGGAAAGAGGAGGAGACGAATGACGGGCAAGGGGAGGGGAGAAAGGGAGAAGGAGGGGGGGGGAGACGGGAGAAGGAAAGGATGGGAGGAGGGAAGGATCGGTGATAGACACATTCAGATGTGGTGGGACGGGAAGGTGGTGGCAGTGTTTAATAAGATTTATTATTTTTTTATAAATTAATAAACCTTGTCCTTGATGTATCTTCCTCATTTAAGGGAGCATCTTCGTCAAAAAAAATGCAAAAATGAAAACTCGTTCAATTTCAATCAAACTTTTTTGGCAAGTTCTATATGAAAAGTGTTTCACCTGGTCCAAGTTTCAGCATCATAGCATAAATAAAAAGGGAGAAAAAAATATTGAAGTAGTTGTGAAAATTATGCCAAAATGGTCAAAATCGATTATCAATCAAAAGTGTCAACTGAAATCATAGCTATGACTCTTTGCAATCACAATAGCATATATTAAACAAATATTATAATTAGTTTAATTGGAAAAAAACTTTTAAGAAGAAAAAAAAAAAAAAAAATCGGGCAATTTGCATCAAACTTACACACCTGACTGTACGAATGCCTATCTGTAAGGATGCCATTTTTGGAGAAAATTGGTTGATGTCAACCTCAGCCACAGATTTTAGAACCTTAGACTTTATTCTTTTTTTTTTTCAATTGACACAAGCGTTTACAAAACTGATTCATTTTTTATTCAATTTACATGAAACTTACACAGTATATGTGGAGGGCATGTCTCTACATTTGCTTGTTTTCATTTTTCTCTAAGTTCATTTATTGATTTTATAATAGCAATAAACATGCAATATTTGCATAATTTTGGGGGGGAACTTTGAACATTTGTATTAGGAAAACTAAAGATGGTTTGGAAATTCTAAAACACACAATCCTTTATTATATGCTAATGTGTCAGAAAAGTGTCACAGAATAATTATATCTGAAACGTGTGTTCTGAAGTGTAGACTTGAAAATGTGTAAAAAACGTTGAAAAAAAATCTCCCTTTCTATTTATGCTGCAGTACAGAAACTTGGGACAATTTCAGTACTTTTCATATACAACTTGTCAAATAATATTGGTTGACATTGAACAACTTTTCCAACACCACCCTAATGCCCCCTTAATATTCCTCTTATATTCGTGGCTGTCTAGTGAGGGGTCATACTGGACTGTAACAGTGTTAACCCTTGTGTTGCTCAGGGCTAATTAGCATTTGTCACCCACAGGTGCATACCAAAAAAAAATAAAAAATAATTTTTTCTTCTTAATCTGTTAATTTGTGTTCTCTGTTTATGGGAAAAATAATAAAAAAATCGTGAGTCTAGTGAGTCTAGACAGTAAATCGTGGTCACACAGTCAGCAGACCATGCTACCTCCCTCCCCACCAAGATTACTCCTCCCACTATAGCGCTAATTATCACAACAATCCTGCTATTATCAGAATCCTAGTAATTTTTACAGTCAGGGGTCTTCTGTAATAATATCAAAGCTAAATCATAGCATGAACATGTATATTATGGCACTTTTAGGCGATGCTGTGGTCACAAGCTGAACAGCAGTGCTGCGAGCTCATGCTGCATGCGTCAGGCTTGGTGGCTCACTCAATACCGAGACCCTCACACCCCAACCCGTTCTCGCAAATTTAATAAGTCAATATTGACTTATTATATATGTGCATAGGTGACATACTTAACATAATAGATACCCTTAAAAAGATTCATAGAAAACACCGACCTTACCTAACCTTGTTAGTATCTTAAGATAAGCATCTTATTGCTTCGTAATTACAATTATTACCTAACCTATAATAGGTATAGGTTAAGTATTAATTGTAATTACGAAGCAATAAGATGCTTATCTTAAGATACTAACAAGGTTAGGTAAGGTCGGTGTTTTCTATGAATCTTTTTAAGGGTATCTATTATGTTTAGTATATCACCTATGCACGTAGTTAATAAGTCAATATTGACTTATTAAATTTGCGAGAACGAGTTGACACATCATATGATGGGTTGAGTGACTTGCTATAAATTGTGTATCCCATCTTATGATGTATTGGAGTACTATGCAAGATTTAAACGGCCTGCAGATACACGGACGGGGTTCACCTCACCTTCATCAGGGCTCTTGTAAACAGACGCCATTTTTTTTTTAAATCGTGGGCCAAATTCCCGGGTGTGCAACTCGTTCTCGCAACTTAAGGGTTAAGCTGGGGTATTGAGTGAAGAGAGAAAGTGAATTACAACAGGGATAGCGCTCAGAACGATTACGAGAGTACAGGGTTATTACAGCTAGTTAGGTTCTTGATTGAAAATAGAACCGGGTTGGTTGGCACAGTAAAGGCACGAAGAAGGGAAATGCCAGTATTTGGCAGTGGACATGCAGTTGAGTGCCAGGTACGGAAATGTGATCAAATATTCTCGGTACGGTGGAAAGACAAGAGAGAAGTGAACCTGCTGACAACCATTCATGAGGGTACAATGTTGAACAGTGACAAGGTACACCATGTAACGAGAGAACCAGTATATAAGCCAGATTGTGTTCTTGACTACAATCTCAACATGCGTTTGATTGATAAGGCTGACATGATGATTGGCACTATCGAGTGTGTGCGGAAAACACTGACGTGGATGAAAAAGGTGTTTTTCCATCTTGTTGACATGAGCATGTTGAACTGCTATAATTTGTATCTGGTGAAAACTGGACGTAAACCTAATTTCCGTTCATTTGCTTTTACACTTGCAACACAGATATTAGCAAAGTTTAGTCAAGAAGTCCCTGGCATACGAAGACCACTCATGAACCCAGTGTTGCAGCATGCTGCAACACCCAGGCTTGCTCACATACATGCCTTTCAGCAACACAGACTAAAGAATTTGCCAGCAGGTGGAAAGCGTGCAATAGGCCAACGTGCATGCCTAGTATGTAAAACAACAAAACGAAGAACAACCGAAACGTAAAATGGTGTAAACATGGTGTGAAGGGTGTAGAGTTGCACTGTGTGCTATCGACTGCTTCAACGACTACCACTCCCAAGATTTCTAAATGTGCAATAATAGTGCAAAAACCTGTACATAGTACATGCTAGTGTGTACATATAAAATAGTGAACATTGTGATTACTGTACATAATATAATGCCGTAATGTAAAACGTTTGTGTGCAAACGTGTATACTCGATGTATGCAACATATATTGACAATAACTGTCAAGTAACATTATGTGCAACACAATTAGTGACTAATATTGCAAAGAATACACGCCTAGACACTGTAAATAATGACGCGAAAATAAAATCGTGGCAACTCTGGCTGCTTGAAAACCGCGCGCGACGTCTCCAGGATGCACTGTGCATGAGCCAACATGCAAACTGTGACGTCATCAGCCATCTTCTCGGCTCAATTACGTCGGCGGTAAGTAAAATTGAATTCCCCCCCCCCCCCCCCCGTGATCAGGGAACACGACTTAACAGGTTAGGAAGAAGAAAAAAAGATTTTTTTTTTTTTGTATGCGCCTGTGGGTGTCAAATGATATATAGCCATGCGCCATTTAAAGGTTAACTGAACCTACCTAACCTAACCTATTCCAACTTACCCAAACCTAACCTAATTTAACTAAACCTAACCTAACACAACTTAATCTAACATAACTTAACTAGCCTAACCTAACATAACCGAACCTACCTAACCTACCCAAACCTAACCTAACTTAACTAAAACCTAACTAGCCTAACATAACTTACTTGACCGAACCTACCTAACTTAACTAACCAAACCTAACTTAACTAACCTAACATAATCTAACTTAACTAAACCTAATCTAACCCAACCCAACCTAACCTTTCCTACCTAATATAACTTACCTAACCGAACCTACCTGACCTAACCTACCCTAACATAACTTACCTAACCTATGTAACTTACCTAATTTACCCAAACCTAACTTAATCTGACTTACCTAATCTAACTTACCCAAACCTAACCTAACCTAAAACCAGACCTAACCCTAACATGGCTAAGTCCAAATTTACCAAATATATCCCAATTTATCCATATTTAAGACATTTTCTACCAAATTTACCCAATTTTGCCTATCATAGCATGGCTAATGCCCAATTTGTCCCCTCACCCCCCCCCCAAGTTTCACCTATTCCATATACTGCAAATTTAAGGTGCATTTCCAATATGCAATCCAATATTCTTGGCTGTTTTTTATTTTTTAGTTATAAATTTTTGTTAAGTATTGTATTTTATATTCTTAGAAAAGTGTTTGTTTGGATTTGATAGGACCCAACTACAGAGCACCACTTGGTTTCCGAACTTTAGTTATCCGAAACTTCCAGTTTCCCAATTGGGGTTGGGGAGTCATGCTACACGAACAAAGTTCGGGTAGGAAGTGGTCCGCCAAGCGTCGCGCCGGCCCGTGGTGATGGGTGGGAGATGGTCCAGTTTGCCCACTGCCCGTGTTGGGCACCACTACTCTAGAGTGTCTTCTACCCTGTGATTTCACAGATTCACGGCCTATTATTCCTGTTATTTTGATTTGTCATGAGGCTGGAGAGTTCATTCTGTGATTTTGTTTTACATATTTGTACAATCAAGAAACACCTGTGCACCATGTTGGCTCCAAATGTATGCATTGCGTCAATGATTGCCGACTGGTGGGTGGATAGATGGGAGCTTAGGTGGGAGGCAGTATGAGAGAGAAGGGGAGAATTAGTGAGAAAGGGAGGGGAAGGTAGGCAGGAAGGAAGTAGTGAGGGGGGGATGGAAGAATTAGGGAGGGAGGGAGAGAAAGTCAGGCAAGCAGGCAGGCAGGCAGGCAGGCAGGCAGGCAGGCAGGCAGAGGGAGGGAGGCAGGCAGGCAGGCCTTTCCCTCCCTCCCTAATTCTCCCTCACTACTTTTCTCCTAGCATCTCTCCCTACCTTCCCCCTCTCCCTTTCTCACTAATTCTCCCCCCCTCTCCCACTATTTCTCCTCTCTCACTAATTCCCCCCCCCCCCCGCCTCTGTTGGTGGAGTGGTGAGGGAGGCAGTAAGGCAACCCGTTCTCACACAAGACAGCACATATATGACTTAATGCTTAAAGTCAATATGTTGAATGTGATTTAGTACATATGTGATATATTTCCAGTTAATTTTTTTACCAAGGCCCAAACTCTTCCTCACGTACCAATTTACGTCTCACAGTACCCGTCCATCAACGTAGATAGCAGAATAGTCGTGATTGGTTCAATTATAAGGACAATTGTAGTTTTCAGGTCCCACATGGGTTGTGAAATTTACCTACTATTGTCCATGCTCTTAGAATATTACAGATCAGCTACATCCTATTGAAGGCTCGTAGTTTTGTTTTGAGAAATATTAGTTGTTCTTAGTAAATTATAATAAGCACTATAAATTATTGCATAGAATAATAGTGCTTCACCAATCAATAATATATACCATAGTTTGCGCTTTAAAAATCTTTAAAGAATGTTTTGTAGGAACGCTAACAGAAAACGATGTTATGTTGGAATGTTTATGGGGTAAACTACTGCAAACTTGGGGATCACTTCAACCCACAGGAAGGGTATGGGGTCCAATACCATCCACTGGATGTGTATGGCGTCCACTACCACCGACAGGATGGGTATGGGGCTCACAACCACCCACAGAATAAGTATGGGGTCCAATACCACCCACTGGAGGAGTATGGCGTCCACTATCACCCACAGGATGGGTATGGGGCTCCAACCACCCACATAATAAGTATGGGGTCCAATAACACCCACTGGATGTGTATGGCGTCCATTGCCGCCCACAGGATGAGTATAGGGTCCAGTATCGCCCACAGGATTAGTATATAGGGTCCACTGCCGCCCACAGGGTCGGTAAAGGGTCCACTGCCGCCCACAGGGTCGGTAAAGGGTCCACTACCGCCCACAGGGTTGGTAGGGGATCAACTGCCGCCCACAGGGTCGGTATGGGATCCACTGCCACCCACAGGGTCGGTATGGAGTCCACTGCCACCCACAGGGTCGGTATGGGGTCCACTACTGCCCACAGGGTCGGTAGGGTGTCCACAGGGTCGGTAGTGGTCCACTACCGCCCACAGGGTTAGTAGGGGGTTCACTGCCGCCCACAGGGTCGGTAGGGGTCCACTGCCGCCCACAGGGTCGGCAGGGGCCCACTACCGCCCACGGGTAGTAGGGGTTCACGGTCGTGGTCTAGTAGGGGGGTCCACTCCGCCCCCACAGGGACTACCGCCCATAGTGTTTGTATAGTGTCCACTACCGCCCATAGTGTTATTATGGGGTCCACTACCCCTCATAGTGTCGGTATGGGGGTCCATTACTACCCACAGGGGTCTATTTTTTTCTGTATAGCAGAGGTGGCAATACTGCTTTTCCAGTCTCATTTGTTGTTCAATGTAAAATATTTGTTGCTCGACTTGCAACAATTTATATATATATAAATATTATATATATATATATATATATATATATATATATTATATATATATATATATATATATATATATATATATATATATATATATATATAGTATAGTGCCTTTGCAATAATGTACCAATGTGTGTATTTGTTATATTGTATTGTTGAAATACATTGTTCACATGAAATACATGTGAAATATTGTTGAAAACATCTTGATGACTTATTAAACCAAAATTATTTATTAGTCAGAAGAAAGACAAAAACGCGACATATATGTTAAACCTCTACCAGACAAATATTTTAAGTAAAACCGAAGATATTTGTAGTGTTATATAAGGGGCAGTTTTCATTGCTCGTCGAGCTCGAAAACCGCAGCATTCATCTCAGAACCATGCCTATTTCACGCAGATTCCTTAATAAACGTAAGAGTTTTATATGTCACAAGAAAGATAGAAATATAAGCTTCATTCTAAATACCTTACCATGGGCATATTTAAATTTAAAGCGAAGATACGTGTACTTTTATAATAGCCGAGCTCCGACCCCGGACAGATTGATCGACTGAGCAACTCTCTCTCAGATCAATGTTTATTTCACGTAAATTCGTTAATAAACATAAATGTTATATATGTCTTAAGGAAGATAGAAATAAGAGCTTCATTTTAAATACATTACAATATACATATTTATAGCTCAAGTGAAGAAACATATGTTTTTATAGTAGCGCTCAGTAGCTTGTCGGGCATGGAGTGCAGACGCCTACGCACTTGCCGATATACTGTATTGTATAATTAACAAAGATACGCTAATAAAGCCTAAAATCTTATATGCTTGCAGAAAGACTGAGATATGAACATTATTATGATTGCACCAAATGAAATATATCATGTTCGAAAACAAAGATATATCAATTTTAAATTAAGTTTCGACTCTTGCTCGGGTGAGAGAGATGGGGGCGACTCTCGCCCCATCTATTGGAGATTCTGTCCACTACAGACCCAAAGCTACTCAAACCCTCCTAGCATTATTTAAGTAATGAAGTAATATGGTATATTTACTCACTTTAATGTGGGTGCTGAATGCAGAACATGAGAAAACATATATTTACTCCAAACTAATATACTGTCTCCACTCGATCATCCGGACTATATGGGAAGGACCCCCAGCCGGATTATCACATTTTTCGGATAATGGTACTTTTTCACCTACGAGTCCAAAAGTGACAATTTCCAACTACTTTTATACTACAAACAACATAATTTGAATTGCCTTGCCACATATAATTATTAAATATTCAACTAGAAACCTCAACTTACCTTGTTGGTGTTCGTCTTCTTGATTGATGCCACACATCTTGAAGTTAAGAATTCTTAACAATTTACGTAACCTATACTAACACAACACTAAAATTAACACTTAAAATTACTGTACAGTTCATTAAGCAAAGTTAGTTTTGACTGCCAGCTGCTGAAGCCTCACTGGTTGAAGGCATTTGGGTTGCCTGTGAGGCCTCGCTTGTTAAAGGCGCTTGCATGTGCCTCACTTGTTGAAGCGCTTGCATGCCCTCACTTGTTGAAGGCTCTTGGCTTGCCTGTGACGCCTCATTTGTTGAAGGCGCTTGGCTTGCGCCTCACTTGTTGAAGGCATTTGGCTTGCTTGTGACGCCTCACTTGTTGAAGGTGCTTGCTTGCTTGCGCATCACTTGTTAAAGGCTCTTGGCTTGCCTGTGGCGCCTCACTTGTTGAAGGCATTTCGCTGCCTGTGACGCCTCACTGGTTGAACAACACATAACTTGTCTTTAATTGCTAGGACAACCTTCTTCCTCTTAACACCTCCAGAATGATTGATGCTGCTACCAGACATAGTCTTGGCCAAAAATGTTCAAAGTTACTATGAAAATAAAAAAGTTATTTAAAAAAATATTTCACTAATGGAGCAGCACTGTGACGCCGCACTGGTTGAAGTGCGGCGTCCAAAAGTACACGTAGTGAAGTGTGGTGCCACTACACCACAGTCTCCGTGGTGTAGTGGTAAGACACTCGCCTGGCGTTCCGCGAGCGCTATGTCATGGGTTCGTATCCTGGCCGGGGAGGATTTACTGGGCGCAATTCCTTAACTGTAGCCTCTGTTTAACGCAACAGTAAAATGTGTACTTGGATGAAAAAACGATTCTTCGCGGCAGGGATCGTATTCCAGGGACCATAGGATTAAGGACCTGCCCGAAACGCTACGCGTACTAGTGGCTGTACAAGAATGTAACAACTCTTGTATATATCTCAAAAAAAAAGAGAAAAAAAAAAAAAAAAAAAAAAATGTATAACAGTAACTTGTCTTTAATTGTCAGGACAACTTTCTTTCTCTTAACACCTCCAGAACGATTGATGCTGCTACCAGACATAATCTTGGCCGAAAATGTTCAAAGTTACTATGAAAATAAAAAAGTTATTTAAAAAAATATTTCACTAATGGCGCAGCACTGTGTATAACACGAGGGACGGATGCACATGGGTTGACCAGTGTTGGACAGGTCCACTTGGGGTGGGGCAGCTATAGCGCATTACGTAGGCCGCCAGGAGGAAAAAAACTCACAATATTTTTGAAGGAAACTTCAGCCTGTGCACATTAATTTTAGGAAACTTATTTATTTGTTATTACATAATTACTAGTACTTATTTCATTTGTTTTTGGCTATGATTAAGTGTTCTAAAATTAATGGTAATTCCTGTACCTAGGTGGTCCCTTCCGACGCACCCCTCCCACCCTCCCGACACCACCCACCCACCCCACCCCTTCCTCCACCATGCGTCTAGAGCCACAGACGGGATTAATACGGTATGACCGAATATTCATCCGGCCAAACCAGCTTTTATCCGGTTCCTGTGGCCATTTTGGCCGGATATTGTGATAACTTTATCCGATCACGATTTTGGCCGTATAAGGGCGTTTTCCAGATGTTTGAATCCTGGATAATCGCGGGGTTACAGTAATTTCATTATGAAATAAGTAAATAAGTAGCATCAAAGGAAGTCGACGGTCCAAGCGTCAATGTTGTGGAGCGACTTATCCAAGATATATCGTTGTTTGGAAAGTGTTGGCATATCCAGTTGTCGCACTTCTCTGCACAAATTATCACAAATTTAAATTATAATGTTAACAAGTAGAATACGTATTTTTAATAAAATCAAACATAACTAGCCAGAAAACATTTAACATTTATTAAAAAATATATGTTTGGAAGTTAAATCGACTTCATAGGACAATAGTTTTGTTATATATACTTGTTATTCGTTGACATGTGTTCGCTACATAAACTACCATGTACTGTACTTATGTAAAATCTCCCATGTCTCTTCGCTCATCTCACCGAACCCTACAGGCTCTGTGATATATTGTTTAATTAATTGAGATTCACAAATAAAGCTTGTAATTGTATATGTTATCAATAAGGCAGAGCTTAGTTTAGTTCATTTATTATGCACCCCATACCCATCCTATGGGCGATAGTGGAGTGTTACAGAGGCACATAATGGGCTCAGGGACTGAGCCCCACAATTCATATAGCCAAGCAAGTTATAATCTTGATAAGCTAGTTACAAAAGTCAATGCACATTGTCACATCAACAATGGGCTCGAGACCGACCACAAGTACAGTTTATATTTTAAGCAACTGACATATATGGAGGGCTAGTATCACAATTTATATGTTTATCCTACACATAACCCCCTCTCCCCCATCCAATGGGCAGCGGTGGATAGGTTACAATCAAGTCGTTTTTTGCGTTTCATTCAGAGATTAGATCTTATTGGGTGAGGAAAGATATTCATATTTTAAAGAAGGCTTTTTGGCTGATGCTCTCCAATGATGGAAAATATACAACCTTTTGAAAATCAATGTTAGTTTGATCTAGATATTGTAATTAACGAAAGTATTTATGTCATCAGAAAGGTAGAAATATAGGCTACATTTAAAATCCTTTGTCATATATATAACTGAAGTGAAAACGAAGATATATGCATTTTGATAGTTACTTGATGGCTAGCTCTGAGTGTGAAGCCCTGCACACCAGCCAATAAATTGTATAATTAGTTTCCATATATTTTAATTAATCTTAAAAATCTATATGTCAGAAGAAAGGAAGATGTAGCCGTTAATGTGGCAACATTTAAAAATATATACAGTATCTCTTAAGTTAAATAAATAATACCACCTTATCGCCGGTGTCCGGACACATGAAAACTACCTAGATACCAGTATCCAGCCAGGCGGGGATCACAGGCTGCACAATACTGATAAATTATGTAAATGCATTACTTGTGGTCGATCTCGAACCCATTTATGATGTGACGACTTATAGTGAATTTTGTAACTAGCTCATGAAGATTGTAACTTGCTTAGCCAAATGAATTGTGGGGTTCGGTCCATTCATTTTCTTTCTTTATTATGCACCCCATATACACATCCCATGGGCGGTGGTGTAAAGGATTACAGAGGCACATAATCGGTTCAGGAACTGAACCTTCTAGTTCGTTTAGCTAAGTAAATAACAATCTTTTGACGCTAGTTACAAAATTATTAATGTACACATACTTATGCATACATGTACATATTCATACGTATACATATATACATACACATACATATTTAATCACCCACACAAATACACACATCAGTAATCTTTTGTGTCACAAGTGATTCAACAAGAGGCTCACAACAGTCACTATACAAGGCACTTTACATCTATGAGGAGTCGCACAGTTACTAGTCTTGCTCCACACCCACCCAACTGGGCGGCAGCTTTACAGTTACCTGGTGTTATTCTTCACCTACGTCTTTTTCTGGTTAATCCCTATTTACATTATGCAGTTCAGGTTTCGTCGCCATACTATAGTTTTTAGTTTATTTAATTTATCACATAATGGGTTCAGGGACTGAACACACAATTTATTTATCTAAGCAAGTTACAATCTTGAGGAGCTAGCCACAAAATTCATAACACATCGTCACATCAACAACATGTGTTCAAGATCTACCACAAGTACAGTTTCTAAATTAAGCAAATGCCATATGTGGAGAGCTAGTGTCACAATTGATATGTTTGTACTGCACATTTCCACAGTAGTTTGCTTGGGTTCTTTTAATTATCTTAGATATCATTGAAGAGAACCTCCTAGGTACTATACTGTACATATACTGGTAAGAAGTATAATAATCCTGAGAAATCGTGTAAATTATGTTGTACGAGTGCTTCCAGTTAACATAGTTCATTTGTGTGCGCGTGCTTGAAGAGGAAATTTTATCCACCCCCCCCCCCCATTGTAAATATTTGTGGGTTTCAGACCATACGGCCGCGGCTTACCCTCGCCTCGGTCGAGGGTAAGAACACTGGACTGGATGTATATACCCAGTATTACAAGTAAACATTAGCAATGACAATTATGGAAAGCTCCTTCACCTATACATAGACAAGAGACTGAACTTCAGCACCCACATACAACACATAAGGGGATGCTCTGAGAGAGAGAGGGAGAGTAAAAATATCCACTGAGGTCTGATTAAGTCCTTTTGGTGACCTTAATCATTAGGACGTTCAGTGATTAACACAAAATGAAGCATATTCAGATGGTATATTGATCTTGGTGCACAAATACTTTTTCCAAAGGAATCGCAAAACATAATTAACCCTTAAACCGCGCATATCATATATATATATATGATATCAGTGACAAAACCAAAACCGCGCACATCATTTATATATGTTTTCGTGTCTATCGCTATAATCTAAACGCCCCACCTGGGATAGGGGCAGCTATAGTACAGCCACGACTGATAGTTGCCAGATGCCACCTAGAAAAAAAATCCAGGCCAACATTTTTGGGTGTTACAGCGTCAGTATTGAGCAAGCCACCAAGGCTGGCACCCGCAGCACGAGCTCACAGCACCGCTGTTCAGCTTTTGACCACAGCATCGCCTACAATACCATAATATACGTGATACTGCTATTATTTAGCAATGATAGTATTATAGATGACCCCTGACTGTGATAAAACTGACCAGAATTCTGATAATAGCAGGATTGTGGTGATATTTAGCGCTGTGCTCCATGGTGGGAGGTTATCTTGAGGTTATCTTGAGATGATTTCGGGGCTTTAGTGTCCCCGCAGCCCGGTCCTCGACCAGGCCTCCACCCCCAGGAAGCAGCCTGTGACAGCTGACTAACTCCCAGGTACCTATTTACTGCTAGGTAACAGGGGCATTCTGGGTGAAAGAAACTTTGCCCATTTGTTTCTGCCTCGTGCGGGAATCGAACCCGCGCCACAGAATTACGAGTCCTGCGCGCTATCCACCAGGCTACGAGGCCCCACTGGGGAGGAGGAGGAGTAAAGCTGTGGGAGGGAGGGTTGTGGCATTGTCTTCTGACTGTGTATGGCCACCTTTTATTGACTGCACTCACCATACCAGCTTAGTGGTTCGCTATGGTGAACACAAATGTAGCTACTTATATATAACGTGTGTATAGAGTGTGATCACAGCAAGAGGAGTAGGTTGGGAACCACCATTTTGGTGATTGAGGTGCGTCGTCTGTACGACTTGTCATTTTGTTTACTGGTGGCCACTATGGTCTTTGGGCACCATACCAGCTTATTTGTACAGGTATGGTGAATAAAACAGGTAGATACTTATATATAATGTGTGTATATAATGTAATAACACCACAAACAATATTGTAGGAGGAGAATTATTAGTGCGTCTGGCCTTGAGGGTGGCCGCCACCAGCTGACTGTGTGAGTAGCTACGTCTTCCTGTCTTTACTCACTATACAAGCTTAGATGTGCAGTTATGGTGAACAAAACATGTAAATAATAATAATAATAATAATAATTTTTATTTAGGTAAGGTACATACATAAAGAGATTTTACAAAGTTTGTTGGCTTTATAGATAGAGCTAGTACATACAATGCCTAAAGCCACTCTTACGCAAAGCGTTTCGGGCAGGAAAAACATTAATGACTAAAGCTTAAAACTAATGGGTAAAAAGAATAAGATGTGTTGAGTACAAATAAAAATAGAGGTAAAAGAGGGGGGAACATTGTTGAAAAAGCAGCACAAATACAATTACAAATTATTACAGAAAATTACATTCAAACAGCGTTGATTTGAAAAACAAAAAAACACAAAAAAAACATACATGGGTTGACAACAGAGGGGTAAGGTGGGTTACAGGGAATTTATTAGGTATAGCTTCGTTTTTAACTTAAACTGGTTGAGAGAGGTACAATCTTTAACATGGTTGGGAAGGTCATTCCACATTCTGGGCCCCTTGATTTGTAGAGAATCTACCTTATACTTATATATAATATAATACGTTATATATAATACTTATATATAACGTCTGTGTATAGTGAATAAATGCAAAAACAGTATTTTGGGAGGAGAATGAGGGCGAGTGAGGTGTTGTTGAGGGAGCGAGTGGCTGGCTGGTGTGTGGCGGTCACTCCTCATTGCTTTTTAACTCACAAGACCAACTTAGTGGTTCGTTATGGTGAACAAAACATGCAAATACATATATATAACCTGTGTATACAGTGTAACAACAGCAAAACTATTTGTTTATTGTTTTATGAACATAATAATTGAATCACTAATATGCACACCATAATTTTGAGTACAGCGATGGTTCACACATTTTATTATATAAATATATCACAATTCACTGTATGAAATAATATTACTGCAAAAAACTAAGAAAAAATCAATCAGGCAACTGCCGCCTCCGCTCGAGCGGAGTAGACCTCGTCTGGCGAAGGCTCTGTCAACGCCCTTTTTTTTGCCAGACTTCCCTACAATTTTTTTGTTATTTTTTCCGTAATCAGGGAACAAAAATGAACACTTCTATAAGACGAAAGAATTTTTTGGATTTTTTTTTTTTGTTGCGCCTGTGGGTGTTAATTCCATTTGGGCCCCTAGCGGTTTGAGGGTTAAACACAACTGTACCGTACAGTGTTATATATTTATTTCAGTTTGAACAATTTTTAACATTAAAGGATAAATCCTTTAATTGGTTGAAATTGGTTTTAACATTCGAAATCTAATTTGTTGATGTTAAATATTATAAGGTTCAAATTTATTAAGATACATACTTTAAAAACTATTTCTATTTGAAATTTAAATAACATAAAAGAGTACAGAATATAACAAATACCGACTATATAAAAGACCCGACACTTGCAGCACTTAATTATGCTATTGTAACACATTGAAAGTAATAACATTATTTGATTCAGCAAAGCATTTGGTAAAGTTATAATAATAATAATAATAATAATAATAATAATGTATTAATTAAGTATTTTAAATTAGAATTCACAACTTGCTAGCGCACAAGAAACAAATCCACAAATCATCATTACATTCTGTAACACCTACACATGATCCATGGTTCCAAATATTGCAACGGTCACAGCATAAAATCAGCTTCAAATCATTTGGCTTTCTGCAAATGCAGTACACTTCCATCGAGAATGACCGGATGATTCGTTTTCTTCTCAGTGTCTGAGCTGCAGGGAATGAGATGAGACACTTTCCTTTAAAGTTCTCTTGAAGAAGATGTCTCATTCTGCACATCATACGAGGGTCACCGGATCTACACCACTTGCAAGTGATGCAGCAAACGCCACAGCATACACCCCACTCATACGTGAGTCCCTGTGTCTGCTGACATTCATTATATTGCATATCAGCTTATCATCCTGGCAATTAGCAAGAGCACACAAGATAACTGCAGTAGATTTGGATGGTAATTTATGCCTGGTGTTGTATATGTTAATTTGTCCAGTTACTCCAATGTTGGAAACGTTGATGGTTGGTGACCCAGTGACAACCATCAACTTGGATAATTTGAATAAATTCACCAATTGTAACTGGCCAGGAGAGGTCCCGCTACAACGCTGGGTCATGAAGGCCTTCTACGCTTGGCACAGTTTCATGAGGTCACATGCAGATTTTATATGACGGTCAGAGAGCTGTACATTTGTTCCAATGTTCATTATCTCGTCATCTGTTAAATAATTTAACCTTGTTGAATGTGAAGCACTGTTATCACTCTCCTTATTGTTGCATTGGTGTGAGGAGTGGCAGTGATTGGTGCAGTTTATTTTTTTTTAAAAAGCGACATATATTTGTACTGCAGATACCAGTACAGTTGCACCGTTTCTTTATATATTTTATACTTGGATTAGCAAGGCGAGACGCTTCTCTTAACGTGATACTGTTGGTATCAAATAGAAATAGTTTTTAAAGTATGTATCTTAATAAATTTGAACCTTATATTATTTAACATCAACAAATTAGATTTCGAATGTTAAAACCAATTTCAACCAATTAAAGAATTTATCCTTTAATGTTAAAAATTGTTAAAACTGAAATAAATATATAACACTGTACGGTACAGTTGTGTTTGCCTGCCACAGCCTGCCACAGTCTTGAGAGCACGGAGCCTCTCTCTACATTGGGGACCTAGTCTGGCTAAAACATTGCGGTACAGTAGAACCTCAAGACCAAGGTATTTGTATCTGGTAACATAGTCGAGCAGAGAGCCATCATCCAACTGCATTTTGCGAATGGCCCCACCCCGTCTGGGTGGGTGTCGGTTAAGGATCTTTGTTTTCTCTACTGAGATGACTAAGCATAGTTCGTGACATGTGTACAATACAGAGTTCAGAACATTTTGGGTGTTGGTATACCCATTGGTGTGGATCAGTATATCATCCACATAGCTAATGATGTGTTTGCTGGACCTTCTAATTACTAGGTTTAAAAGTGCATTGATTAACACATTGAACAAAGTACGACTGAGGACACCTCCCTGTGGAGTGCCAAGTTCAAAATCTCTCATTACACGCCTATGCCCTTGGAACAGTACAGATGACTTCCTGTTGGATAGATAGCCTCTTATCCACCGTAGAAGCCATCCTCCAATATTCATTTTAGCAACTTCTCTCAGAATGACGTGTGGGTTAGCAATGTCAAAGGCTGACTTAAGATTTAGGAAAGTGGTACATGACCTATCAGTATGCAGCGGTGAGGAATGTGGTAATACAGTGATGTACACTCTTTCCATGCGTAAAGTCATATATCTGGGGAGACAACATATTATTAATTTTGTAAAGGAGACGGTTGAGAACCATCCTCTCAAGACACTTATATAGATAACTAGTGAGGGAGATTGGGCGAAAAGCACTCTGCTGGTGAGGTTTAGGAATGGGAATAACAACACTGTTGGTCCATGACTTAGGAAGCTCCCCAGTTACATAGCTCATATTATACAATTCAAGCAAGGGATTCCCTGGAACTAGCAGAAGCATACGCAGTATGCCGTAAGTAACTCCATCCTCCCTGGGTGATGTAGCTTTGCCTTTATGTAGAGCAGAGTCTAGTTCGTATTCAGTAAAAAGCATGTCACAGTCATCCTCTTGATGAAGCATGCAGTCAAGGAGCCTTGCCGTATCAGCATATCTATTATTTAATTCATTCTGTGAGGGTAGAGGAAGACTGTCAAAGCTGGAAGTCGTGGTCCAAGCATCAACAAGCTCATTTGCTCTGTGCAGAGGATTAGGGTACGAGATCTCTGCATCATTTTTCCCATTGACCTTGTTGATATCCTTCCATGACCAACTTAGTGGCGTGTGAGAATTGAGACCACGGACAAAAGTTTCCCAGTCTGTCTGCCTCAGCTCCACCATACGTTCCCTGGCCTTAGCCAGAGCCGCTTGAAAGAGCTTAAGCATTTCAGCAGTGCGGGTCCTTCTATAAACTAGTCCAATTATTCTGGCAGTGCGTTTTAGTGCATGCAATTTAGAATCATTATAATAAGCATAATTGCTATGACCAGTGTAATTTGGGTTACGTGGCCTGGACGATGGATCAAGTGATTCTATAAACTGATCGATAGTACCTGTGAGCTCATTGTTAAAATCTACAACTGATGAAGGC
The DNA here is from genome assembly GCF_040958095.1 of Procambarus clarkii. NCBI lineage: Eukaryota > Metazoa > Arthropoda > Malacostraca > Decapoda > Cambaridae > Procambarus > Procambarus clarkii. The sequence goes on along the minus strand of NC_091157.1, from coordinate 24,761,807 downwards.
TCAGATGAACTGCACCAATCTGACACATGAGATTGTCTCGATTGTCTCGCAACAAGATTGTCTCGTTGATCGATGGGCACAGCCAGCCTCTTCCCCTTGAACACTCCGCTGGGGAGGATAGAGCTGCCAATGCTTACAGTGGCTAATATGGCCAGATGATCAGACGCCATATCTGGCACTATTGACGAGGCACACACGGTGTGGGAGACGTTGAAACCGAGACATAGATCAAGAATACCTCCGTAGATATTCATCGGTTCAAGTCACCCACAACCTGTGCATCATCGTGACTACCTAATAGTGACACCAGTTGGTTGCCGTTACGATTACTGAACTGCGAATTACCCATATTCCTATGCCTAGCGTTATAATCACCTATAACGATGGTAGGTTCAGTCTGAATACAGATAGGAAGGTCAGCATAATTAAAGTTACAAGGAGTCGATTATTTAGTACATAGTTGTTTTTCTCTTAAACTGGATGATAGAGGGGATCTTTAACGTGATTGGGAATACATACATACACACATACATACATGCGTACATACATACATACATACATACATGCATGCATACATACATACATACAATCCATACATGCGTACATACATACATACACACATACATGCATACATACATGCATACATACATGCATACATACACACATACATACATCCATACATATATGCATACATGCATGCATACATGCATGCATACACGTCCAGTCAGCATATAGCTATTTCGGGACAAAATCTAATACAGTTTATATTGGTGAGACGCCACTGTGATGAGTTTAAATATCACAGGAACTGTAGGTTAATGTGTGTCATAAGTGAGGTTAGATGAGGCATCTACAAGCATCAGCTGGAGGCTGATGGAGTGTTGTGGAGGCTGCTGGTACTATGCCCAATGTTGGAGGGTGGATTTGACTCTCCCACCCTCCCTCCCTCCCTCCCCACATTGACCGCAGTACGTCTAAGGTTACTTTCCACTCTCGCTTACCAAGGGTATAACCCCCCCCCCCAACACACACACATGCATCAGATTCTTAACTTACAATATTTATGATTTACCAATTCATGTTACTACACTGACTCTCAATTTCACAATATTGTATAAACTTTGATGAATCGCTAGTCTATGGGTCATCCAATAATGTTAGCAGACGTCTAAATGTTACCACTGCTAGGCTTAGGCTCGGCTACAAGTACCTCTGGGAGTTTGTGACATCTGATGTAGATTTGACTAAATGTAAACTCTGTCAGCAGAACTATTCGCATACTTTGCGTCATTATATAATGGAATGTGAAAAAATTGCGGAATTTAAAGATATCAACATCAATAGTGTCCATGAAATGTGTAAGTACATCATTCATAATGATGTGCTCCCCGAAATCTTAGCGAAGTATCCAAAATTTGCTTACTGTAGGTAATGCATGCACATGACTGTAAAGCTGCCGCCCAGTTGGGTAAGTGTGCAGCACATGACTGTAAAGCTGCCGCCCAGTTGGGTGGGTGTGGAGCACATGACTGTAAAGCTGCCACCCAGTTGGGTAGGTGTGGAGCAAGACTAGTAACTGTGCAACTCCTCATAGATGTAAAGTGCCTTGTATAGTGACTGTTGTGAGCCTCTTGTTGAATTACTTGTGACACAAAAGATTACTGATGTGTGTATTTGTGTGGGTGATTAAATATGTATGTGTATGTATATATGTATACGTATGAATATGTACATGTATGCATAAGTATGTGTACATTAATAATTTTGTAACTAGCGTCAAAAGATTGTTATTTGCTTAGCTAAACGAACTAGAAGGTTCAGTTCCTGAACCGATTATGTGCCTCTGTAATCCTTTACACCACTGCCCACGGGATGTGTATTATGGGGTGCATAATAAAGAAAGAAAATGAATGGACCGAACCCCACAATTCATTTAGCTAAGCAAGTTACAATCTTTATGAGCTAGTTACAAAATTCACTATAAGTCGTCACATCATAAATGGGTTCGAGATGGACCACAAGTAGTGCATTACATAATTTATCAGTATTGTGCAGCCTGTGATCCCCGCCTGGCTGGATACCTGATACCTAGGTAGTTTTCATGTGTCCGGACACCGGCGATAAGGTGGTACAGTATATGGAAACTAATTATACAATTTATTGGCTGGTGTGCAGGGCTTCACACTCTCAGAGCTAGCCATCAAGTAACTATCAAAATGCATATATCTTCGTTTTCACTTCAGTTATATATATGACAAAGGATTTTAAATGTAGCCTATATTTCTACCTTTCTGATGACAAATACTTTCGTTAATTACAATATCTAGATCAAACTAACATTGATTTTCAAAAGGTTGTATATTTTCCATCAATGGAGAGCATCAGCCAAGAAGCCTTCTTTAAAATATGAATATCTTTCCTCGCCCAATAAGATCTAATCTCTGAATAAAACGCAAAAAACGACTTGATTGTAACCTATCCACCGCTGCCCATTGGATGGGGGAGAGGGGGTTATGTGTAGGATAAACATATCAATTGTGACACTAGCCCTCCATATATGTCAGTTGCTTAAATTATAAACTGTACTTGTGGTCGGTCTCGAGCCCATTGTTGATGTGACAATGTGCATTGACTTTTGTAACTAGCTTATCAAGATTATAACTTGCTTGGCTATATGAATTGTGGGGCTCAGCCCCTGAGCTCATTATGTGCCTCTGTAACACTCCACTATCGCCCAGAGGATGGGTATGGGGAGCATAATAAATGAACTAAACTAAGCTCTGTCTTTTTGATAACATATACAATTACAAGCTTTATTTGTGAAGCTCAATTAATTAAACAATATATCACAGAGCCTGTAGGGTTCGGTGAGATGAGCGAAGAGACATGGGAGATTTTACATAAGTACAGTACATGGTAGTTTAAGTAGCGAACGCATGTCAACGAATAACGAGTATATATAACAAAACTATTGTCCTATGAAGTCAATTTAATTTCCAAACATATATTTTTTAATAAATGTTAAATGTTTTCTGGCTAGTTATGTTTGATTTTATTAAAAATACGTATTCTACTTGTTAACATTATAATTTAAATTTGTGATAATTTGTGCAGAGAAGTGCGATAACTGGATATGCCAACAAACACTTTCCAAACAACGATATATCTTGGATAAGTAGCTCCACAACATTGACGCTTGGACCGTCGACCTCCTTTGATGCTACTTATATACTTATTTCATAATGAAATTATATTAGTTTTAAGTAAATATATGTTTTCTCATGTTCTGCATTCAGCACCCACATTATAGTGAGTAAATATACCATATTACTTCATTACTTAAATAATGCTAGGAGGTTTTGAATAGCTTTGGGTCTGTAGTGGACAGAATCTCCAATAGGTGGGGCGAGAGTCGCCCCCATCTCTCTCACCCGAGCAAGAGTCGAAACTTAATTTAAAATTGATATATCTTTGTTCTCGAACATGATATATTTCATTTGGTGCAATCATAATAATGTTCATATCTCGGTCTTTCTGGAGGCATATAAGATTTTAGGCTTTATTAGCGTATCTTTGTTAATTATACAATACAGTATATCGGCAAGTGCGTAGGCGTCTGCACTCCATGCCCGACAAGCTACTGAGCGCTACTATAAAAACATATGTATCTTCACTTGAGCTATAAATATGTATATTGTAATGTATTTAAAATGAAGCTCTTATTTCTATCTTCCTTAAGACATATATAACATTTATGTTTATTAACAAATTTACGTGAAATAAACATTGATCTGAGAGAGTTGCTCAGTCGATCAATCTGTCCGGGGTCGGAGCTCGGCTATTATAAAAGTACACGTATCTTCGCTTTAAATTTAAATATACCCATGGTAAGGTATTTAAAATGAAGCTTATATTTCTATCTTTCTTGTGACATATAAAACTCTTACGTTTATTAAGGAATCTGCGTGAAATAGGCATGGTTCTGAGATGAATGAGGCGGTTTTCGAGCTCGATGAGCAACGAAAACTGCCCCTTATATAACACTACAAATATCTTCGGTTTTACTTAAAATATTTGTCTGGTAGAGGTTTAACATATATGTCGCGTTTTTGTCTTTCTTCTGACTAATAAATAATTTTGGTTTAATAAGTCAAGATGTTTTCAACAATATTTCACATGTATTTCATGTGAACAATGTATTTCAACAATACAATATAACAAATACACACATTGGTACATTATTGCAAAGGCACTATACTATATACATACATACATATTATCTATATATATATATATATATATATATATATATATATATATATATATATATATATATATATATATATATATATATATATATATTTGTTGCAAGTCGAGCAACAAATATTTTACATTGAACAACAAATGAAACTGGAAAAGCAGTATTGCCACCTCTGCTATACAGAAAAAAATAGACCCCAGGCACACCCTGTGGGTAGTAATGGACCCCCATACCGACACTATGAGGGGTAGTGGACCCCATAACAACACTATGGGCGGTAGTGGATACTATACAAACACTATGGGCGGTAGTTGACTTCATAGCGACCCTGTGGGCGGTAGTGGACCCCCTGCCGACCCTGTGGGCGGCAGTGGACCCCCTACCGACCCTGTGGGCGGCAGTGGACCCCCCTACTAACCTTGTGGGCGGTAGTAGACCCCTACCGACCCTGTGGACGCCCTACCGACCCTGTCTGCGGTAGTGGACCCCATACCGACCCTGTGGGTGGCAGTGGACTCCATACCGACCCTGTGGGTGGCAGTGGACCCTGTGGGTGGTAGTGAACCCCTACCAACCCTGTGGGCGGCAGTTGACCCCTACCAACCCTGTGGCCGGTAGTGGACCCTTTACCGACCCTGTGGGTGGCAGTGGACTCTATATACTAATCCTGTGGGCGATACTGGACCCTATACTCATCCTGTGGGCGGCAATGGACGCCATACACATCCAGTGGGTGTTATTGGACCCCATACTTATTCTGTGGGTGGTTGGAGCCCCATACCCATCCTGTGGGTGATAGTGGACGCCATACTCCTCCTGTGGGTGGTATTGGACCCCATACTTATTCTGTGGGTGGTTGTGAGCCCCATACCCATCCTGTCGGTGGTAGTGGACGCCATACATATCCAGTGGATGGTATTGGACCCCATACCTTTCCTGTGGGTTGAAGTGATCCCCAAGTTTGCAGTAGTTTACCCCATAAACATTCCAACAAAACATCGTTTTCTGTTAGCGTTCCTACAAAACATTCTTTAAAGATTTTTAAAGCGCAAACTATGGTATATAATATTGATTGGTGAAGCACTATTATTCTGTGTAATAATTTATAGTGCTTATTATAATTTACTAAGAACAACTGATATTTCTCAAAACAAAACTACGAGCCTTCAATAGGATGTAGCTGATCTGTAATATTCTAAGAGCATGGACAATAGTAGGTAAATTTCACAACCCATGTGGGACCTGAAAACTACAATTTTCATTATAATTGAACCAATCACGACTATTCTGCTATCTACGTTGATGGACGGGTACTGTGAGACGTAAATTGGTACGTGAGGAAGAGTTTGGGCCTTGGTAAAAAAATTAACTGGAAATATATCACATATGTACTAAATCACATTCAACATATTGACTTTAAGCATTAAGTCATATATGTGCTGTCTTGTGTGAGAACGGGTTGAGTAAGGAAGGATTTGCTGACCAGGCGTTGGTTGCCAAACTTATCGCCCATATAGAATTACAAATTTTAATCTTAGTTGTAAAATAATTATGCCAAAATGTTAATTTTCATATATTAATATACATTATTAATCATTAACATGTTATATGATTTCCTATTTATTAATTAAACAAATAGTTTTATTTATGAATTATGCACAGTTGGCATCTGTGAGCAGGCGCTGACAGACATGTCCGCCTCTACATAGCCTCGACCCCGTTAGTACTTCCCGACCCCTGTTAGTAGCTCCCCCTCCTCCATAGCCTGCTGTTCTCATGTTATGAGGAAAGCAGTGAGGGAGGGATAGCAGGCATTGAGGGGGAGAGGCATAGAAGGGGAGAGGCATTGAGGGGGAGAGGCATTAAGGGGGAGAGGCAGTGAGGGGGAGAGGCATTGAGGGGGAGAGGCAGTGAGGCATTGAGGGGGAGAGGCAGTGAGGCATTGAGGGGGAGAGGCAGTGAGGCATTGAGGGGGAGAGGCAGTGAGACATTGAGGGGGAGAGGCAGTGAGGGGGGGAAAGGCAGTGAGGGGAAGAGGCAGTGTGGGGGGAGAGAAAGTGAGGGGGAGATGCAGTGAGAGATAGAAGCAGTGAGGGAGGGAAGGTTGGGGGGTGAGTGAACGCAATTACACAATGAACATTATTTCATTCGTTGCATTTATGCTATGAATCTGTCGATTTTTTCCCTTAGACTTTTTTGTTAAATTTAAAAAAAAATTCTCTGTCCATTTTCCTCCATTCTTCTTTACGAACTTACACGATAACCGACGGGTCACATCCCCTAGGGGTTCGGAAACCAAATGGTGCTCTGTAGCTCTGTACCCTGTGTCCTAGCCTGCGTGGATCTTTGTTGAATATTCCTGTCAATGTTGGTTATGGACTCAACAACCCCGAAGATAGCCTGCCTTGACCTGACATCGATTGTTGCACCACCTTTTTTTTTTAACCTAGCCTATAACCCCTCCTCCTCTCCTTAGGACAACTTTGTGTTCAATTAAGGAATAAATTTGGTTTATATTGAGATAATGTTCAAATATATTCCTACTCTAATTTCCATAATTTGTAAGAATTTCGAGGAAAAGGGGGGGGGGGGGGGTTATAGGCTAGGTTAAGAAAAATTTGTTTATTTAATGATACAGATATGGTGAATCTTATCACGTTTCCTAAGAATATGTGTACAAATGGAGTTCAAATATATGAGGTTGGGTTGTGTTTGAACTGATGTAGAGAAAACTGGCAATTAAACCCATAGTTAATAGAGGTTAGGTTGGGATGGGTTGGCTGTGTCCTAAAAATAAGATACCATATATGGAACAAAGATCTTGGTATCGGAGGTTTGGGCAAGGGCGGTTGGGTTGATGCAAAAACATCACTTTTCCTAAAAAAAAAAAAAAAGTGCAACAATCGACATCAAATCAAGGCAGGCTAGCTTTGGGGTTCTTGAGTCCATAACCAACATTGACAAGAATATTCGGCAAAGATCCACGCAGGTTAGGGCACAGGGTAGTTGGGTTAATATCCAAACACACTTTGTTAAATATTGTATTTTATATTCTTAGTAAAGATCTATAATTAAAAAATAAAAAACAGCCAAGAATATTGGACTGCATATTGGAAATGTGCCTTAAATTTGCAGTATATGAAATAGGTGAAACTTGGGGGGGGCAAATTGGCCATTGGCCATGCATGCTATGATACGCAAAATCAGGTAAATTTGGTAGAAAATGTCTTAAATATGGATAAATTGAGGCAAATTAGGTAGAAATAATCTTAAATTGGGATATATTTGGTTTTAGCCATGTTAGGGTTAGGTCTGGTTTTAGGTTAGGTTTGGGTAAGTTAGGATAGTTTAGGTTTAGTCAAGTTAGATTAGGCTAGGTTAGGTTATGTTTGGGTAAGTTAGGTTAGATTTGGATAAGTTAGGCTAGGTAAGTTACATTAGGTTAGGTAAGTTATGTTAGGGTAGGGTAGGTTAGGTAGGTTCGGTTAGGTTAGGTTAGGTAAGTTATGTTAGGTTTGGTTAGGAAAAGTTAGGTTGGGTTGGGTTAGGTTTAGTTAAGTTAGATTAGGTTAGGTTAAGTTAGGTTAGGGTAAGATAGGTTAGGTAGGTCTTTGTTTTGAGATATACAGTGCGTCCTCACTTGAACGAACTATATGGGGCGAAGCCAATTCGTTCCAGTGCGGAATTCGTTCCATCCGTCCGGCCCCAACAACCTTCTTATTTTTTTTTTTAAACATATGCCAGGACACATTAGTTTGTTTCTTTGTTGTGTGGTGCTTCATTATAATATCTTTCATGCTCTTTTGGTGTCAATAATAATCTGAGATGCGAGAATCACCATCCCCCACACCATCCTCCACACCATCCTCCACACCACCCACACCATCCTCCACACCACCCACACCATCCTCCACACCATCCTCCACACCACCCATACCATCCTCCACACCACCCACACCATCCCCCACACCATCCTCCACACCATCCCCCACACCATCCTCCACACCACCCACACCATCCTCCACACCACCCACACCATCCTCCACACCATCCACACCACCACCCCACACCACCAACACGATTCGCCCCCACCACCCACACTCCCCACACCACCACCCACACACCCCACACCACCACCCACACCATCCCCCACACACCCCACACCACCACCCACCATCCCCCCACACCCAACCACACTCACACCATCCCCCCACACCAACCCACCCACACTACCCAAACCACACCACACCATCCACACCATCCATGGGGTGTAATGAAGCAGCAGGCTTGGAAGCGTCTCAACTCGCCCGACAAAAAAAATGATGGGTTGACAGGTTTCCTCTCACACCTCCAGGACCCCCCCCTCCACCCCCCAGGTACCCGGCCATACACACCACAATGCCAAGTCAGCTATTGTTTTCTACAGGAAACAATAAAACATGTTAATGATTAATAATGTATATTAATACACGAAAATTAACATTTTGGCATAAATATTTTACAGCTAAGATCGAGATTTATAATAGAGTATGAATGAGAGGTTTGGCAGCCATGCGTGGTCAGCACCCTTCTCTCTCCACTTCCACCTCCCCTGACAACACCTTCCACCACTGACCCCACCTGCCTCTTTCCACCACCTGCCTCCCTTGACCCCACCTGCCTCCCCTGACCCCACCTGCCTCCCCTGACCCCACCTGCCACCTGTATACAAGAGTTGTCACATTCTTGTACAGTCACTAGTACGCGTAGCGTTTCAGGCAGGTCCCTGAAATACGACCCCCACGAAGAATCATTTTTACAACCAGCCCAGTAAATCCTCCCCGGCCAGGATACGAACCCATGACTAAGCACTCGTGGAACCCCAGGCGAGTGTCTTACCACTACACCACGGAGACTGGTGTAATGGTAAGTGGACTGGTGTTTTGACACACAATTCAATATTTTTTTCTCCCTTCCTATTTATGCTACGATGCTGAGACTTGGACCAGATGAAACCCTTTTCATATGCAGGCAATGAGTCACAATAACGTGGCTAAAGTATGGCTCAAGTCCTCGACTTGAGAATGGTCCAGGACGGACCGAAACGTCGTCGTCCCTTCACCTTTTCATATACAACTAGTCAAAAAATTTTGGTTGACATTGAACAACTGTCATTTTCCATTGGGACGCCCCCTTAAGTTAGGTTACGTTATGTTTGGGTAAGTTGGGTTAGGTTTGGGTAAGTTAGGTTAGGTTGGTTAAGTTAGCTTAGGTTAGGTTAGTTAAGTTTAGCATAGTTTAGGTTAGGTTTGGGTAAGCTATGTTAGGTGGGGTTATGCAGGGATGTTCAGAGAACAGCTTTAAGATAAAGTGACTAAGAAAATATATTTAACAGAAGTGTAAGTTTGATATACAAAGCTGAACTAGTTACATTTGAAGTGTTATTTAATGCTTGAAGATGTATTAGAGAACAACATTGATGAACGAAGGTGACTGAGAATAACTTTTGATGACTTAAGAATAACATTAATATCTTAGAGAACAACTTTGATGACTGAGACTAACTTTTGATTGCTCTGAGAATGACTTTTGAGGACATGAGTAGTATTTAGAGGTCTTTAAGATTAACTTTTGTTGGCTCTGTGAATAACTTTTGATGAACGAAGGCGAGTTAAATAATAACTTTGATGAACGAAGATGTCTTAGAAAAACAACTTTGATGAACGAAGGTGACTTAGAGATTACCTTTGATGACTATGAGAATAACCTTGATGGCCCTGAGATTAACTTTGATGACTGAGAATCACTTTTGATTTCTCTGAGAATAATTTTTGAGGACGAGAGTTGTATTTTGACGTCTTTGAGTGTGTCCTTGATTGTGTGATTGATGTGTTTGAGTGTGTCATTGGTGCCTTTGAGTGCATTATTAATGTCTTTTGATGCATCAAAGAGTAACTTTGGTGTCCCAAAAAGTGTCTTTGATGTCTCGAAGAGTGTCCTTGACTATTTTTTCTTACTTAACGACACAAAATTTTAGTTAAGAACAGTGTTGAAAGATTCCCTTTAACTAATTTTATACTCTAAGAAGTATACTGGATGACTATTGTCACTAATGCAATGAATGTGGATGCTTGTGGGCCTGCTATCGAAACTGACGAAGAGGCCACAGACTTTGATGCGGCATCCCATATTGAAACCTTGATGAACACATCTACGCCAATGTCTTGAGTCGATGATATTTTGTGTAAGGTGTGCTTTAATATATTGAGTGTCATACTGCTACCCTGCAGACATACAGTATGGTAATGTGCGGTATTTGTCTCGTATTTATGACAAGGTGCCCTACAACGCCGCGCGGCGGCTGGCTCCGCGGGTCAGCGGCCCTGCCACCGAACCAGCACCCACCCAAGTCCCTCCCGGATCCGGACTTGTCCAATCTGCATCCACCGTTTCGTGCTCTGTCCCGTGTTCGGGACAGAGCACGTTCGTAATAAGGCAAATCGGACACTTGGATTTATTAATCGCAGCGTTAGTAACAAGACACCTGGTGTGGTTCTCAAGCTATATCTTGCTCTAGTTAGGCCCCATTTAGATTATGCAGTTCAGTTTTGGTCGCCATATTATAGAATGGATATAAATTCACTTGAACGTGTCCAGCGTAGGATGACTAAGTTAATTCCCCAAATTAGAAATCTTTCATATGAAGAAAGATTAACAAAGCTTAAGTTGCATTCACTGGAAAGGCGAAGAGTTAGGGGTGACATGATAGAGGTTTACAAGTGGATGAATGGACATAACCGGGGGGATATTAATAGGGTATTAAAAGTATCAACACAGGACAGAACACGAAACAATGGATATAAATTGGATAAGTTTAGATTTAGGAAAGACTTGGGTAAATACTGGTTCAGTAACAGGGTTGTTGATTTGTGGAACCAATTGCCGCGTAACATTGTGGAGGTGGGGTCCCTCGATTGTTTCAAGCACGGGTTGGACAAGTATATGAGTGGGATTGGGTGGTTATAGAATAGGAGCTGCCTCGTATGGGCCAATAGGCCTTCTGCAGTTACCTTTGTTCTTATGTTCTTATGTTCTTATTTGCAGATACGCCATTTCGCATGTCCTTCAACCGATTATTTCCTAAGATGACAAAAAGGCATAGAGCCTTATTTATGTAAATAATACTTGTACAAATGTTGAGTTATTTTTTTTTTGTATATCCATAAATTGGTATAAATAAGCTCGTATTTTCTTGAACAGTACTTTTTTTTTTTTGGGGGGGGGGAACAAATACTCAGAGGTCATAATGCTCATAAGAACATAACATTCTTCCCACAGTCACTGGCGACTTGCCGGCTGGATTGATTGCAATTGTTTAGTTACCGCCCAAAATAGTTGGTTTGGGGGGGGGGGGGGGTGAGACACTGCCTCATTTAGTGAAATTTGCTATGTCTAATAGCTTGGACGTTGGGAACTGAACGAGAGGTCTGCATGAAGGTTGCTCAACATCCCCCGCGAATATGGACATAAATAGAATCTCTCTCTTTCTCTTTCTGAGGTAAAGAAACTTTTGAGAACTAGTACTCAAAGGTCAAAAAGAATGAAATCTTTATAATTAGAGGGGCAACTAAGATAATGCATTATTCAGAGAAATTTGCTATGTCCAATAGCTCGGACGTGGGGAACTGAACGAGGGCCTGCATGAAGGTTGCTCAACATCCCATCTGAATGAGGAAACATGTGGGAGAAAGAGAGACAGCTTTTCTCTCTTTGTGATGAAAAAAAACTTTAACAATTGGTGCTCTAAGTATTGAAAATCTTAATAACTTTATAGCAATTGAAAGTCTTATAAATATATTTAGAAGTAAATCCTTGTCTATGTTAATATATATTAATAAAAAAGTTAGTTGTAATTTCATTGCCAAAGCCATCCAAACCTGGCTCATTAAAATAATTTTTTAAATGAAATTTCCTAAATATTTATGCAATATTTATTATGAAACTATCATAATACATAAAGTTACTTCATTTTCATACAAATTATTTATCAAGTAAGAACATAAGAACAAAGGCAACTGCAGAAGGCCTATTGGCCCATACGAGGCAGCTCCTATCTATAACCACCCAATCCCTCTCATATACATGTCCAGCCCACGCCCGAAACAATCGAGGAATCCCACCTCCACCACGTTACGCGGCAGTTGGCTCCACAAATCAACAACCCCGCCACCGAACCAGTATCCACCCAAGTCTTTCCTAAATCTAAATTTATCCAATTTATACCCATTGTTTCGTGTTCTGTTTTGTGTTGATACTTTTAATACCCTATAATATCCCCTCTGTTGTGTCCATTAATCCACTTGTAAACCTCTATCATGTCACCCCTAACTCTTTGCCTTTCCAGTGAATGCAACTTAACACTTTCCTGGATTTTCGACTTGGAATTACGGGCGTTTTCCCTAACCGCTTGTCAGATCACGACGTAAATTTACGGTGCGGTTTAAAATATTTGTAAAAAATCCAGTTTAAATCCGATTTACTTGGGGTTTGTTTCAAACTCTGCTCCATGAAATTCCCGTTCTCTCGGGTAGGCCGCAAGTCACGTCGGCCTACTGGGTCACGTGACAGGCCGTGACCCAGTGATCCGTCACGTGATCGGATCTCTCTCCCCTCGGCTGCCAAACTCGCACGTTTTCAAGGATTATTACCCGTTTGTGTGTGTTTATAACCCACTAAATTCATCAATAATGGATCCAGCACCAGGCCCAAGCGGTGTTTCGGCTACAGGAGCCTCAGAATCAAGTGGAAAAGACAGGATTACCGCCATCTATAGGAGGTTTGCTGGTATGAGGCTCACTCCCACCAAGATTCCCAATGTCTTGGATGCCTTTGATCAAGCTGAAAATGAACGAAGTGATGCAGAAGGTGAGGATGTAGAAGAAGAATTTGAAATTGGGGGCCGTAGACCCCTTGGGGATGACTCAACAGAGGATGAGACTGAAAGCCAAACTGAGGAGGAGGAGGAGGGGGCGAGTTGCGGGCGACAAGCGAGTTGTCTCTATGATTACCAACCTACACAATGCAGACACAAAGAAAGCTCAGAAAAGAAAACGAGTTCGCAGGGCAGATGGAACAGTAAGACTACAGCAGGTTGTGGTGAACAAACCACAGGCAATTGTTGACTACAATAAGTTCATGAAGGGTGTTGACCACTTTGATCAAATGGTAAAGTATTACCATTTCGCCAGGAAATGTCACAAGTGGACCAAGAAAATAACATTTTATTTCTTGCAAATGGCATTGCAAAACGCTTATGCATTGTACAAGGCCAACACAGATGATCGAAGGAAACTAACTCTGCTCCAGTTCCATGAAGTTGCTATTTGGTCTTTATTGAAATTTGACAAGGCAGAGTGGCCTGCAACAACTACACCATCTCCACATCTAGTTCATGCTCCAGACATAAATGATGACACTGGTCCTGTGTATCCTGCTGCTGACCCGTCAACACCTGGCCCGTCGGGTGTGAGGCGCCCTCTCTTCACGTCTACACCTAGTGCTGAAGCTGAATCTGATGAAGATAATTCATATTCCACATTAGTGTTTGAAAACAATAGTGAGAGCGACGATTCGGACAGTTTATTGCCAACCCGAAACGCTTTGCGTAATAGTGGCTCTAGGCATTGTATGTACTAGCTCTACCTATAAGTCAAACAATCCTTGTAAATATTTATTGTATGTATGTACCTTACCTAAATAAAATTGTATTGTATTGTATTGTATAACCCAGAGACAACAGCGACGTGTTGTTATAGCAGAGACTCGCCTGAACTATAAATTGAAACATGAGCTGGTAAAAATCCCCAAACGTCGCAGGTGTGAAGTGTGTGCAAAGTCGGGTATCAGGAAGGAAACTGGTATAGCGTGCAAGACATGCGATGTTCCACTTTGCGTCATACCTTGTTATACCACTTATCACAGGAAAAGGGTGTATTGGGTGGACAAGAAATAACCACCCGCACCAGCTTCACTCCACCTAGGAACATCTGTTGAGCAACTTCAGGAATCAGTACCTGAAGGAGGTGGAGTGGAGATAAAATGCTCAACTTATTTTACTACAATCGTCTTTGCTTTGGTAAGTACACATAATTGTCTTAGATTGTTTCAGTATTGTAGTCTATTTTCTTAGGAATATTTTGATACCTAAATGAGAATTGTAGCACGAAAACTAAAGTAAGTACAGTATACACGAAACAAGAGAAACTTTTTTTGTGGGTGTTGCGGGTGAGAGTTGGAGTGTCAAGAGCGGGTTCCGGTTGTGTGTTTTCCGTCATCTCTACAGCTGTGAATTTGAAGGAATTGTATTTGATATGCATATGTCTGTGTAGGGAATTTTATTCCGAACACTATACAAAAGAAAAAAACGGTGTGAAACAAGTATAAACTTGAAAAACCTGAGCAAAGTAAAAACTTTTGACGCTCACGGGTACAAACACGCGTAAGATTTTATTCGCCGCAAATTTATTTGACGCTGTGTTGGCCAACTCTACCCATGTTCTTATAGAACTTTCTATTGCGAACACATTGCTATAAAAATGAAATACGTAGCTCCAGAAATAATGTCAGGACAGTGAAATAAGTATAAACATTCAAAGTGCTGCATCACACCAGTGTCATCGCTGCTGAAATCACGGCTAACGCTTCACCCAGTTCCCACACTCGTGCGGGTCACCCGATACCATAATTAGACATTGATAGGCATATATCTGGGTGGGGAATTTTATTGCGAGTTCAGTGATATCAAAATGAGCGCTGTTGGATGACTGTGAGGCTGGCAACAAACGAAAGAGTCTGAACATTTACTTCCTGTTTGGGTGTCACGGCGAGTCATCTTCGTGTTTATTTACTTTGTGGTAGGATACCAAATGCTTGGGTGACATTTTATGCATATGATCTTTTAGAGATTTTTATTGCCAACGCATTGATACCAAAATGAAAAACGTAGCTCGAGAATTGATGTTAGGAGCGTGAAAAGATTATACACTTTTTTGTGTTTTTTTTGCTTGAGCGCCCAGAACGCCGCGCGCACAACCCGCTTTATTTTCAGCAAGTGCCGCGCGCACTAGTGTGTTAAGCTTTGTTAATCTTTCTTCATATGAAAGATTTCTAATTTGGGGAATTAACTTAGTCATCCTACGTTGGACATGTTCAAGTGAATTTATATCCATTCTATAATACGGCGACCAAAACTGAACTGCAAAATCTAAATAGGGCCTAACCAGAGCAAGATATAGCTTAAGAACCACACCAGCTGTCTTGTTACTAACACTTCGATTAATAAATCCCAGTGTCCTATTCGCCTTATTACGAACATTCATGTATTGATCCTTTTGTTTTAAATTCTTACTAATCATAACTCCCAGATCCCTTTCGCAATCCGACTTCGCAATCTTAACACCATCTAGCTCGTATCTTGTAACTCTATCATCATGACCTAGCCTCAGAACTTTACATTTATCAGCATTAAACTGCATTTGCCAATCCTTTGACCATTTCAAAACCCTATCTAGATCAACTTGATGTGATAGTGAGTCCTCCTCCGAATTAATTTCCCTACCGATTTTCGTATCATCGGCAAATTTGCAAATGTTGCTACTCAAACCTGAATCTAAATTATTTATATATATTATAAACAACAGAGGTCCCAGGACAGAGCCCTGAGGTACTCCACTAACAACATTATCCCACTCTGACTTAACCCCATTTATACTCTGTTTCCTTTGGAATAGCCATGCCCTAATCCAACTTAATATAGCACCCCCAATACCATGAGCTTCTAATTTTTTAATTAGTCTTTCATGTGGCACTGTATCAAAAGCTTTGCTAAAGTCAAGGTACACAACATCACAATCCTTACCACTATCAACTGCCTCAACTATGCTGGAATAAAATGTTAGCAAATTTGTTAAACATGAACGGCCATTTGTAAAACCATGTTGCGACTCATTTATTAATTTATGTTTTTCAAGATAGAGACGAATTGTATTTGCAATTATTGATTCAAGTAACTTTCCCACAATAGACGTTAGGCTAATTGGCCGATAGTTTGACGCAAGTGATCTATCTCCTTTCTTAAAAATTGGTACCACATTAGCTACCTTCCATGACTCTGGCACTCTGCCCGACTCTATTGATTTATTAAATATGGTAGACAGTGGCTCGGAAAGCTCCTCTTTGCATTCTTTAAGCACCCTGGCAAACACGTCATCCGGCCCTGGGGATTTGTTTGGTTTTAGTTTTTCTAATTGTTTAATTACATCCTCCCTGGTAACTGCTAAATTAGTCAACCTGTCCTCATCCCCACCCACATACACTTGTTCGGCCGAAGACATATTGTTAAGTTCTTCTTTAGTAAATACAGATATAAAATATTTGCTAAAAATACTACTCATCTCCTTGTCATTATCCTTTATTTGACCTGTCTCAGATTTTAATGGACCTATCCTTTCCCTAGTCTTAGTTCGATATAACTGAAAAAAACTTTAGGATTTGACTTTGCTTGCTCTGCTATGCGAACTTCATAGTTTCTTTTTGCTTTCCTAATCTCTTTTTTTAACATTTCTAACCAGTTGTATGAATTCCTGTTCTAAACTGACTTCCCCATTTTTAATCCTTTTGTACCAAGCTCTCTTTTTACCTATAAGGTTCTTTAAATTATTTGTTATCCACTTTGGGTCATTAGTATTCGATCTATTCAATTTGTATGGTATACTACGTTCCTGTGCTTTGTTTAAAATATTCTTAAATAAGTTATATATTAAATCCACATCGAAATCCCCTTTTACGTCACCTATCGCTGAGTTCATGTCTTGCTCCAGACCGGCCCACACCCCATACCCAAGACTTTCCAATCTATTTGACCCAAGAAATTTCTTAGGCTATTAAAATCAGCTTTTCGAAAATCTGGCACTTTAACAGAATTTTCTCCTACAGGTCTATTCCATTCTATGCTAAATCTGATTACTTTGTGATCACTGTTCCCTAGCTCACTCCCTATTTCGATGTCATTAATTTGTGTTTCCCTGTTAGTTAACACTAAATCTAAATTATTATTTTCCCGCGTTGGTTCCTTAACCCTTAAATGGCGCATAGCTATATACCATTTGACACCCACAGTCGCATACCAAAAAAAAAAAAAAAAAAAATTATTTTTTCTTCCTAACCTGTTAATTTGTGTTCACTGATCACGGGAAAAATAATAAAAAAATCATAAGTGGCATATATTGCCCACTATAGGGCGGGGAAGTGTGGCAAAAATCAGGCGCTGACTGAGCGTGCGTCACAGGCGGTCTGTTGATCGCCAGCTGTCAGGCCAGAGTTTCCACTAAGAGATAATTACCTAATTATTTCAATGTCTCTGATTGATTTTTAGTAGTTTTTTTGCTGTAATATTATTCAATAGTGTGTAGTGTGATATATTTATATATTAAATGAGTGAATCATCGCTGTACTCGAAAATATGGTGTGCACATTGTTGATTCAATTATGTTCATCAAACAGTGAACAAATACTTTGTCGGTTATTACACTATATACACAGGTTATATATAAGTATCTGCATGCTTTGTTCACCATGACAAACCACTAAGTTGGTATGCTGAGTGGCAGTGGCAGGCAGTGACTGGCTGCCACTGGCTGCCACTCCCTCCCTCACCTCACCTGACTTGGCACCATTCTCCACCCACCATACTGTTTTTGCTTTTATATACAGACGTTATATATAAGTATTTACATGTTTTGTTCACCATAACTGTACATCTAAGCTTGTATGGTGAGTAAAGGCAAGAAACGTAGCTACTCACACAGTCAGCTGGTGGCGGCCGCCCTCAAGGCCAGACACACTAATACTGTATTTCTCCTACAACAATACTGTTTGTGGTGTTATTACGCTATATACACACATTATATATAAATATCTACCTATTTTATTCACCATACGTGTACAAGTAAACTGGTATGGTGCCCAAAGACCATCGTGGTCATCAGTAAACATGATAAGTCCTGCAGACGATGCTCCACCCTCACCAAAATGGCGGCTCCCAACCTCCTACTCTCGCTGTTATCTCACACTACACACACGTTATATATAAGTATCTACATTTGTGTTCACCATAGCGAACCACTAAGCTGGTATGGTGAGTGCTGTCAATAAAAGGTA